>NW_019154161.1:2359555-2488791 GCF_002288905.1 Enhydra lutris kenyoni
GTCCCGACAGCCTCCCCTTCTATGTCTTTGGCTTAAACTTTGATCTGCTGATCAAAGATCTTCCCCATCCATCTCTGGAGACCCAGACTTCTGCCTGTGCCCCCCTGGCCGTACCCTGGGACCCGGCAGCTCCCACTGAACTCAGCATCTTTCCCTAACCCCACTCATAGTCCTGTGTTCTCCCCTCTCATAATGGCCCCATCACCCGCACCCCAGTCCCAGGCAGGCAGACCCCCAGGTGAGATCCTAGCTCCCTCCCTCTCCCTTCCACCATCAGTACCCCCTGCCCCATCCTTCCTGTCCCCTGATCACTTGCACTATTCCCACCTCTGGGTCCCCACAGCCCACGCCCCAGCTCAGGTTTCATCCTTTACCCTGGACCTTCACCCTGCTCATCCCCTACTCACAGCCCCCAGTGGCTCCCCAGTGCCTTAGCCTCAGGTTCAAGCCCTGAATGGCTTGGTCTCTCCCACCTGCTCCAGCCTCCAAGAAATTTTTGTTACCCCCAAAGCCCTCATGGTGCCCCAAACACCCCAGCTCCGTCCTCCTTCGTACCCACTGTCTCCTGCACATTCTGCACCCGTGCCCTTGCTTGCTGGCGCTTCCTGCCCTGCCTGGAAGACCTTTTCCCTTCCCCACCCAGAGAACCCTGCTCATCCCCCAAGAACCAGCTCCAACCTCCCTCCTCCAGGAAGCCTTCCCTGGTGCCCTCAGGGAGGAGCAGGCCTTGGCCTCCTCTGGGAGCTCCTAATCGTCTGTCTTCCCTCTGGGACAAGGGTGGGCACTGAGTTGAGGCCATTTTTGTGGCCTGGCACTGTCCAGGGAGCCTAGGGAGACTCGGGGTGAATGACGAGTGAGTGAAGGGGCACATCCTTTGGGGAGTTCCCTGGCCACGAGAGAGAAGCCAGGTGGACAATGAAGAGGGCTAAGGTGAAACGGGGCTGTCAGGAAGGGAAGAGACTTGAACAGCACGGTAAAGGGTGGCCGCTTGTGGGGAACCGTGCAGAGGTGCAGATGTCGGCGGGGGGGGGGGGCACTGGGCCCTGTACGTAGTGCGGCAGAACTGGAGCTGCCCTAAGAGATGGCGACCGAGGGGCCGGCTGAGGGCACAGCCCTGGGGCTCTGGGCACTGGGGAGCCACCAGAGGGCCTTGGGCAGGAGAGAAACCAGTGACTAAGCCCCTCGGGGCTGACAGGTGGCAGAAGGGACTCTGCTTCTGTCTGTGCCCACAGCCATCCAGGTGACAATCACTGAGCACCAGCAGGATACAGCAGTGACTCATAGGCTAGGGACAGATGCAGAACAAACCGTGCCCAGTGGGACTGAGCGTGACACCGTGAGGGTGGGCTGAGGCTGGGGCAGGAAGGGGCAGTAACATCTTGGGGAGACTTTACAGAGCGGTGACGGTGGATTGCAGTGGAGGGCACAGCATGGGCAAAGACCTGGTGGCTTGAGCAGGAGTGGCAAATGGTTGGCGGGGGCAGGTGCAGGAGGAGACCCTGGGTTTGCACACCAACCTGGCCTCTGCGGTCCTGCCCCTGGAGCTCAGTGTCATCCTCTTGTCCCACCACAGGCCCTCAAAGATCTCAAGACACAGGGCTGCCGAAAGGCAATGAAGAAGTTTGAAAAACACACGCTCCTGGTAAGTGGGGGGCCTCAGCGTCGCTGAGAAACCCAAACAAGGAGGGTGCCCGTGGGGCGGTAGCCCTGGCGTCAGAAGGTGGGAACCCTGCCTGACCCGGGGTTCAGCACACGCTCCCTTTCTGGGCTTTCTTCCCTCATCTGTCACAACAGCAGGGACTGGATCCCTGAGCTTCAGAGAACCATACTAAGTTCACGGTCACATCAGGGAACCAAGAGGCTCAGCCTGGGAGGGACCACCACAGGGCTGGGGCCAGAGCCGGCGGGTGCAGCCCACTTGGGTCCTGACCTGGGCGTGCACCGGTCCTGCAGGAATACCTTCTCGGGGAGGGGAACCTGAGCCAGCCTGCCGTGCGGCTCCTGGGAGACGTGATGTCCAAAGACGGCTTCTTCTATCTCAGCTTCGCTGAGGCCCTAAGGGCCCACAGCTGCCTCAGCGACCGGCTCCGGTGAGAGGCGGGGCCAGCGGGCAGGGGCGGGGCCCACAGGACCCGGGCGCGCGAGTAACCGGGCGGGCGGGACTGGTGGGAGGATGAGAAGGGGCGCCCGTGTCCTGCCGCACTCGCCTCTTCATCCCGGGTCCTCGGGAGGAACTGGGTAGGAATGGTTCCCGGAGGAAGGCGTGGCCCAGAGGAGAAGGGGAGCGGTGCCGGGCTCGGACACTTCTCTGCTCCCTGGCCATTGGGGGACGTCGGGGACTGGCGAGGGCAGGGGTGATGAGTGGGCGGGGTCAGCGAGGAGCAGGCAGGTGACCGGCCCGTAAGGGAGTGGGCGGGGCCTCCGAGCAGGGGCGGGAGAAGAGGGGACCTGCAGCCGAAAACTAAAACGCCGACCGGGGAGTGCGCCGGGAGGGTTCCGCTGGGAGGAGCCGACGAGGAGCGGCAGGGCCCCAGCTCCGGGCTCACGCCCCCGCCCTGCCTGCAGGTACAGCCGCATCGTGGGCGGCTGGGACCTGCTGCCGCGAGCGCTGCTGAGCTCGCTGTCCGGGCCGGTGCTGCTGCACGCGCCTGTCGTGGCGATAACGCAGGGGACGCACGATGTGCGCGTGCACATCGCCAGCTCGCGCAGGGCCCGGAGTCTGAAGGCCATGACCGCCGACGTGGTGCTGCTGACGGCCAGCGGCCCGGCGCTGCAGCGCATTACCTTCTCGCCGCCGCTGTCGCGAAGGCGGCAGGAGGCGCTGCGCGCGCTGCACTACGTGCCGGCCACCAAGGTGTTCCTGAGCTTCCGCCGGCCCTTCTGGCACGACGAACACATCGAGGGCGGCCACTCGAGCACCGCCCGCCCGTCGCGCGTGATATTCTACCCGCCGCCGGGCGAGGGCGCGCTTCTGCTGGCCTCGTACACGTGGTCGGACGCGGCGGCGTCGTTCGCCGGCCTGCGCCCCGAAGACGCGATGCGCGTGGCGCTCGACGACGTGGCGGCGCTGCACGGGCCGATTGTGTACCGGCTGTGGGACGGCAGCGGCATCGTCAAACGCTGGGCGGAGGACCCGCATAGCCAGGGCGGCTTCGTGGTGCAGCCGCCGCTGCTCTGGCATGAAGACAAGGACGAGGGACCGGACTACGACTGGGCGGTCCCCTACGGCCGCATCTACTTCGCCGGTGAGCACACGGCCTACCCGCACGGCTGGGTGGAGACCGCAGTGAAGTCGGCGCTGCGAGCTGCGGTGTTGATCAACAGCCGAGAGAGGCACACGATGGTCGACAGCGACACCGAGGAGGGCGTAGTGCGCCTGCTGCCCAGCCGTTCCCGCTGCGAGTTCGAAAAGGGCGGTGCCGCCCACGCCCAGGCTGCGCACGGGATAACCGCTCAGCACACCACCCACAAGAGACCCGAGCATTAAAAGTATTTTCAGAAAAAGCCCTGTGGTCCTCCCCGGTTGTGTGGAGCAAAGCCATTAGTCTTCGCGGTAGAAGGGTGCGCCTATTCTAGAACCCCCAGAAGCTGTCCTACTTCTCCCTGAGCCGCAGGGCTCCACTGGGGAAGGGGGACAGGACCGAAACTGCTTTGCGCCCCTGGGAAATGGTAATCAGTGTCCACTCTGGCTGTCACGAAACAGATGGAGTCCTGATGCCAGACACAGAAAGCACGACGGACAGTAGGTCAAACACGAGTTTATTTTTTTGTTCACATAACAAGAAGCTGGTAAGCAGAGTCCCCAGAGCGTCTGAACAGCTCTGCAGGCCCTTCCATCTCGGTTATGTCCGGGATGTGTCCCCGCACAGCACTGGGGGCGGCCATACCCCAGCACATCCTCAGTCCTCCAAACGCCCCGGATCCAGGAAGGGGTCAGGGCCCTACCTCCACCGGCCCACAGGGGGCCTTCTCTTCCGTCTCAGTGGCTGGATCAGGATCACGTGGTCAGGTGTCGGCTCCACCGCACGTCCAAAAGGGACCACGAGCCACCACCCTCTCCCCGTGCGGGTCCATGCCAAAGAGGCAGCCTCCTTCCTCCACCTACGCAAGGACAACTGGACACGAGAAGTGTCCGTGTAAGCAAATCAGCTCATCGTGAGGGCACGGGAGGCACTGGCGGGAAGGCCCGCCCCGTTCACACCCTTCCTCCCCAGCCTCGGAGAGCAGGATGAAGTGCCTGTGCTGGGCGGGCCAGCCGGCCCCGGGGTTAGGACTCTGCGCTTTCCTCTTCCTCCTCCTCCGGCAGGATCTCCAGGCTGCTGTCGGGCTGCGGGGCTGTGTCCTCGGGGGGCGGTGGGGCCGGTGGGGCCCGGGTGGGTGAGAGAGGCAGTGGAGAGGTAGGGGGCGAGGGACTTTGGGGCTCTGCGGGGGGCACCAGACCCAAGACCTCCTGCACGTTGTGAGGCAGCTCCTGGAGGGGTGGGGGTAGAGGCGAGAAGTCAGTAGTTTTACCCCCGGAGGGAGGGGGCAGGGGGGAAGCTGGTGGGAGAGGGGCAGACTCACGGGGCAGGCGGTCAGCTGCCGGTAGAGGGCCTCCGCCCGCGTCAGCACGTCCTCCACGCTCAGCTTCATGGTCAGCTCGTTGATGTGCTGTGGGAGGGGGTGGGTCAGGCCGGCCTGCCTGCCGGCCAGCACTCAACCACCACCGCCCGAGTGCCCACTCTGTGCCTCGTGCTGGGGATACAACGGAGGAGACAGACTGGGTGGAGCTGGGGTAGGGGAGGTCATGTCCTTTCAGGCCGCTTGCCGCAACGAAGGGAAAGGACACTGAGCTCTCCCCATGACCCTGCCTCGTGTTCATGTACTGGGGAAGGGGCAGGTCCCCCCTCATGGGCTGGCCGCACTCTGAGGGCACTGTTGGGAGCCAGGCATGGGATGGAAGAGGAGAAAAACAAGCCGGGTCTCCTGGCCACGGTGCTCACCACTGAGCTAACCATACTTTCCATAATCCTATTTGAAGTACCTACTACCCCAAGGTCCAGTGGCACAGGCACAGTGCCAGCCTCCACGGAGTTCACACCTCAGCTAACATGTCCGCTTACAGAGGTCAGGACGGGCAGGGAGGGGGACTTGGAAGGAGCCCAGGCCTCACCTTGAGGATCTCATTGGAGCCGAAGCCAGAGAGCATGAGGGTGTCACGCTCCATGTCCAGAATGGCACAGGCCACCAACAGGTGCAGATTGGGGCCAGGGAGCCCTGTCCACAGCACCTAGGAGAGCCAGAGCGAGGTGTTTATGGCCCAGCCTCTGCCCGAAGTCGCACCCAGGTCTGCCCTACCCCCTGCCCACTTCCCACCAACGTCCCAGCCCAGGACAGCTGACTGGTTGCTCTTTCCTCTCTGCCCTCCCACCCACACCTCAGGCCCACCTCCCACAGCCGAAGGACATCTGGGAAGGGGAATTCCCTCTTGAACCAGATAAGCAGCCACCGGAAGCAGAAGCAGAGGGAGCCAGAGTCCTGGGAATCTGGAAGAAGACAGTGGTGGAAGGGGTGGTGCTCCGCAAGAACAAGCTCAAACTCCATTCCAATCCCCTCCTAATTCACAGTGTGCAGGCTGGTCAGCCCGAGACTCTAAGAAGTTATACTGGCTGTAGGAATCTCTACCAGTCTAGGCAAGTAACTCGTGCCCAGCATGGGAAGGCTTCGGAGCTGAGCCAAGAACGCTCTGGGTCAACAGGAAGCTTTCCCATCCTGCCTTCCAGACTCCAGATAAGGTGAGCTAATTCCGTGCCCCACCATCACATAAAAGGGATGCAGGACACTCAGGGAAAAAATAAAAGCTATCAATACCCAGTGCTGGTGGAGGTGTGAGGAAACGGACACTCACAGACTCGGCTAGCAGAAAGATCAGCTGGTAAGAATTTCCAGGAAAGCAGTGATGGGAACAAACATTTCAAAAGCCGTAAAAATACCGCCCAGAATATAATGCCACTTGTTGGAATTTAGCCTAAAGGAACTGTCCAGATGATACTCCTCATGATGCAAAATTGCGAATAACCACAGTGCGCAGGACAGGTTGGATCTGTTCTCGTACACAGTTCAGACAGACAGATCGCCGCACAGTCGGGCAGCTGATGTCCCGGCACCCCCGGAAGTGGCCATGCCGAGGCCCCAGGCCCATCTGCCAAGCACGGGACTGCAGGGAGCCTGGAGGAGCCCGCTCGCCGGGCGCACTCATGGGGCGGGGACTCGCTGAGGATCGCTCCAAACCACGATCCCGCTTTCACATGGGAATGTTCCGGCTTTTGCAGGGATGTCTCCCTTGTCTGGATCAGGCCCGAACATCCTGGATCCCATCTGTGGCCACTTCCAGAGACTGGCGGGGGTTGGGGGAGGAAGGGTGGAGGAAGGGAGGCTCTGGGCACCCCCCTCCGCCTGCCCGCAGAGACACTCACCCAGGAAGTCGCAGAGCTGCGGGTCCAACACCCGCAGCAACAGCAGCAGTTGTCCGAGCTGCCGCTTCATCGTCTCCTGACTCTCCTCGAAGTTCCCGTGCTGCGGGAGGGAGGGCCACGTGAGGAAGCAGACACCACCCCCACCCATCCCCCGAGGGCCCTGTCTCCGCGCCTGCCTGGGGCCTCACCACGAGCTCCATGAAGCCACAGAAACACCAGAAAGCATCCACCTCGTTCTGAATGACGTAGAGGATCGGGGAGAGGAGGTCACTCATGCCCTGGACGTAACCTGGATGGGGGTGGGGGGGGGGAAGGTCAGGGCCCAGCCCAGGCCCCCAGCAGCCCCCAAGGGAGGGTCTGGCCCCCAGCGCCCCCCGGGGCTGGCATCGCACCAAGGTCAAAGTGGTACATGCAGTAGGTGAGAAGGACGTCATTCAGCAGGCCCAGCCCCGGGTTCTCGGGGCCCTCATAGAATTTGTTGGTCCGGTCAGTACGGCTCACATCTCTCTCTGCGAACACAGGGCGCAGAATGCGAAAGTGAGAATGCTGTGGGGGCCCATCCCTCCTGGCCACAGGCACCAGCCCCTGCTCCTCCCTTCGGCAGACCCCAGGCAGTGTGAGTTGGTCCGGAAACCACCTCGCGCACCCTCGAATGAGGCACTATGCTTGCCACTTGCCAGATCGCCACAGCCTCCCAGCGACCGAGTTACTGAACCATCCACAGACGGGAAACTGAGGCCCAAGGAGGCAAATCGGTTGTCAAGATCTCACAGCAAGTAGGCAGCAGATTTGAACCCAAGGAGTCAGGCTCCCTTTCCCTGCCCCATCCCATCTCCCCACTGAAGATGACATCATCCCTACTCCTAGGGAGGCAGGGGCCTTCCCTGTGCCCTCCCCGATGTGCCATGTCTGCACCTCACCCCTGCCCAGCAGCCTACCGATGAGGCTGCGGTAACCGTGCAGCAGTGAGTTCCTCCGCTCCTGCTCGGGGCTCACGGATTTCCACTGCAGCTTCATTCGGAAGTACTCATCCCTGCGGGGGAAGGGGAGGTGAGACACGAGGCCGCCGAAGCAGGCTACCTACTCATCTTTGCCACCGCTCCCCTGCCCTGTGCCGCTCCTGACATCGCTCATGACACACAACGTCCTTGTGAGTTTTTCTTTAAAGTTTTTTTTTGGGGGGGGGGCGCCTGGGTGGCTCAGTGGGTTAAGCCTCTGTCTTCGGCTCAGGTCATGATCCCAGGGTCCTGGGATCGAGCCCCGCATCGGGCTTTCTGCTCAGTGGGGAGCCTGCTTCCTCCTGTCTCTCTCTCTCTGCCTGCCTCTCTCCTACTTGTGATGTCTGTCTGTCAAATAAATAAATAAAATCTTTAAAAAAAAAAAAGTTTTTTTTTTTCCAAGTGATCTGTACCCCCACCATGGGGCTCGAACTCATGACCCCAAGATCCAGAGTCACACGCTCTCCTGAGCTAGCCAGGGACCCCACTGTGGGCTTTTGTTCAGTCTGTCATCCCCACCGGACAGAGAGCACCAGGGCGGGGACCAGGACACGCAGCAGGGGCACAACGTGTAGTGTACCAGGAATGAGAAGCAGGCCCCCCGGGGTAAGGAAGCCGGCTGCAGAGTGATGACAGCTACGACATTATACTGCTAGAACAAAAACTGATGCCCACGGGGGACGAGCCTGCCTGCTTACCGCCGTCTCCATGTGTGACGGCGGGTGCCCAGCACATGGTGGGCTCATGACTGACGACTGCGGAGCGAGCCCATCGGTGCACCTGTGATGGGCCAGGTACCGTGCTGGGATGGGGGACATGGTTGGCTGGGGTGGCCGCAGCGGCTCTCACTCACGTTTTCTTGCGCACATGGGCCTTATGCTCCTCGGCTGAGCCCTCCCAGCTGAGGTACCCCAGGAGGAACTTCCAAGCTTCGCGCCTCAGGCCAGGGCTCAGACCCTGGGGGACAGAGTGGGGCCAGCGGCTCAGAGTAGCCTCCTCCTGGCCGCCCGTAAGCCTTACCTAGTCCCCCCACCCCACAGCACACAGTCAGCACCTCACCCCGGAGAAGATGCGGGCCTTCAGCACGGGGACCTGCTGCAGGCGGCCCTCGGGGCCCACATGGTGGGCCCACTCCTCCTCGGTGAGTGGAGGTGCCCGCTCCACGGCCGGCCGCGGCCCCAGCTCCACCTGCGTGACACAAGGCCGGTGAGCTCAGGGCCTCCCACACCCTCCCCGGCCCCGGCCCCGCCCACCTGCAGGACAGTTAAGGAGCAGGGTGGGAAGCATCCCTCCCCAGGTCAGTACCAAAGCCACCTCCGTGTCAGGAAGCTCCCCTTCCCCCACAATAACGGGAAATAGGTACACGGTTCCAAGCACTCTCCTCGAAGTCCCTCCTCATGCGATCTATGACTGGGGTGCTGTATCATCCCCGTTCTGGGGGAAAAGGAGGCCTAGGGAACTAATCACCTGCCCAGGTGACAGCCAGAAGACAGCAGGGTCCACCTGATACTTACACAGGAAATGACCTCAAACCCAGGCTCCGGCTCGTCATCAGGGGGTGGAAGAAGGTCAGGGGAGGCCCCCTCTGGGTGTGGCTGCAGGGCCCCCCTGAAGAAGTTGGTCACACGGGAGAAGCTGCTGAAGGTGGTGGAGTAAGGGTCCTGGAGAAAGCGCTGCGGACAGGGCCAACAGAGTGCTCACAGCCACACCCCACCCTTCCTCACCCAGTCCGGTCCGCCCCTCCCTGCCCACAGGGGCCAGGCTGGTCAGTGGGACACTCACAGACACCACGTTGGAGCTGTCCTGGTCGAAGAGCTGGAGGTGATGGAAGGAGCTGGAGAGGGCCGAGGAGTCGTGGGGGAAGACAAGGTAGAGGCGGGGGTCCTGCGGGGAGCTGAGGAGGGGCAATGTGGTGACACCCAGGCAGAGGGCCCCGCGTGCGTCCCCTCCCCCTCTCAGTCCAACCGCCCCTGGGGAGTCCCTCACCTACAGCCTGACCACAGCTGGACCCCAGGGGTGGACACTCAACCCAGGGCTGGCCACTGAGGGCCAAGGCCCTCTTGCCTCCCACAGGAACCGATTCAGGGACAGGCCAGGGAGAGGCAGCTCCGGGATGCTGCTGGGGAAGGAGCTGCTTCGGTCACCAGGGCTGCTAAGGGACCCCCGGAGAACAATACCAACTTAAGAGGGAAAAAGAGCAATTCTTCCTAAGTTCCAGGACCCAAGTCCTGCCTGAAATCAAACCCTGCCTTGGCTTTGTGGTTACACGTATCAGCTGATTCCCTTCATCTGCCTTTGTTTGTTTTTTTAATATTTTATCTATTTATTAGACAGTGAGAGAGGGAACACAAGCAGCGGGAGTTGGAGAGGGGAAGCAGGCTTCCTGCCGAGCCGGGAGCCTGACACGGGGCTCGACCCCAGGACTCGGATCCTGACCCGAGCCACCCAGGCACCGCCCCCTTTGTCTAACTTTAAGTCTGCCTGACAGCCCCGAGGGGCCAGGCTGCAGCTGCGGGGCACCTGCCACAAGGCCCGGTGCTGGGAAAAGGCTCACCTGGCCAAGAGCAGGTAGCGGCTGAGGACCCGGAGAAGGGCGCGGGTCCCCCCTCGGTGAAAGTGCAGGGCAGGCAGGGAGCCCCCAGCCTGGGTCACCAGGACCAGGTAGGCCCAACTGAGGCCTGGCTTGGACCGGCGGATGGACTTGAGCTCCCCGAGACTCACCGTGAAGGCCCAGGAGCCCCGAGGGGAACTGGGCTCTGTACCTGGGAAAGAGCACATGTTGGGAGCAGGCCTGGGGAGGCAGAGGCAGCGCAGATATCCATGGGGAGCCACGTCTCCTTGGAAACACAACTGACTTGCTCGAAAATCTCCCTTGGCTCCCTGTGGCCCTCAGCGAAGACTGTGTTCTTAACCTGGTGGCAGTTCCCTGAGGTCCATCTCCTGCGCCCCACACATCTCATCTCCAGCCCTTCCTTCACTCCAGACCCCACACTCCAGTGTCCTAAACACACCCAGGGCCTCTGGCCTTGCCTGGCTACCTTCTCTGCTGGGGAGAAAACTCCCAGGTGTCCCCCAGGGCCAGGGGCTGGCATCACCACCTCCTGGAAGGCTTCTCCATTCTCCGGAGGGGCCGGATGCCTCCTCCGGTGCCCCCAGAACCTTGTAGGACTCCAGGATAGCCCAAATCACCCTCTCACCCCACAACTGTCACCGCCACAGCCTGGACACCTTCACAAGCAGAGGATTCCTGCGGGGGTGCCCACAACCCACCCAGGAGTCTGGCAAGATGAGCAAGACTGCAAACCCCGGAGACCTTGCCAGGCGGGACCTGGGCCGGGGACAGCGCTGCACCCCGATCCACGTGCCTGAGACTGGAAGGCCAGCGACGGACAGTCACCTTGACTATAGCCAGCAAAGTCTGTGGAGCCTTGACCTCTGAGGCTAAGATGGGTCTCCACCTGCCCCTCAGGGACCCGGGCTCAGCCTACCTCTGGTGGGCTCTAAGTGACGAGATTGTGGCCGCACAGTGCTGATGACAGCCCAGTCGGGTTCATAGCCAGGGTCAAAGGTCGGTTCCTCCTCAGAGGTGCAGGAATCACCACCACTGACATCCTTCGGAGAGGAAAGGAAGAGAAGAGAGTGAGGCGCTGTGGATTCAGGGTTTCTAGATCTGAGCCGCAAGGCTGCCCTGGAAGGCAGCCCCAGTAAACAAATAGGGAAACTGAGGCAGACGACAGTGCAATCAGCCAACAGTGCTGGCCACAGGCCATGGGGAAGGACAGGGAGGGGACAAAGTACAGGAGAGCTGCAGAGACTAGGAGTCCCTTTCACGGGCTAATGTATGCCTTTTGTCAGGCAGAGGCTGGAAGGCGAAAACTACATTTCCCAGACTCCTTTGCAGCTACGGGTCACACCACAAGGCGAAGGCAGGACGCAGGAAGGAGGCGGGGCAACTTCTTGCCGCTGGGGGCGGGGGGGAGCTGGGTGGCGGAGGGGCCGGGTGTGCTGCCGAGGGAGGCTCCTGTTTTCCTGCACAGAGAGGTGACTAGGTGGAGGTGGTGGCTAGCTCTGTGTCCCAGCGCCCAGTCACTGGCTTGGTGCGGGCCCAGTGGCTTCCTGCCCTTGGGTGGCAGCTCGGGTGGTAGTGTTCTTGGGTCTCCGCAGGCTCCACGATGATCTCTCCCCACTGCCCTCATTTCAGAGGTGGTGGCAGCTCCCCGGGCAGGTCAGTTCTGCAGGGTCAGTCCTGTTCTGCCGGCTCTCCTACAAATTCGCCAAGCCTCTACCGGTCTGCCTTGAATCCCTTCCTGCTGAAAGTAACTGGAGTGTCCCAGGACTCCCGCAATAAAACCCTGCACGAGGGTCCTTGTTGGAAGGACCCAGACAATGAGTCCACCCAAAAGCCGTTTCTCTGCTCCTTCCAGGTTCACAGAGCCCCTCCCACAACAAAGCCTCCCACTGTTTGCTTTCTCAGCCTTCCTTGGGGTTCCGTCTCCTGCCAGTGGGAGCCAAGATGCCACCTCTGGAGAGTTTAAAAGGAGGAAAATTCCTGATAAAAATGGGCACCTACAGGGGCGCCTGGGTGGCTCAGTGGGTTAAAGCCTCTGCCTTCGGTTCAGGTCATGATCCTAGCGTCCTGGGATCGAGCCCCGCATCGGGCTCTCTGCTCAGTGGGGAGCCTGCTTCCTCCTCCCTCTCTCTGCCTGCTTCTCTGCCTACTTGTGATCTCTGTCTGTCAAATAAATAAATAAAATCTTTAAAAGAAAAAAAAAAGGGCACCTACATGAGTGACCACCACCCTATTCAGGCCAGTCTTTGGAGGCTGTGGAAGGAGAACACGGCGTCTGGAGCTTTGACAGCCAACTAGGGCCATGAGGGGAGTCACAGAGACACCTGTCCACGAGGCTGCTGAGTCAGCCCCAGCAAAGCCATCCCGTGTCTTGTGGGGCGAATGGGATATTTCACCAACGTTTACATAACATAATGAGAGTCAACACCGCCTTCCGCCAGCGTTTGCAGCCCTCTGCCTCTTGGGCACACAGCAGGATCGCAGCTCCCTGAGCTCTGCCGGCTGGGTGTAGCCATGCAGCTGGCTCTGACCAGGGGACTGCGAGGTACCCCTTCCAGGATGGACTGTTTAACTGCCAGGGAAGAGCTCTTGCCCTCTGTCACAAGGAATGTAGCTGCTCTAGCAGCATGCTTCCCTGACCAATCACGACGAACAGAGCTCCTCAGTCAACCTGCAACACAGGGAGCGAAACCAGTCCCAAAAAACTGGAGCTCCAGTAGCCTTTTTGGACCACAAGGCAGCCGTGAGGATGGCAGAGCAATGCTGGA
The DNA here is from genome assembly GCF_002288905.1 of Enhydra lutris kenyoni. Lineage (NCBI taxonomy): Eukaryota > Metazoa > Chordata > Mammalia > Carnivora > Mustelidae > Enhydra > Enhydra lutris. The sequence continues at coordinate 2,372,346 of NW_019154161.1, forward strand.
AGGAAGCCAGGTTGGTGGTGACACATGGCCTTTTCAACGGGAGAGGCAGGCGCTTCTATGCAGCTGAAGCCGCTGTCACTTCTGTTTCTATCCCACGCAGCCGAAAACAACAACTCGCTGATGCAGAGTTGGAAACGTCTTGCTTTTCCCGATGAGCAGAAGAGATGTGACTGGCACCCTGCTCGCCCCCCTCTTCCTGCCTTAAAAGGAGGTGCGACTGAACGAGTCATCTAAAGGTGACCAGGGCATGCACAGGAGGGTCTCGGTGATCCAGGCCCTGACGTCGCCAGCCAAGGCCATCAGCTCCATCTCTCCGAGTGTCTTGTGAGAGGAGAGGAATAAATTTGTCTCCTTAACTTGTCACCAGCCTGATTTTGTGTTCCTTGGAGCCAAGTGTATCCTGCGTGCGTACGTGCCTTTTCCACTGAAGCCTGCCTCAGTGGGTATCTGTTAATCAAAAACGAGAGGACCGAGGAGGACAGCCACATTTTCAAGAAAGGCACTCAGCTGGCCTGTGAGGCTGACGAAAAATGCAGAATGCTGGTAAGCCGGGTTCCTCAGCAGAATTCTAGAATCTCCATTTGTTACCCACTCCCACCAGGTAATTCAAACACCACTGCCCCAGGTGAGGCTTCCTTCTCTCTCCCTGACCCATCACTCTAACCTCCCTGACCTCCCAGCCTCCATCCTCCCTCCATTTGGCCCTTCTGCCCATCCCCCGCATGGGTTTCCCAACGGAGCTTTCCACATCCACACCCTTCTCCTCCCATGGTTCCCCCGGGGACCCCCAGAACACAGTCCAAGCTTCTCAGCTGGGCATTTCAGGCCCAACCATCATCCCAGCAAACCCCCCTCTACAGAGACATCCCATCTCCTCCTGTATCCTGAAATGCCCTTCCTCCTGCTGTCCCTGAAATACCTTCTTGCCCCCTTCTCATCCTTAGAGTTTCAGCGCAAATACCTGCTCCCTCCAGAAAGGGGCATGCCTTTGAAACCACAGAGTCTGGATTCAAACCCCAGTTCCAACACTTCCTAGCTTTCTGACCTTACAAAAGGGGCTTCCAATCATTGTGCCTCAGTTTCCCAAAATAGAATGAGGGTGAAGACTGAGGCAGGGTCTGGGGTAAACTCATCTCTGGTTCCCAGCACAGGGCCTGGTGATGAAAAGTCTGTAACAATCTCTAATAAAAGCCTCAGGAGTCTCTCATAACGAGAAGAGCAAAGTCTGGTACTGAGAGTAGGAAGAAGCCCTAGAAAGTATACTTTTCCGCCCCTGGGGAAATGCCACACCCCTTCAAGTTCTTGTGGACTGAGAGCCCGTGAAACCTGAATCCACGGGCTGTGTTGACCTCCTGCACCATCACAGGGCTCTCCTAAAAAGGAAAGGGGATGAGAGGGCTGCCTCCCCACCGCTATGAATCTCATGGTGTCTGCTTTCTTTCAAATGGGCACCTTCAGCCCCATTTCACAAAGAAAAGAAAACCAAGGGGCCAAGAGAGCCTAGACCCCAACCAGGATCATATATGCTCCAAGAGTAAGTCTGAGATTACACCCAGGTCCTTCAAATGTCTTCCACTGCCCCAACCTGGGAAAAAACAAGTGGAGAAAGGGGAACGGAGGAAAGCCTACCTTCTTGGAGAAGAGAATTTGGGTGGAATCTCCAGCCTCCTCTACCGGAACCCAGTGCAGAAGGACATCACTGTCCTGAGGAAAAAAAAAGGGTTTGGAGGGACATCCCCCCGTCCCCCAATCTCCCCAAGTCGTATTTCCAGACTTCTTCCCTCCTCTGGCCCCTCAGACTTACAAAGCCCCTTCTTTCGCTCCAGTCCGCACCCCCTGCCTTCCCACAGTCCCATCGGGACCTCCAGACCGTACGCCTCCAGATGCCGCCTCCAACCGGCTCTGGGCCTGCCCGAGCCCTGCTCCCTTCCGGCCCACCTTCTCCACAACGCGGATGACGCCAGCGATGAGGGAGTCCGGGTCTTGGTGCTTCTTAGCACTGGTGTGCAAGTACACGCCACCTTTCTCAAACACCACCTGGGGACGGAACCAGTGAGGGGCGGGACCCAAACGCAGGAAGACACCAGGGGGCGGGGCCCAGAGGCGCTTCCCGGCCGCCCATGGGGCGGGGCTAAAAGGTAAGCGTCTAACCTAGGGCAGTGGAGGAGGGTGACAGCGCATTTGTAAACGAACGGTGTGTTCGCTAAGGCTCAGCGGGGTTCCCAGAGCCCGGGCAGGGCGTTGGGGCGAAGCCGACTACCGGAGGGCGTCGCTTCGCATCCACAGAAAGATAAGAACGCGTTTCCATTGCCTACCCTGTAACCGGCTCCCTCCATAGTCGCCGCCGAGGTCCCACTCCTCCGGCCCTCTGCCTTTCCGGGTCATCGTGCTGTCACATCCGGATAGGAGACTCCCCTCAAGCCTGGGCAGTGGTAGCGCCCTTGCCTGTTCTAGAACAGGAGTGGGTGTAACCATCTTTCAGAATGGGGTGGTTGAACTTGAACCTCGAGGGTGTAAGTCACATGGCGCAGACGGCGAAGGTGGAGCAGGCCAGCGAGAGTGCGCAAGCGCAGTGCTGTTCCCCCGCCACGAAGTAAACAAGGGGGAGGGTCCAAGGGCTCCACCTCCTCGCTCAAGCTCTCGCCGAAACACCGGCTTCTTTCTCCATATTGTGTACTGGCATCGAAGCAAATGAGATGCCATTTTGCTCGAGGGCACGGCCAAAGCCTGGCTGCTGCGGCCATGTTAATGCGGGGCAGTCCCATCTCCCTGAGGGGCGCGACATCGAGGTCCTAGAAAAGAAACGGGTAAAGGAAAAGAAGGTGAGAGGAGGTGTACGTCACAAGAGGTGCCGAGGGACCTGGGTTAACGGGATGAAGCCGTCAGTATCCCTGGGAACGAAGCGGACCCCGTCGAATTCCTGAGTCACCGTCGGGAGGCGGCGGCCTGAGCCGCCATATTGAAGCCTGGCAAACCGAAGCAAAAAATGTCGCCTTATTGGATCTTTCCCCACTTTGGTGCTGAAGGGGGATAAGTTGGAGGGAGAATCCATATACATTTTGGGCAAGCGATGCCATGTCGTTAATGGGCACTGCTTTCCTCCACTTTTGTGGAAAAGGTCGACGATGGGTAAGGGGCGTCAGGTCTCTGGCCTTAGTTTACTGTGGTCCTAAGAATGCACGTGGCGACGGCCGTATTTGGAGCAAATCGAAATGGTTCTGGCTCGTTTCCGGGCAAGCTGAAGCGTTCTTTCACCATCTTTCTTATGGGCACCCTGCTGTCGCCATTGCCCCACTGTGATCCGATGATGTTCCCGTGGCCATTTTGGTCTCGGGCGGCCTGATGAGGGAGGCGGAGTATGCAGCGTGGAGGCGGGCCAGCCTCGCGGAAGTGACGCAAGGCGCCGCCATGTCTTTTGAGGGCGGCGACGGCGCCGGGCCGGCCATGCTGGCTACGGGCACGTGAGTGGAGGCGGCGTTGTGAACCGCGGTGTGGGGAGGATTTGGCCGTCCAGAGGAGAGGGGCGCTGGGAGGGCGAGCCGCTCGCGGGAGGGGTATGGCCTGCGTAGATCAGAGGGCAGAGATTTTCCAGCGACCCTACGCTCAGCGCTGGAAAGGGGTCGCTCGCGGGAACCGTCGTGTCTGACCCAAGGCAAAACCTAGACAGCTTTATCCTCCGGTCTCCAGACCCACGAGGATCCTTGCCTTGGTCGTGGATCATCTCCACGGTGTCTGGGGGTTGCTCTGGGGGTCCTGGGGGCGCCCCTCACCCGTCCAAAGGCGGGACTTCCGGTCCTGGCCCCCACCTGGGCGGGATTTCCTGTTTTCTTCCTAGACAAGTGGGTTTTTCCTGGACCCCCGGCCGAGGTTGGGGGGGGGGTGGGTCCCTGAGAGGTCAAGGAAATGCCCAGACGTTCAACTTTCCCCCGGCTACGCGGAGTAGTGGGTGGGGAGGGCATCCTCGAGTTTCTCCCACTTTGGGGGGTGGGAGGCACTGCCACTTTGACAGGTGGTTGGAAGGGGGCTTCACTAGCATCCCTCATTCTTTGGCGGACTTCGCTTCTTTCCTCAGCTCTCCCTAGAGTCATTTTCTTCAGTTCACCTCCTCGCCTCGTATTAAGAGGCCAATTACTTTAGCTCTCCCCTCCCCTTCCTGTGGGGGACAAGTCTCACCTTTCCTGAATCCTAAAGTCCTCAATTTGGGGGGCTGGGGAACCCTCCATCCATCTCTGAGCTCCTTAGAGGATGCAGGACTTCCTCCAGCAGCTGGAAGGGTGGCGTCTTCCCTGGTCTTGGCCACTCTACTTTTGGAAAACTCACTCCAGAGAGCCCTCAGGCCTTCGCAGAGAGGCGTGAGTTGCCCTCCTCCTGTTTGCCCAGGCCTCCTCCTTACAGCGGGGGGACCCTCCCACCCACTCTCCCGCGTTTCAATCTTTTCAGTCCTGTAACTACCCTAAGATCTAGGACAGAGAGTGCAATCCTGATGTCCCAGGGATGTGAGAGCCCCAGGCCTACCACAGCCAGGCTGTGTGACCTTGGGTCAATCATTTCCCTGCCCTGAGCCTTGGTTTCCTCCGTCAGCTAGGGGAGACCCTTAGCCGCCTCTCAGTTCTGTTGGATTTTGGAGTCAGGCAGAGAGCAGAGTCAGTCCTACTCTGACCCATTTAACTTCTGGGCCCTCTGACGAGTCCCTGAGGCTCTCTGAGTCTCACTTTCCCCATCTGGACATAAAACTTTCCTGCTAAGGAAGGCAAGATGGCATTTGGGACTAAGAACAGTCTCTCCTCTCCAGCCCTATGACCCTAATCAAAATACTGAATCTCCCTGGCCCGTTTGCAGCTGAAGTGGGGTGATAACAGCCCCTCCCTGGTAGGGTTGGGGAGAGGGTGGGATGAGGATGGTGACGACCTGCTTGGCATCCCTGCCTGGCCTGTGGGAAGCGCTGGGTGAATTTGCTCTGGGGTCTGTCACGAATAGTGCTGGTTGTGTTCTTGCTGCCTGTGGCTTCCAGCAGGGGCTTTGTACTCCACGAGCCTTGCTTGTCTCGTCTGGGAGGGAACAGCTCACACCTTAGTGGGTCAGGTCGGAAGTGAAATGACAGATGTGGGCTCCCTACACAGAGTCGGTGCTCAGCAAACACTGGCTTATGTGCTTAGGAGTTGAAAAGGGCCAGCAAATTGAAATCAGGCTACACATGACCCTGGCTGGACTAAAACCTTGCTTGAATTCCTCCAGTGAGGGGGGGGGGTGCCCCCTACCTCCTTGAGGAGGCTCCTCAGCTTCCCAGCCGCCCTCACTCAACCACTCTACAGGAGGAAGAAAAATGAGGCACAGAGAGGGCCAGTGAGTGCTCCAAGGTCACACAGCAGGTTTGAGATGGCAGGAAGCCAGCCCCCGTGCCCCTTGCTCTTTTCTCTCTCTCTCTCTCTTATTTTAAGTTTGTCTATTTATTTAAGTAATCTCTATACCCAGTGTGGGGCTCGAACTCATGACCCCAAGATCAGGAGTCGCATACTCTTCCAGTTGTGCCAGCCAGGCGTCCCAACCCTTTGCTCTTTTTATCTTGACCTTGGGGAGCTCACAGTGTGATGGAGGAGGCAGACAGAGGTACAGTTGTCTTAAGCTCAAGGGACGGTGAGCTGTAACGGAGGTAGCCCAGGGCACTGTGCGTCTAGGGAATCAGGGTCAGAATCAGAATCAGGATCAGCTGATCCATCCTGGGGGATCAGGGACGACTTCCAGAGGAACTGGCAGAGCAGTCTTTTCGGAAGTACAGAGCTTCATGTATGGAGTCTCAGCGACAGCTCCGCCCCTACTCTCTGAGGCCTGCCACTGAGAGGGGCCAGGCTGGTGGCTCTGGGATCAGCCTTCCAGGCTCTCCCTCGGGTAGCTCCACAGTGACTGGGGAGACGGAGGTGGACCCACACAGTCCTCCCCCAGAGCACCCTGTGCTAGATTGGGGGGATTCACAGACGTTGTAGCCCAAAGATGGGGGACTGATCTGATCTGGGGTGAGGGAAAGCTCCTTCCACGCTAGGGTGAGAGAAAGGTTGACAAGTAACTGGGGGACACGGGATCTGGACTGTAGGCCTCAGGCCTCAGAAGTCTGGAAGCGTGTGAGGCTGAGCGGCCACAACTCTGTGCTGGGGAGACTAGGGAGGGGCAGGGGAAGGCTGAGAGGTTCAGGAAGAGGCGGGAACCATGGTCCAGCAGAAGCAGTGCTGGCCAGGCCTGTCATGTCACATCTCCTGGAAGCCACATTAAAAAAGTAGAAGGAAAACAGATGAAATTCATTTCCACCATATAGTTTGTTTAGCCATTATGTCTGAACTGTCGTGTTTTCGACGTGTGGTCAACGTCAGACCACCACTGAGACCTTTGACATCCTCCCTCTTTGTACGAAGTCCTCAAACGCCAGTGTGGATTTCGTGCTCCTGGTCCCGCTCCCCTTGGACCTGCCACATCTCGTGTGCTCCTTGGTCACATGGGGCTGGTGGTTCTGTATTGAACACGGCAGGGCGAAGGGCGGGGAACTGGGGCTGTGAAAACTGGATGGACCAGGAAGGATGGGGCTGGAGGGTTGGGGACGGACGGAGTCAGGAGGTCCGGATGGGGAGGAATTTGGGGGAAGGGGGTGAGCCCAGCTGGGGACAAGGTGGCCGGGAGGGATGGGAGTGGTGTCTAGGGGCAGATGGACGCCTGGGGGCAGGTGTAGACTGCGTAGTCAATCCGCTGGGCTTCAGCTCTCTGTCCTGCTCTGCTCTGCAGGGCGTGGATGGCGTCGGGGCGCCCCGAGGAGCTGTGGGAGGCGGTGGTGGGGGCCGCTGAGCGCTTCCGGGCCCGGACAGGCACGGAGCTGGTGCTGCTGACTGCCGCGCCGCCCCCCCCGCCCCGCCCGGGCCCCTGTGCCTATGCAGCCCACGGGCGTGGGGCTCTGGCCGAGGCCGCCCGCCGCTGCCTCCACGACATCGCCCTGGCCCACAGGGCCGCCGCCGCTGCCCGGCCCCCCGCACCCCCGCCGGCACCACAGCCACCCAGTCCTGCGCGGAGCCCACCTCGGCCTACCCTGGCCAGGGAGGACGACGATGAAGATGAGGACGAGCCGACAGAGACTGAGACCTCTGGGGAGCGGCTGGGTGTCAGCGACAACGGAGGTGAGACAGGCGGGGGCTGGGTGGCTCTTGGCTTGGCAAGTTGCCTCCAAGGGCAGTTTTCCTGGAGGGGTGGGACTTGCCTGTCTCTGAGCCCTGGTGTTCCGTGGCAGCCGCAATCACAGAGAGCCTGGGGCGGCGGGCTGGCTTGCCTGTGCCCCGCTGTGTGACTCTGAGCAGGTCATGGCCCCTCTCCGAGCCTGTAGCCCTACATGTTAACCTGGGGCCAGCTCTGGGCTGGAAGGTGCCAGAGACACAAAGCAACTCAGGCCTCGCCCCTCCCCCTTTTAAAAGAATTTATTTACTTATTTGTTACAGAGAGAGAGTGTGAGCATAAGTAGGGGGAGCAGGAGAGGGAGAAGCAGACTCCCTGCTGAGCAGGGATCCCTATGTGGGGCTCCATCCCAGCATCCTGGGATCATGACCTAAGTTGAAGGCAGATGAGCCAGTCAGGTGCCCCTTGGGCCCTTTTCTTGGGGAGACTCCCTGTCTGGGCAAGGAATTGATAGTCCTGACAGGAGGCAGTGCCCTGTGGAGCCCATGGGGTCGGGACCTGAGCTGGGAGCTTGAGCAGAACAGGAATTGTTTCCAAACATGTGGTGGCTAATGCTTGTGAGAACAAAGATGGGAGTTACAGAGGAGTCGGGCGCAGGCAACGGCTTAAGGAGGCCAGAAGGAAAAGCCACTGGCTGTTTTGGAGGGGAATCCAGAGGTTGGATACTTCGAAGAGACTGGACTATAACGTTCGGGCTTTGAAGAGTGATTAGGAGTTTGCAGGAAGGGCTCAGTAAGCAGGACTTACTCATTTGTCGTTACTACTAACGCTGGCTTCTTCACTGGAGAAAACCCGCATAGGGTTCAGGGCACAGCCTCGGAGCTAGGTGGCCCGGGTTCAGATCCCAGTGACATGGTTATTAAGTGGGAGACTTGGGGCAAGTGGTTTAACTTTTCTGTGCCTCCCGTCGGTCAAACAGCGATCATAATCGTCTCATACTCGGTCTGTATTTTGAGTCCTTCGTCCCAGACGTCGTGCGGATCTCATGTCTGTTTAGCCAGTTGCTTTCATCCGAGGGTGTACCAGACAGAAACTGGATTTGTGCGGATGACCAGGCAGATAACTAGGAGAAGGGTGTTTGAGGCAGAGGGAACGATTCCAGGAGCCCTGTGGCTTGCAAGGGCCTGGCGGATGCGAGGACTGGGGAGGTGGTGGCGGTGGGAGGTGGCTGGAGCCGAGAGTAGCAGGGACCTGACCGGCCTGGGCCGCTAACACCCACAGGGCTCTTTGTGATGGACGAGGACGCCACACTCCAGGACCTGCCCCCCTTCTGTGAGTCGGACCCCGAGAGCACAGATGGTAAGAGTCCCAGGCTGTCCCCACCCCTGGGGGGTGCTGGGATGAAGGCAAAGGCAGAGGCTGAAGTCTGCCCTCTCTCCCAGATGGCAGCCTGAGTGAGGAGACCCCTGCTGGCCCCCCAGCCTACTCAGTGCCCCCGGCCTCAGCCTTGCCCACACAGCAGTATGCCAAGTCCTTGCCCGTGTCCGTGCCCGTCTGGGCCTTCAAGGAGAAGAGGACAGAAGCACGGTCATCGGATGAGGAGAATGGGCCGGTGAGGAGCAAAGGGGAGGCGAGGAGAGGAGGGTGGAGGGAGGGACTCAGAGCCACTTCCTCCAGGAAGCCCTCAGGGATGGAAGCCACATTTCCTAGGATTGATCTTGCCCTCCACCTCCTGAGGCAGGTTTTGGGGCCAGAACCCTAAAGGTTTAACAGTTGAAGCCTTACAATGTACCCCAGTGCCTTGCAGAGAAGGTCTCTTCTAGGTTTTCAGGAACAGCTTCATTTACAGAATACTTGCTCCAGCCAAGACACGGATATTTTGATATCCCTTCCAGAAAGGGAAACTGAGGCTCAGAGGGGTTAGATCACCTTCAGTCCCCACCCTGCATGTTCCTGGCTCTTCCTGGAATTTGCCCCTCCCGCACCGCCTCCCATCCAGTTCTCCCTGTGGCCTTCATGGGCTGGCCTGGGTGGCTCTTCCTCACCTAGCCCTGAACCTCCCCGAGGCACAGGGAGTATCTGTGACTTTCCCAAGACCTCAGCTTGGGAGGAGCAGGGCTGGGATTGGAACGCAGCCTCCTTTCAGAAAGGAGTTACAGATGGCAAGGGTGGAGGCCCTGCGGTCTCATGGTCCCCTTCCCCTTGGTGCCTCTCAGGGGGCTCATTCACACAGTGGCAGCCTCCATCCGCTGCTGCTGCTGCTATCTGCGCTGCCCCTGGGGGAAGCCCAGTTAACAATGTTTGAGGCCCGAGTGGTGGCGCTGGGCTGGTCTCTGAATGGGCGGAGGTCCAGCCTCTGTCCATGGCCTCTCCCATTCTGGGGAATGCCGGACCCAGCTCAAGGCGTCAGGCCATCCGGGAGATTGCACTAGCTGCTGGGGCTGCGGACAGGATGACAGGGCCCCTCCTTGGGGGAGGCCAACCAGAAGAGGGATCCTTTCCCTACAGCGCGGGCAGCATGGTAGTGGACAGTACTTGAGCAATCACTGTGCTGATTGTCTCAGGCTCTCTCATCAGCCCCGCGTTTTAAAAGGGGAGACCGAAGCCTCAGGAGATGAAATGCTTGTTGACAGCTAGCCGGAGGCAGAGGCCTGATTGTTGCGTGACTCAGTGCCAAGCCCAACCCAAATCTTTAGACCTGACTCTTCTCTGGATGCACACAGCCTTGATGGTCAGCAGAGTGATGGTCACCAGAGCAGCATAGTTCCGCTGTGTAAGAAGGAACTGGAAGGGCAGTGGGACAGGTGGCTGTTCTTGCACATAGAGTCAGGCCAAGAAGGGGAGGAGAGGGGCAGGAAGGCTTCATGGAGGAGATGGTGTTTTGAGTTTGGTAGGAGGATCTTACGCGGAGTAAGTCAGGGTAAGGGGCCTTCGTGGGTGTAGGCAAAGTGCTGGGGCGGGAGTGGGGGAGGGGTGGGGCGAGGGCGGAGCCGCAGCGGGCGCTGACCCCGCCCCGGTCCCGCAGCCCTCTTCGCCGGACCTGGACCGCATCGCGGCGAGCATGCGCGCGCTGGTGCTGCGGGAGGCCGAGGACACCCAGGTCTTCGGGGACCTGCCGCGGCCGCGGCTCAACACCAGCGACTTCCAGAAGTTGAAGCGGAAATACTGAGGCCGGGGGAGAGCGCTTCCCGGCCCAGCGTCCGCCCCGCCCCACACTACACCCCTGCCCCGCCCCCGGGGCCGGCCAATCCGAGTCCGACCCGGGACCGGCCTCTCAGGTCCCCCGGGCCCCGGGATTGCCCCCTCCCTCCCAATCCCTGCCGTCCTTCCCTCCACGACCCTCTCACGCGCCGAGGAGCGGGACCTATCTAGTTTCCCTATTGGGTTTGTCGCCGCTTTCTTTGCCCGGCGACAGATTCGTTCGATTAAGGGATTGGGTCGCTCCCAAATCGGGGCGTGGCTAGTTTAAAGCCCTCGCAGGGGTTGCCCGTCGTTTTTTTGCCTAGCAACAAGGGCTTTGCCCGCGCGGCATTGGTTGAAAGAAAACAGTCAAGCCCCAGGATTGGGTAGTGGCAAGCCAGTTCGGCCTAGAGAATGGGCAACTCCTTCATTTGATTGGCTTGAACCCAAAGGGCTTAACCAATATCCTGGGAGTAGCCATCCCCCCCCCCTTCCTGGGTTTTCCCCGCCTGATTGGTTCTAGCCTCCTGAGGGCGTGGCCAAACCTTCCTCCAGTACCCAGGATTGGCCTGCGGCCTTAAATTTACGTTCTTTACACTACTGGGACTGGGGTCGTTTCTGACCGAGTCCTGACTACGTACCCCTCTGCCCCCTTCCAGGGCTGGCCCAATCCTGTCCCTGCATCTGACACCCTCTCATTGGTTCCATCCCATAACAGCCTGCCAATCGTAGTCCCGTCCTTGCACCCAGGACGGCACCAGCTCCCGCCCCTCTCCCCCCACCCCCACAGGTGCCTTAAAGGGCCCTCGTCCACCCAAGGTGGGGGGCAGGGGCCCTCGCTCTCCGGCCCTTGTGTGGGGGAGAGAGTCGTGGGTGGGGATCGGGAGTTGGGAGGGGTGGTCTGAGATTAAAGAGTTTTATCTCTGACAAATGAGTATAAAGCGTGTTCATTCAACAAACACTTTGTGAAGCCGAAAGAGCGGCATCTCACTGATTTTTTCAGTGCAAAGCTGGGAGTTGGAATTATTGTCCCCATTTTACAGACAAGAAAAGAGATTCATGGGGTGTGAAGGAAGAATTCCAGTCCTATGTGACCATTAATCTCCAATCTTCTGGGGGACGAGTGTTGGAATGTGAATGGTCTTTAAGGAATCAGTGTTCTGAGTCCACATAGTCCCCAGCAAAGCCAGGAACGTCCAGCTGAGGCCGGGAGTTTTCTGCCTAATACAAGACAGCTGAAGATTAGAGAACAAATGGCACCTGGTGCGATGTCTGGGTCGGGTCAAGTAAACCTGGAATCTTCCTCTCCCATCAGGGAGATGGGAGGAATGCTAGCAACAGACAAGACTTAAAGGGAGAGCTGCCAGCCAAACACTTGTATAAAGTTATTTACATCTACTAACTCCTTTAATCATCCTAGTAACTCCATGAAGTGGAAACTATACCCTCTTTAAAGATGAGAAGGGGCGCCTGGGTGGCTCAGTGGGTTAAGCCGCTGCCTTCGGCTCAGGTCATGATCCCAGGTCCTGGGTTCAAGCCCCACATCGGGCTTTCTGCTCAGCAGGGAGCCTGCTTCCTCCTCTCTCTCTCTCTGCCTGCCTCTCTGCCTACTTGTGATTTCTGTCAAGTAAATAAATAAAATCTTAAAAAAAAAGATGAGAAAATTGCTGTACTGAGGGTCAGGGCTACTGTCTGGGGACTGACAATCATCCTCAAGTGGCAAAGTTTCTTCCCCTGAAACTAAGGGAAAGAATGTTCAAGGTGTATAGAGGAAAATCTGTGAACAGAGGACCCACACCCCCTACTGGACGGAGCCTCTCATTGCTGCAGGAGAGATGAAGGTCAGAGCCGCTAAGCCGCAGTCGGGGCGGGGCTTCTGTCGGGGGAGGAGCCAAGGCCCTGCCCCCTGCCCCCTTCCGGAGGGCGAGTCATTTCCGTCCGCCGAGGAACAGAGAAAGCAACCGGCGGAGTTGCGGGCAGAGCGCCTCGGGCAGGAATTCCCTGGTCGCAAGTGGCAAGTGAGCTCCGGTTGGGACGGTGAGCGCAGGACCGAGTCAGGGGTGCGCGCGAGCTTCTTGGCCTTTGCCCTGGAATGTTAGGGTCGGGTTCGCCGCGGGACTGAGCGGGGCGTCGTCGCCTGGGAAACGGCGCGAGCCGGCGACAGGCGAGAGGGTGGGATTTCCGGATCCTTCAGCGGAAGAAGGGAAATTCTTCTTCGAGAAATTATTCGCCCGGGGGGCGAGAGGAGGCGGGACTTCCTGTAGCAATTTGAGAGCGACCTGCCACTCAAACCTGTTTACCTGTTTCCCTTCAGGCTGGCGCCCGGGATGGCCGAGGTGGAGGCCCAGGGCCGCCTGTGGCTGGAGAGTCCCCCTGGGGGCGCGCCCCCTATCTTCCTGCCCTCAGATAGACAAGTCCTTGTCCTGGGCCGGGGACCCTTGACCCAGGTTACCGACCGGAAGTGCTCCAGAAACCAAGGTGGGCGGGGCCGGAGCTGTGGGGGGTGTGGCCCGCTGCTGGCGCGGGAACTCCGTCTTGGGGAAAGGGGGACAGCCAGTCCAGTAAAAGGGAGCTGCTTGGCCACCGGGCTGGATCTAGTCCTGAAGTTGGTAGGTGCCCTCTGGGGAGCATAGAAAGAGAAATGCTGTGCCTGATCTGGAACTAGCCAGACCCCTTAGTGGGGAGGGGTGGAGCCAATCCCGAGACAGTTCTCAGAGGAGGATGCTCACAGGTCACCGTGAAGGTTTGAGTCAGGTCACGACCCTTCCCAAGGAGAGAGCCCATCCTTTAGTACTTTTAAGTACTTGTTTTTAAGCAGAGCTGGGGGGTAATGGGCGAAGCCGAGGACCTGCATCTAGCCACGCGCGTCATCGAGGAGAAGCCAGTTCTATACAGAAAAATGCCCGCCCTGCTCCTAGGCGAGAACCGCCTCACAGGCAGTCCTGAGGCCTCTGATTACTGCATGTCAAGGAGACAGCCGATCCCATTTGAAAATAAACTGCTTTCCCTCCCGAGTGGGATGTAGCGTCCCCATCGCATGGCCTGAAGCTGGCCATCCTCCCAATAGTGGGGAAGGCACTCGCACAAGGATGCACATTCTGACTCCACACTCTCAACCCTCAGTGGAGCTGGTCGCAGACCCCGGGACCAAGACTGTGACAGTGAAACAGGTACCAGTTCCTCGGCAGGTCTGGGGGTGGCGGAATGGCAACTCAGCAGGTCCATTGGAAAGACCTGGTTTGGAGGGGAGCGGGTGTGGCGAGTAGAGAAGATCACGTAGAGCTGCCGCTTCAGCCGGTATCCATCCACATTTAAAGTGGATAAGACTGGAGCCTGTAACTTTCACGCATCCCTGATTGGTGGTATACAGTGGAAAGGCGGGGCTTACCGGTCTGATTGGCAGGTGGGGAAAGGTAGTCCTTGGCCGGGGGGGTTGAATCAGAAGGGCTGTTGGTTCAGGATGCAGTCAGTCCCAGCTCCTCCCTCTCCTTCTGCAGCTGGGAATTAACCCCTCAACTGCTGGGACCCAGGAGCTGGCTCCGGGGTCAGAAGGTTCTCTGAGGTTGGGGGACACACTGTATTTGGTCAACGGCCTCCACCCGCTAACCCTGCGCTGGGAAGAGGCCCGCACGCCTGAATCCCAGCAGGACACTCCGCCCCGCACCCCTCCGGTGGCTCCAGACGTGGCACAGGATGTTGAGCCGCAGAAAAAGCGGATGCGAAAGTCATCCCCGGGCTGGGAGAAGTTCGAGAAGCTGCTAGTGTTTACTGCACCTGGGGTGAAGCCCCGCGGCAAGGTGAGGCGGAGGGAGCCACACAGACTGCCCCCCGCCCCCCGCAGGTCCTTCAGCCTCCCTTAGCTTCTGCTTTTTTGTGAAGCAAACCTGATGACAAATTCAGGGGATATTGTAAGCCTTGAGGAAATCGATGTCTATCAGCCCCTGCCTGACCCACTGAAACCGCAGGAGGGAACACCCATCATTTTAGCACAGGTCCGGAGCCTCGAGCTCATGGGGCCCCAGGCCACCCGCTCCGAGCCCCACTGGTCTCACCAGTAAACTGATGAGCCGGAGAAAAGCTCGTGGCGCCTCCTCGACGCGGGGTTAGCACCTGAGCAACTTCACTCTTGTTTTTATTTTCCCAGTCGGCCTTCTGAGGCGGAGGCCAGAGGAGGTGGGTGGGTAGGACGTGAACCCCATTTTAAAACTGCCAGCCCTGGGGCTTCGAAGGAGTAGGAGACGGTACAGTGTAGATCTCAGGCTGTGCACTCCGGGAGGGGCAGGGACCCATCTTTGCCGTGGACCTTCCTTCCGTAAGATGTGCGGGTGCTCTGTGACTCAGTTTCCCCTTGGGTGACAGGTGAGTGGTAACATCTCTACCTTGCAGGGGTGACGTGACGCAGCCTGTGAGCCCGGGGATCAGAGGCATAACAGGGTTGATGTTCCTCTTTTCTTGTTGACGTCAGGTGGCCGGCTTTGATCTGGACGGGACCCTCATCACCACACGCTCTGGGAAGGTCTTTCCCACTGGCCCCAGCGACTGGAGGTGAGAAGAGGCAGAACAAGATGGGCAGTGAGAGTGAGGCTGGCACCCCCCTCCCCACCCCGTGGGGCTCCGGGTCACCCTTCTGCTTTCCCATCCGCCCCAGGATCTTGTATCTCGAGATTCCGCGGAAGCTCCGGGAACTGGATGCCGAGGGCTACAAGGTGTGTGTGCTTCTGCGTGCGGTGACCGGGTCGCAGGGCAGGCCGGGGCTCTGGTGAGGAGGGCGTCAAGTGACATCCCTGTGCTCCCCAGCTGGTGATCTTCACCAACCAGATGGCCATTGGGCGTGGGAAGCTGCCAGCAGAGGAGTTCAAGTCTAAAGTGGAGGCCGTGGTGGAGAAACTGGGGCTCCCCTTTCAGGTGTGGCTGCAGGGGAGTCTGAGGGCCATGGAGGTGGAGGGATGGGGACCTAGAGGGAGGGGCAGAGAGGAGGAAACAGAGACCGAGGGAGAAGGTACAAAATCCAGGGGGAGGTGAGGGGGAGGGCTGGGGACCCTGGGAGCAGCCAGAGGCCCTGGGCGGTTCTGCTGACAGAAACCCCGTATAAATGGCAGGTTCCCGGGCACCGGGAGCTCTCTGGGTTGGTGAGGATTGGGGCAGCATCCCTGGCACCCACGTGCCCTCGAAGGATTACAGGAACGAACCCAGGATGGTGTCTGACTTCCGCCCACAGGTGCTGGTGGCCACGCACGCCGGCTTGTACCGGAAGCCGGTGGTCGGCATGTGGGACCATCTGCAGGAGCAGGTGAGTGGCGGCCTCCCCCCGGCTCCCCTCTTCCCTCACTCAGCCCAGGCTCCCCCTGCAGGTCTGTGGGTACATGAGGGCGGGACTCCTGAACCCTGAAGACCCGAGTGGGTGGGCAGGAGATCACACGTTCGTGCGTTCTTCTGTGTGTGCGTTTGTTCTGAAGCGCGACGCTGAAGGTCAGCGTACAGGACAGACGTGCTGGGCGCTCACGTACCCGTAAGGGCGCAGGCTGTGGATGCAGACGGGTGTGTGAGCTAGCAGGAGGGCTGAAGCGAGGGATGGCAGGGTTTACCTACGGTGGGCAGGTCATGCCTTTCCCAGGTGCTCTCGGAGGTCTGCAGCTGGGGAGGGAGGGAGCCACGTGGGTAGCTAGAAGAGCGGTCTAGGTCGGAGTAGCTGCAAGTAGAAAGGTCCTGAAGCAGGGCTGTGACTAGTGTGTTCTGTTCCGGGACCATGAGGTCTGGGCAGCTGGAGCTTAGTGGATGATGGGATGAGGCTGGGGCATGAGGTCAGAGAGCTGGCAGGTGAGAGACTGTGAGGGGGGCCTCAGGTAAGGGTTTCCCTTTTACCAGCCCAGGAGCAAAGGGTGCTCAGGAGGGTTGGGAGGGGAGGAAGCTCGGGAAGTAGGAACTGGCACCCTCTGGTGGCCGAGTGAGGAACAGACGGGTGAGGGCAGAAGCCCAGAGCCCAGAGCCCAGCCGCCTGGATGGACAGTCCAGGTCCAGGTGGTGGCAGTGAAGGAGGGAAGGGGCCTGACACAGGGCACAGACAGAGCGGAGCAGCCCCATGGCACCCTGTAGTATTCCAGGGGAACAGATGCGGGAGTGGCGTCCTTAATGCCTACGGGCTTCTCACTTGTCCCTCCCAGGCCAACGAGGGTATGCCCATCTCCATCAGGGACAGTGTCTTCGTGGGAGGTAAGGACCCAGGGCTGGGGAGAGTGTGGATCCCCCAGGGCCAGGGACTTCTGTCCCCAAGGTCGCTGGTGACATGGGGGGTGTCTCCTGTGTCCCAGATGCAGCTGGACGCCCAGCCAACTGGGCCCCTGGGCGGAAGAAGAAAGACTTCTCTTGCGCAGACCGTCTGGTGAGGCCCCTGTCCCCTCCTTGCCAGGAGCCGTGTCCCCACCTTGTCTGACGTCTGTGCCCCCATCCCCAATCCTCACCCAGTTCGCACTCAACCTTGGCCTGCCCTTCGCCACACCGGAGGAGTTCTTTCTGAAGTGGCCTGTGGCCGGCTTTGTGCTCCCGACCTTTGACCCGGTGAGGCTCTAGGGACAGGAATGGGGGGCGTGGGGGATGAGGAGGGGGTCACACTCGTCCTGTCCATCTCTCCCAGAGAACCATCTCTCCCTCGGGGCCGCTCTACCTCCCTGAGTCCAGCTCCCTCTTGAGCTCCGACCCCGAAGTGGTGGTCGCCGTGGGATTTCCTGGGGGTGAGACACTCTGACTCCCAACCTGCAGAGGCCCCAGCCCGGTTCTGGGAGCTCAGGCCCCCCCTGACCCTGCCCCTGCTTCACAGCTGGCAAGTCCACCTTCCTCCAGGAGCACCTCGTGTCTGCGGGCTACGTCCACGTGAACAGGGTGAGCCACCGCACCCCCAGGCTACGGGCAGGGGCACCCGAGGTCCTTCCACCCCTGCCCGCCCCCCGCCGACTGTGGGCTCCTCACCAGCTTCCTGCTTCCCCTGCACCTCTGCCGTCCTCCCTCCTGCAGGGTCTCCCCACACCCTCATCCTGCTGTATCCCTGCCCCCCCCACTTAGGGTGTTGCCTCATGTCCCCTAGGACACGCTGGGCTCGTGGCAGCGCTGTGTGACCATGTGTGAGAACGCGCTAAAGCAAAGGAAACGGGTTGTGATCGACAACACCAACCCAGACCCTCCGAGCCGGGCCAGGTACGGGGGTCCCAGGGTGGCCTCTGGGCAGGGGGAGGGGTGGTCAGGGCTCCTGACCAGCCTGCCACCTTCCCGGCCCCGACAGGTACATTAAGTGTGCCCGAGGCGCAGGGGTCCCCTGCCGCTGCTTCCTCTTCACCACCACCCTGGAGCAGGCTCGCCACAACCACCGGGTGAGCCGGCCTGCACCCCTGTGTCGCGCTCCCCTCCGTCCCCCCAGTTCCCGGGCCACCCTTGTGACCCCCGCTCCCCCACCCCCCGCAGTTCCGAGAGATGACGGGCTCCTCCCACGCCCCTGTGTCAGATGTGGTCATGTACGGCTACAGGTAAGCAGCCTCCCTGCAGGGAGGCCCCAGGAGGTGGGGGTGGGGGGGGCCAGCGGGGCGCTGGGCCCGGTCTCACGCCCCCTCGCACCCCCTGGCACCAGAAAGCAGTTCGAGGCTCCGACCCTGGCGGAAGGATTCTCGGCAATCCTGGAGATCCCGTTCCGGCTGAATGTGGAGCCCGCGTTCGAGCGCCTGTACTCCCAGTTCTCGGAGGGCTGAGCGCCCCCCACCTGTCCCTGCCCCTTCCCCTACCTCCACCCCCACCCCCAATAAATCCTGTTTTTCTTTATGCTTGAGCAGCACTGTGCTGGGGAGGAGGGTCTGCTCAGGACAGGCAGGGCTGGGGCACTGGGCTGCTGGCCTGCCCACAGAGGGCAGTTTAGGCTTCTCAGACCCATGGCTGTGGGCACCCTAGACTGAGGCTGGGGAACCCCCAAGGAGGTGGAGGGAGCTCTTCCCTGCCTGCGGCTGCCCAGCTACCGAGCCAGCCGAGGCTCGAGCGATGGGACCCTGAGGACGCGGGCTGGCCCCCCGTTTGGTGAGTGAGAAACCGCATCCTGGACTTGACCTCAGGGGGGTGGCCTGGAGCTGAGCAGTGGCGGGGGGGGGGGGGGGGGGGTCCTGCTACTGTCGGGCCCAGCCTGTGTGCTGCCAGCCAGGTGCAGCCTGATGAGCCCACAGGGACGGAGGCGAGGAGACCGGGTCCCAGAACACGGCCGGCCGGCTCTAGGGAGGACAGGCCACCGGCCACAGCTCACCAGGGACGGACCAGCCACTGAGGGCAGCTCCATGAAGTATGTGGTTCCCTCCCGGCTCGGGTGACTGATCTCAGAGGTGGCCTCCCTCCGAAATCCGTGAGAAACGCGCATTCCTGGTTCCCTGAGAAACGTGCATTCCCGGTCCCCGGCAGCTCAAAGACTCAAACCTGGGGGTGGGCTGGGCTCGACCCCCCCCCCCAACTCCCAAGGCATCTGGACACAGCCTGGTAGCCATTGGGCTTTTAAAAGACTTTATTGGGGACACGTACAGGGGTGGGGACCGTCCTTGGAGACCTCTCCGGCCGCGGTCCTCCATCTCGCTGGGCAGCTGCCATCCCCAGGGGCCCCTGCTCTGAGGCATCTGACCTGCGGGCAGGAGGATCGTGGGAGGGGCTGGCCCGGGCACCCCACGGCTCATGGCCTTGAAACCGCAGCTCTGTCACCTCCTGGGACCAGTGGAATTGGACCTGACTCTCTGCTCTGGTCTCAAGGCCAGGGAGGGCCACACTCTGGCTTCCTAAACTCCACACCCCCCAGGGAGCTGGGAGCCACTCACCAGTTTCGGCAGGGGCCTCGTCTGTGACTCCTGGAGGGGCCCAGCCTGGGGGTGGCCACTACCCCCCCATCTGCGGGGAGGAAGGCAGGGAGGCAATGTCAGCAGCAGGGACGGTGCTGGGGGGCAGGGGAGCTGGGAGGTGGGGGCTGGGGGGGCAGGGAGCCCGGCCTCACCCCGCGCTGCTGCTGCTCCTGCTCCAGGTTCCGCTGCAGGACCTGCTGCTGGTTGGCGATGACGCGCCGGATTCCATTGACGAAGTTGCTCTGGTCGTGGGGGATGAGGCCGATGAAGATCTTCTTCTCCGACGAGTACAGCAGCATGAGCACGCGCACCTCGCACGACGCCTTGTAGGAGAAGTGCACGCAGCCGGCCTGGGGGGCGCAGCGGACACTCACCCACACAGGCCACCTTGTGCCAGCGCATCCTGACGGCTATCCTCGCAGCCCTGGTGTCACTCCCACTCGGGGACCCATGGACTCTGCATCAGGGGGCCCTGAAGTTGGCAGCACCCACGGTCAAGCACCCCACTGGCAGCGAGCACCCCACTGGCAGCGAGCACCCCACTGGCAGCGAGCACGTAGGGCGGCCTTGACCTTGACTGACAGCAGCACATGAGACGCACAGGCCCTGCAGCCCCCAGAAGCCCAGCCCTACAGCCCCCCACATGCAGCCCTAGAGTGGCCGAAGCCCCGTAGCCCTCCACAGCCAACGTGGCCACCGCACTGCCAGCTTGGGGAGTGGACCAAGGGCTCCAGCTGTTACACCGACCCCTGCTCCCCCTGGCCCGGGGTCCCCACCCCCACCTTGCAGGTGATCAAATGGAGCCAGAGGGTTCGCAGGCCCCTGGCGCCAAAGGGGCTCTGCGGTCCCTCTGTGCCCCTTCGGGGGACAGCTGTGGCAGCGGTGGCCGGTGGAAGCCCTTCCTGAGTGCACCGACCGAAGCCCGCAGCAGAGTGCAAGGACCAAAAGAACGCGAACTCTGAACGTGGCAGAGACCCTCGCCCGGCGGTGATCAGTCCAGCTGCGGGACAGACGCTGGCCAGGTGCCGCGACACCCACAAGAATGCAGTGACCGCTGCACTTTCCTTAGCCCTGGAGGATACCTGCCTCCCCTCACTGCTGGAGAAAGTGAGGCCAAGACCCCCTGGCAGAGAACCCAGTGCTCTGAGGGCCCCGGCTGGAAGCAGACAGACCTCCCTGCCTGGCAAGGCGTCCGGGGGAGCCTCGAGTTTTCAATGGTAAACCTGCAGGCCAGTGGCTCCCTATCCCCAGGGAGAGCAGGAACCTGGGAGCACCGGGTCTGCGCTCCGTGGTATCCGCCCCTCCGTGCTCTGAGTGAACCCGGGGCCTGCCTCTGGGCCTCAGTTTCCCCATCTGTAAAGTGGGGTCAGGACCGCAGAGCCCCAAGGGAGTCCATGGACTAGGAGCCAGCACGTGTCCAGACGCAAGGCCAGCCTATGGCCACCAGGGCCACCATGACGCCCCCCCCCCCAGCTGGTGTGGAGAAACGATCCCTGTCACTCATCTCCCGGCCCCACAGCCCGCACCACACTCACAAAGCCGTTGTCCATGATCCGACACAGGCTCTTCAGCGTCTCCAGGTCCTTCGTGAAGTGGAACTGCACCAGGCGCGAGTTCCGGAACAGCGGCACCAGGGTGGTCTGCGGGCCAGCGGGGCAGCTCCGTGACCGGGGGCCCTGCCTCTGCGGTCCCCACACTGTGGCGGCACTGACTTACAACCTCAGGTCCTGTGTGGCCCCCCAACCCCAGCCACTCTCTGCGTCCACCTGCCTGTGCTCGTCACGCCGGCCAGCCACAGGGCCCTTGCACTTCGGAATGTTCTCCATCTGGCAACCCCAGGGTCTCGTCCCTGGGGAAGCACCGTGGCCAGCCCGAGGGCCCCTGCTTCACACTCACCAGTAGCTGCTGCGGGATGAGCTGCATGTACAACTTCCTCGGCCACTGCTCGGTCCTCCTGCGGGGGGCCCCAAGGGGATGAGGGTCACGAAGCTGGGTCTCGCTGGGACCCTGCCTTGGCCTCCCGGCCCCCCTGCCCCCCACTCACAGGATCTCTCCTTGGTTCACGTAGACATGCGAGGGCAGCCACCTCTTGGACCGACTGTTGGGCTCAGGCCTGGGCTTTTGGGGAGAGGAAGAAGGTGACATCAGGAGTGGGGAGGTACCCCAGTCAGGAAGGACACGCTGGTCTCGAGGTCACCCAGGACCCCCCACCCCAGACTCACCTCCTGCCACTCCATGACGCCGCTCCATGCCAGGAACTTGTTGTTGACAATCTGAACCGGGCCCGCGACACCGCCAGGGCCCACGGCCTGTGGAAGCAGAAAAGGGGGCCTGGTAGCCAGAAGCACCCCAGAGGCGGCCACTGGGCAGCCTCCCAGCCGTCCATGAGCCTCGATCCAGCCTCCTTCCTGGCTCCTCAGCCTCCAGGTTGTTGGCAGCCCCAGCGGACTCCCCGGTGCTGGCCCTGCCCTCGGCCTGCTCACAGACCTCCCACGACTCCTGAACGCCCTGGAACCAGTGTCTGATGCTCAGCCTGGGGTACCAAGCCCACAGGGTCGGCCTCTAAGCACTACACAGCCCTATAATTTGCTGCACAGCTGAACACGAGGGGCAAGACACACATTATTCACAAGGAACTTGTAAGGGATGAGTCAGGACACACATCACCCTCCAGAGCCTTCCAGCCACATGCAGTGCTCCCCACAAGCCTGCCTAGGCACGTCCCTGTCCGTGCCCCGCTCCATGCGGGTGTCCCTCCTGGCAGGAGCCACCCCCATCAGGCCCCACGCTCTCGAGGCCTCACCAACCCACCCGCTGTCTGGGGACCCGAGGGCTGGCCTGGGCGCCACGGCACACCTGTTTGCGCGTGGTGATGACCTGCCGGATGGCGTTGACGAAGCCGCTCTGGTCGTAGGGGATGAGGCCCATGAAGATCTTCTTCTTGGACGAGTAGAGCAGCATGAGCACGCGCACCTCGCAGGGGGAGATGTGGGGGAAGAGCATACACCCCGCCTGGGGGAGGGGAGCAGGCGGTCAGGGGCCCCCGGGCAGCCCAAGGGGCCAGATGCCCCTCCGAGCGTGCGCTTCGGGGTCTTCCCCCACCTGGTGAAGCTGGGGTTGGGGCTCCATCTCCCACTCAAGTCCCCCTCTTAATGCCAGTCCCATCCCTTAGAGCAGGACCTGCTTTGCCAGCAGGGCCAGAACAGCCTCCAAGGAGGCCCTGAGCGCAAACCCAGCTCTGCTTGTTCCCAGCTTTGTCACCTGACGCCAATCACCTCGTGTTCCTGGACCTCAGTTTTCCCATCTGTAAAATGGCCTCACAGTAGGCTCCACAGTCCGCGCCACATAAACATTTGTCACATGAGATCCTAGTGCCTCCTCGGTGGGACTTGGGAAACCAGGAGTCCGACAGAGCCCTCGGTGGCGGCTGTCAGGACCGAAGGGGCATGCGCTTCAGAGAATTCCCCAGGCTGTCCGGCCGCCTCTTGTTGCGTAGGGGCCACCTGCTCAGGGAACTTGTCCCCCGCACCTTCGGGACCCGTGTGCAGCGGGTCCTCCCAGAGCTACTGGTAGGACCAGGCAGGGGACATGCCGGGGGCACGGGAGGTGTGCAGACACTGGCCTTCCCTACAGCCTGGGGGCCTCGTTGGCCACGCACAGAGCAAGCCCTCTTGCAAAGTGGTGAATTAAGGGGACCAGTCTCTTCCCCAAGAGTCGACACCGCACCAGTCACAACCCCTGTCTGTCCAGCCCCTGACGGAACAGGAACTGCCTGGACACAGAAGGTCATGACAGGACCCGAAGACAGGAGGGGGCTAGAGGGGTGCTGGTCCCAAAAGGAACCAGGGACTGGAGGGGACCCCAGAGCTCAGGCCCATCGTGTCCTGGGCAGACAACCTACTCTCGCATGTCTCCCACACTGGCACCTGTCCCCTTCCACAACCCAACCACTCTGCCAAAACCGGGGGCAGATGCAACGAGGCCCAGACCACAGGGGCTGCAGAGACCAGGCTGAGATTGACGTCCTGGCGGCCCAGCACCTTAGTCTCCCCGGCTCGCGGCCAGCGGGCCTTTGCCACCCACACAAATCACTTCCCCGAGCACTTTGCACAAACTTACTCCTCGTAACAGCCCCACACAGGGAATCCGGGCACTAGCCCTGGTTGCCAGAGGAGGAAGGAGCCTTCCCACAGAACATTCTGCCCCCTACTGCCCCCGCCCCCCGCCACCCCAGCCAGGGTGGTCCCGCAGACGCTGCTCTACCTGAGACCCCCACTTCCAGAGGGACCAAGATGCCACGGAGAGAGCGTGCCCCCCAGGCCCCCACCTCCCGCTGTGCTAGGTCCTCACGCGCTCAGGAGGGGCCCCAACCCCCCTACTCACGAAGCCGTTGCCCATCACGCGGCAAAGCCCCTTGAGGGAGTCGCAGTCTCTGTTGGTGAAGTGGAACTGCGCCAGCTGGGAGTTGCGGAACAGGGGGCCCAGGGTGGTCTGTGGGCAACAAGGGGACCTCTGGGTCACTGCAGGGGGTGGGGGGAGGGGGGGTTGCTGGGGGGGGGGGGGGGCCCACAGGGGACCAGAGGCAGGTCTTACCAGCAGCTGCTGCGGGATGAGCTGCATGATCAGCTTCTGGGGCCACTGGTCAGTCTCCCTGCGGGGGGGTGGGGCAGAGTCAGGGGAGCCCCTCCCCCCGGCCGCCCCCACCCTGACACCCCTGGGCCCGCCTCTACTCACAGGTTCTCGCCCTGGTTCACGTAGGCCTGGCAAGGGAGGGCCCGCTTCAGTTTCGCGGTGGAGTCTGAGTAGGGTCGGCGCTTCTGTCGTGGGAGCAGGAGGGGTCACTGGACACGACCCAGATGCCCCAGGCTGCCCCACCCGCAGAGGCCAGACCCCAGCGCCCGCGGGGACTCACAGGAGACCGGCCGCAGCTCACCTCCTGCCACTCGAGGACGCCGCTCCAGGCCAGCAGTTTGTTGCTGAGCCGGTGCTCGCCCACGGCCAGGCCCCCGAGGGCGAGACCGGGCGAGGAGGGCCCGATGGGACCCAAGGCGCCGAACACCCGAGCACCTTGCTGCAGCAGAGGGGAGCAGGGAAACGGAGGCTGAGGGACCCGTAAGGGCAGGCTATCCCCCACCAATGTACCTCGCAACGTTCAGACCCAAATCCCCTGCTCGGCAACTCCCAGAACCACATCGAAAGCCCGTTCCCAGGGCTCAAGACCCCAAGCAGCCGGCCTCCACGCGCTTGTCCTGGCGCTACTCCAGAACCCGAGCCCCCCAGACCGTCCTCGGCACCTCCACACTGGTCCTTCCTCCTCCAGACCTCGCTCCAGCTGCGCGCTCGGCCTTGAACGCCCTCCCACCCCCTTCAGGAGATGCCATCCACTCTCGCCCCTGGCCTAAGCCAATTCTTAGTCCCTCTGTCCCCATCCAACTCCAAGAACTCTCTGGGGGCCCAGGGCCTCCTCGGAGCCTCCACCACGCACAGGCCAGCCCGCACCACGGCTGGCTGCCTGGCGCACTGGTTTGCCACGACACCCCCCACCCACCGCCCCGCTCAAAATTCTCCCAAAGCTCCGCGTGGCCCTCAAGACGAGTCCAGACGGACCCTCCCCCTCCAGCTCCCGCCAAGCCTTTCAGGGGGGTCATGGGCCCTCCTGCCCTGCAGACCCCATGCTGCAACCACACCAGGTCGACCTCAGGGGGGAGGAGATAAAACACACAGAGCCATCCAGGGAGGCGGGGACACTTCTGGAACGGGCAGTGTACCACCACCTGGAGGGTCTCAAACAACATCTCAAGAGCGTTTGCCGAACACCAGGAGAACGTTCCAGCAACAAAGCCAAGGAAAGCTCCACATTCTACTCTTCCCAGGGCACTCTCCCAGCTATCTTCTTTTTTTTTTTTTTTTTTTTTTTTTTTAAACCCAAAACATCTCAAAGCAAACAAGGTAAGGCTCTGGAACAGGCTGGCAGCGAGAAAGCCCCAGAAACCTCCCTCGTAAATACCTCCAAGCAGCAAAAGAAGTAACAGTTGTTACTTCCCATCGTACTACTGATGGGCGCCCTCCACATTTCCTACACAGCACACAGATGTCTCCGGTCCCAAAAGGACAGGCAGTAAAAGTGTTTCGTCGGGGCTTCAAAAGTAAACAGGAAAACCTGAGCCAGCATGTCCTCGATCTGGGCAGGTGATCCTGGAATTTGGGCAGTGGTATCAAACCAGGAAGAAAACCAGAGAGCATCCCGCTGTAGGAACGCGCTGGTGCGTGTCCCGGGCCGGGCGGCGTCTGAGATGCAGGACAGGTGCCGAAGCCCTGGGTTTGCAGGTGCCCCACGTGGGGCACAGAGAGTCTAACAACAGCTGCTCAGAGCACACAGCCAAAAGGCCTTTGCGGATCCTGGCGAATGCGCTCAAGGACCCAGGGCCGAGTAACCTGCAGGCGCACGTGTTTAAAGTCGGCTTTGGCTGGGAGGGCGAGCTGACCCCGCAGCACCTGAAAGATGTTTTGGTCTAGGACGTAAGCACCGGGAACACTTACCCAAAAGCTCAGGTCTACTGGTAACAAGCAGACGCGCCCGTCAAAGTGGAGGACAGTAAGGGGCTCCGCTTCACTGCAATCCCAGAGGAACTCTCCCAGCTGGGCAAGTGTGTGCAAAATCTGCCTGCGCCTCTGACATGTAAATTGTTTACAGGGAAGCCTGTTTCCTACTCCGGAGATCGAAAGCCTTACCAGCACATTTAAAGACCCCGGAAACGCTCCTGACAACTAAATGAGACTGCTGAACTGGGGGGGGGGGGCGAGCCAGTGGAGGGAAGGGATAAGTGTAAGTTGTGGGAGGCGTTCAGAGGCTTGATAACTACATTGAAGATCCCAGGAAGCCTCTTTAAGGCTCGTGTGGGGCCGCCACAGCGGCATGCCGTGCGCAACGACGGGGCAGTGGAGGGAAGCAGTGAACTCCAGAGCCAGCCTAGGGCAAAACGCACATCTGGGCGAGCGTGAAACGCCAGGATGTGCAGTTTTACTATTATTCCAAGTACGCCTGAACGTTTCTGCGTGCGTAATTTGGGTCTGGGGAAGCGGGTGTAGTTAATGTACCTGCAAAGCCAGGTGTTTACGTTGGGGCCTGCTGCACTCCGTACGGGCTTCCCTTACCTGGGCGGGCGTGCGAACCCTGGGCGCGCACGCCACGGGCTCCGTGCGGGCCCGGAGAAGAACACCCCCAGGTGCAACACCTGGGCACGCGAGTTTAAGACGCGGGCCCCTCTCGCCGAGGCCCCTCAGACCCCCCCCCATTTCCAGATTTCCTGCCCGAAGAGAGACCCAACTTTCCAATTGGAAAAACCAGCGTGCACGCCGCGCGCCCGCCCCCCACCCCGCGTTTAAATCGGGACGCGGAGTCAGCAGTAATTTGAGCCCTCCCCGCCCCCGTACCCCACCCCCGCCACCCCAGCCCAAACGCGCAACAAAGGGGAGAGCCCGGCGCGTACCACCCGGGGGGGGGTTCCACGGGGGAACCCGGTGCCACTCGGAACCACCCCTAGGGTCACCCGGAGACCCCAGAGAGGAGGGGGCCGCGGACAAAGACCCGAGCCCGGGGGAGGGGCCGGCGGGGGCGGGGCCGTGGAAAGCTCTGGAAAAAAGGCGGGGGGCTCACCATGGGAGGGGCCGAGCGGGCCCGGATCCGCGGCGGCTGCGGGCCGCGAGGGCTGGCCGGCCAGGAACGCGAGCGGGCGGCGCGCACCGTGAGGGGCCGCGGGGGGCGACCGCGACCCCCGAGGGGGCCCCCAGCGCCGGAGCGGTACGGAGCGCGGCGCGGACGGACCATGGCGGGCACGGGCCGAGTGGGCTGGGGGTTGCCACGGGCCACACGGGGGGCTGCAGGCTCCACCGACTGAGGGGCGCGGGCGCGCGGCTTCGGGGGAGACGGGCAGGGCTGTACCAAGCGCGGGGGACGCGCCGCTGGAGAGGGGTCGCCGCGGCCAAACCACTGCGGCGAGCGGGGGAGCGCGGCGCGTACCAAGAGCGTCCGCGAGGGGGCGTGGCCGGGCTGTACCAAAACAGGGCCGGGGGAGCCTCAGGAAACGGAGAGGGTGTGTGGGGCGGGGAACACGGCCATTGGAAGATACTCTGGGCGGCTCGAGCTACAGGGGGAGGAACTGAGGGGACGTTCGCGCAGCAGCTTCAGGGGGGTGTGGCGGGAGAGGCCATACCGAAGGATGCGGGGGGGATTGGTGAACGTAGAAGACGATACCAAGTTGGCTACGGGCTGGGCGGACAGAACACCGAGAGACCCCACCTTGAGTGCGGGACCCGCGGAGTCGGGACACTACACCAACGGACCTCAGAAAGAGGGGGAATAAGGAATAGGGGTCTGGGAGTAAAGGAGCCTACCTAGAAGTTTGGAGATACAGATCGTACCTTGCACCAGGGGAGGACTTAATGTTTGGAGGCCGTGACGTGGCTAGGTGGACCGGAGACCACAAATCCCAGAGGCCCTTGCGCGGCATGGGCGGGGCCAGACATCCCAGGACAGCCGCCAGTCATTGCTGTGTGCCCATTGGAGCCTGTCCCCCAGGCCCCGCCCACCGCTCTAGGTACCTCCTCCCGCTTCTTGCCGCCCGCTTTGCGAGGCTGGAATCACTGATTTACTCGTTCACTCAACTGTTGCATGCCTGCGTATTCACTTACTAGAAGTTGTGTAACATTTCTTGCTTAAATTTGCGTGTTTGAATCGTGGATAGTGGGTAACCGTGAAGTGGTTATGAGGATTAAATGAGTTAAAGTAGTAGGACTGGTACTCAGCATGGTAATGACTTAAATGTTAACTTTTTCTTTTCTTTTTTAAAGACTTTGTTAGAGAGACACAACGAGAGAGGGAACACAAGCAGGAGGAGCGGGAGAGGGAGAAGCAGGCTTCCCGCTAAGCAGGGAGCCCGATGTGGGGCTCGATCCCAGGACCCCGGAATCAGGACCTGAGTCCAAGCCAGACGCTTAACGACTGAGCCTCCCAGGCGCCCCTTAAATGTTAACTTTTTCTTTTCTTTTCTTTTCTTTTCTTTTAAATATTTTAACAGACAGAGGTCACAAGTATGCAGGGAGGCAGGCGGGGGAGGGGGGAAGCAGGCTCCTGGCTGAGCAGAGATTCCCAGGACCCTTGATCCCAGGTCCTCGATCCCAGGACCCCAAGATCATGACCTGAGCTGAAGGCAGAGGCCCAACCCACTGAGCCACCCAGGCGCCCCTAACTTTTTCTTTAAACAAACAAACAAACAAACAAAAAAGTCATTGTGAAGAACACCAGGTGATTAAAATAAAAACTTCTAAAAATCATTATTAGTACTATTATTTCCATTCTGTGCGGGCAGTGAGTATATTGTGATGACCAAAAGAGACTGGGTCCCTCAAGGAGCCCAAGATCCAGTGGAGAAGACAAATAATCACACTTTGGGATAAGTGTTACAAATAGTGCAAGTACATAGGACAAGGGCATGGTGGCCATGAAGAGCCAAGGAAGTGACCTTTACGCGGCCTGTGATTCTATTTGGGCTGGAAGAGTCCTACGATGAGGGAAGAGCGAGGGCGCAAATCCTGAGAGTGGAAAGAGAGTAAAGGAAGTGAGCATGGCTGGAGTGGATTGAGGGTAGAGGAGAGTGGTGGATATGAGGAGGTGCCAGGCAGGGCCCATAAGCAGAGTCCTACGGCCTTAGGTTGGAATTTGAATTTTAATCTCTCTGCTGGAGAACCTTCGGAAGGTTTTCAACAAGGGAGTGGGATAGACTCACTTGTTCTTAAACAGTTCGTTCATAGAATGCACAGAAACATGCACACAGTATTCTGCAAGTCTACGGAAACACGTGGGACCCACAGTTGCCTCTGAGGAGAGAAGGCAGCAGACCAAGGGAATGGGGTCACCGGCGTGGAAGGGAACTCAATTTACTCTCGGACTATTTGGAATTCTCTCCGGACACAAACGTTGCCTACTGAAAAATAATCTTTGAAATATTTACATCTTTTCTGAAGGATTCCCCTGGCTGCAATGTTGAAAATCAGATGGAAGGGGAGGAATGAAAGCAGAAGGGCAGAGAGAAGACAGTGCCAATAATCCAGACAGGAGGCACAGACGGGATGGACGGCAGGCAGAGTGGCCACAGTGGAGGTGATCATTTGCACAATTCATTTCAAGCTGGAGCCCAAAGGACTTGTGTAGAGAGCGAGAGAAAGAGGAGGGAAGGATGAGGCCAAGGTGTTTGCCTATTACAGGGATGCTGCTCTGTAAGTCAGGGAGCTGACTCTGGGGGCAGATGGAAATCCCTTCTTCTGTGATATGTTAATTTTGAGATGTTGACTAAGCAATGTGGATAGGGGAGGCGGGAGATGCAACTTCAGGAGTCTTCCATCTCCAGTCAAGGAGACACTGAGTCCACAAAGAGTACGTTTGTAGACAGGGACCAGGATACGCCATCCCTTTAGAGGTGAGAGCCCTGAGAACAACCAGCAGATGAGAAGGAGGGGTGGCCCGTGAAACAGGCGAACCCCTGAGCCACAAAGTATTTCCAGTCCTTGTTTGCCTCACCCACAAAGCCGCCTGCCCAGGCCTGGACTTGGATTGTGACCAAATGGAGTCTGTGCTGTCTGGACGCAGCCCGCAAGTTAGATACCAGCAGTTACCTCCAGACCCCTGACAATCACCCTTGTCAGAACAACGGAGCACCGGCAGCAGCAAGGAGACAGAACCACGGGGACAGAAGCATCCTTAATTTCCCTAAGTCCTCATTTCTCACCATTCTCTTTGGTCCAAGACTTCACAATCTCTTGCCTAGATAACACCCTCCTAACTCTTGCCACCATGTCTCTCCCTTCGCTAACCAAAATACTCCAGTGGCTTCCCAATCCCCTTAGAATTCAACACAAACTTCCCCTAATGCTTGTGTGGGACCCCTGCTGCTCTATCCAGACCAATCTCTTCCACATCCTTCCTGCTCTCCATCATCCTTCAACTCCCGTGAGGACACACACGTGGGTAGGAATTCCCAGGATCATCTAAGCAGAGAAAGTTGTGCCAGGATACACTCCAGTGAGAGCAAAATGGAAACATCCCAGAATGCGAAATAAAAATGTAGGCCGGAATTCTAAGTCATACTACAGTATGGCCCTTGAAGCCAACCGGCTTACCCGGTGTGCCAGTCTGAAAGACAGCTGCCCATTTCATCAGTGGAACCTGCCACCCAGGCTGGCAGGCCAATATGACTAAGCCATTCTGCTCCCATCTGTGGTGCTGTACGCTTCCTGCAAAGTAGCGGTCTGTTACCAAACCTGTTTATGCCAGTTGCTTTAAGTTAATAACTTAATCCTATCAAACCACTGAAATATTAATTCAAGAGAGTTGTTTATATGATAAGCAGGTTGCCTGCATTGGAGAAATAAAAGTGAGTTACTTAAAAAAAAAAAAAAGACAAAACAGGGGCGCTGGGGTGGCTCAGTTGGTTGAGCATCTGACTCTTGATTTAGATTCAGGTCATGATCTCACGGGTCATGGGATTGAGCCCCAGGTTGGGTTCTAAGCTCAGCAGGGAGTCTGCTTGAGATTCTCTCTCTCCCTCTGCCCCTCGTCCGCTTCCAGCAGGATTTATTGACTTTAGAGAGAGCCTGAGAACTTGTGAGAGCCTGAGAACTTGTGAGACCCAGTGGCAGGAGGGGCAAAATTCAAGCTGGGACACTTAACCAACTAAGCCCCACCAGGCGCACCAATTAATAAATCTTAAAAAAAAAAAAAAAAAGAAAAGAAAAGAAAAACACAGAACACTGGAAATGATAAATGACTTGTGCTTTGTGGATGTAGTTTATACAGCATTATGATGTTGTATGATAAATGGGAGAGAAAGATTTAAAAGAAAAGGTCCTGGTCCTACATAAAGAGAAGAGATGAATGCTTAAAGGCTCTCGGTTAAAACAAAATATTTAAAGTGTTTTGATGCTCATGAGTGCTATCTGCCGTACATTTCTAACTCCACTTCGCCCAGCAACGAAAAGGACTGCACTTCCCGACCCCATTATGGTCCAGTGGGGCCATGTAATTAATTCTGGCCAGTGACATATAAGCAAAGTGACATGTGAATTCAGTATGGAGCATTTAATTACTAGTGCGAGACCAGAGCCCTCTGTGCATTTCCCGTGCTGCTGACCATATTTAAGATCTATCAGGAGCGGCTCCAAGCTGACCCTCTATGCCCCAGGAGGGAGGAAACCCACCTTTGCTATTTCAAGTCCCTGCAGTTTAGAAGTTGTTATTGTAGCCCATCCCAGCCTACCTTGACGTAGACATGTCTTTTCCGAATAACCCTGTTTAACCAAGCTGACTGAATTTACTAGGAGGGCAAACTGGGAGTACATACGGGTTGGATGTAGACAAGAACACAAAGGCAACACGGACAAATAAGAATGCTTTACACGACAAAATGGGAGTAAAGAGATCTCTGTCTTGTAGATTTTTTGCTTTTGGTTTCACAATTTAAAAATAATGGTTTAAAAAAAAAAAAACAATCTGGAGATGCCCGGGTCGCTCAGTCGGTTGAGTGTCTGTCTTTATCTCAGGTCATGATCTCAGGGTCCTGGGATGGAGACCCAGGTCAGGCTCCCTGCTCAACGAGGAGTCCACTTCTCCCTCTCCCTCTGCCCCTCCCCCACTGTGCTCATTCTCTCCCTTCCCCCTCCCCAGCACTCTCTCTCTGAAATAAAATTAAATAAATCTTTAAAAAAAAACAAACCATCTGCCTGATCCGTGCTCTCCAGGCTCTATATATTCTTCCTTAAACTTTCTCATCATGATTTGTAATCATCCGTGGCTCCCACATTAGCCTGTGAGCTAGGGACAAGGACCATGTCTAGCTTGTTCATAGCGATGTTCCAAAAGGGCAGCACGGAGCACTCTAGGTCCGAGTGCACATCTCCCTCGAATGCCCTCCATTCCTCTCCAGAAGTGGTGTGATGCGTTCAACACCCCGTTTCCCCTTCCAGGGCACACCAGAACACCACCTGTCCCAGTTTCCCCTAGAGGAGACTGGGATGATTTCGTTCTCACCAGGGGGAGCAAAAGCACGGGCATCCTGATGTCAGGAGCATCGCTTCTGGTCCCAGGCAGGTACCAGTCTCGTGTACTCTCATGCCCACACTCCGTTCCCAGCTGGAGACCGAAGACCCCACAAGGAAGGGGTTGGTTATTGAACCAAAGCAGCGGGACTCCTGAGTTCCTACTGGAGGACAGCCACCAGGGGGAACAGCCCGACCCACATTAGACTCTGGGGGGGGAAGTTACTAAAGTCTCACAAGGGCCCTTCAAGGTCACTCTCTTAGAGCCTCCCCTGACAGATAGGAAAGAACTGTCTGCAAGGCGAGGCACCTGGCCACTTCCTGCCAATCTTTCCAATCTGCCACCCATCTTTCCAAGGCGTCATTCCCGGCCCCTGGCAGGCATCCAATCAATATTTTTCAAACAAACGAATTGCAAATTTACCACCTTCAGGGTCAACCGGGCCTCTGAAGCTGCCTCCTGGTATCCGAGCAAGGTCCTCAAGGTTCTCAGTAATAACCTGGCGGGTCGTCAGCCAGCCCGGATCACTTTATTTGAAAAAGGATCACTCTTGGGAAAGCAGTAATAATAGATATTTCCTGAACACTATGTTTAGCGTTTCCCTTTTAAACTCTCGCCATGAGGATGGCAGTCTTATCATCCTCATTCTACAGGTAGGGAGGCAAGAGCCTGAGGTCACCGCCAAGGACAGGCTGAGGGGGTTCTCGAGCCCAGGTTCCTGATTAACTTCAGAAGCCCGTGACCCGCACCCGATGGAAAAAAATGAGGGGCATCAGGAGCGAATGCCTCGCTTTCCTGTCCCTCGTTTCCGAGGCACACCATGACTATCAAGTCAAGACGGGACCTTCCGGTCCCTGTCACAGCACTTCTCACAGCTGCCCCCAGCACACTGTTCCAAACGCTCCAGAGGTGTTCCTGCTCGAATAGAGATGACCGCGTCCCGCCGTGCCTCTCCGCGTGCAGGGAGATCCACACCCACAAACTAGTGAGAAACCAGGTGGTTTTGGGAGGGGCAATTGGGAGTTGTGTCTCAATTCAAAACGGGACCCACAAAGGTCAGAGGCGCCCTATCTGGCCCGTAATAGGGGCTTTAGGAAATGGAGGCGTTCACACCAGGAATATTTTGCAGCCATGAGAAAGGACAGAGGGCTTTTCGCCCTGGTATAAACGACAAGATACGTTGTCGGATGAAAAAAAAGCAACCCACCGAGGAAAGCGGGGGACTCTAAGGGGTCGAGATCTGCTGTATAACACAGTGCTGACAGTTAGCAATCCTCCACTGTGAGCCGAAACTTAAGAGGGTAGATCTCAGGTTGTGCTCTTACCCGCCCCCCCCAGAAATCCAAAAGGACACAAGGAAAGCTCGTAGGTGACAGATGTCTACCCGGATCGCAGGGATCACTTCACGGGTGTATGTAGATGTCCAAATTCATCACTGTGTGCATATTACATACGTGCACACATATAATTACAATTAGCCCTCAATAAAGCTGTTTTAAAAATATAAACTAGCCTGCCACCGGACAGCAGAGCCAGAAAACGATTATGTCTCTGTCTGCTTCCACCAGCTTGTACGAAGCTCTGAAAGGACACATAAGAAAATTGGTAATTGAGGGGCACCAGGCTGGCTCAGTTGGTAGACCATGTGACTCTTAATCCCAGGGTCATGAGTTCAAGCCCCTTGTTGGGTGTGGAGCCTACTTAAAACTAAAATGAAACAACAACAACAACAACAAAAACAGTAGAAAATTGGTAACTGATTTCCAGAAGGAACTGGGAGACTAGGCATCAGGTTGATGCCTCTTAAACTGTGAACCACATAGTTTTATAAATGCAAAAAATAAATTCATGGGACACCTGGGGGGCTCAGTCGGTTAAGCATCTGCCTCTGGCTCAGGTCATGACCCTTCAGTCCTGGGATCGAGGTCCACATGGGGCTCCCTGCTCAGCGGGGAGTCTGCTTCTCCCTCCCCCTGCTCCTTCTCTCTCTCTCGATCACTCTCTCTCAAATAAAATCTTTTAAAAAATAAAAGTAAACTCAATTTTTAAAGGTCAACTAAATCCAAACAAAATCGGCACACTGTTCGATCTTGAAATTTTGCTCTTAAGACTGAATCCCACAGGAATGCCTGCACAAGCTAGCAGAAACCTATGTAAAAATCCCTACACGCTCCGCCTCGGCAGTATTTCTGGTTATGTGAGAACCTGCACAGCTAACCGACCGTCACGCGTGGTGTGGCAAAGCGCTTCTAACATGGCCCCTGCGACCCCAACACCTGCTGGTATTACACTCCCTTCATTACGCCTCAGCTTCAGTGTGCCTGGGGCCAACTGAGTTGTTGTAATGCATAAAATATGGCCCAGGCGATGGGCTACCCCTGCTGTGACTGGGCTACAAAGAGACTCTGGCTTCCATCCTGGCCGCCCTCTCGCTTCCGGAGCAGCGAGCGCCTGTGTAAGCTGCGCTACGAGGGGGCCTATGTGGTCAGAAGCAGCGGGAGACTTCCGGCCAATGGCGAGGAACTGAGGCAAGGTCCAGTCGCCTCTGAGGGACTGAAACCCACCGGCAAGCCCATGAATGGGCTCGGGATGGGCCTTCCGCCATTTGGGCCTTCAGATGAGACTGCAGCCCGGACAGACCTTGAGCTGGAGGCACGAGCTGGGCTGTGCCTGGATTCCTGACCCAGAGGGACTGTGTGACAGATGCTTGCTGCCTGAGTAAGTGACTGGTGGGGTCTGTTCCACATCGACAACTTCTACAGGCCGGACTCCATGTGGAATTGGAATGGGGCCATTTTGGGGCCATGTGCAATGACATGGACAGGAGGCCACGACTTAAGGGGGGGGGCAAAATAAACTGACCCCATTTATATGAGAAACACTGGAGCCTATAAATGTCTCAACAACCAAATACACAGAAACCCAAGCACCAAACGGTGCATCTGCCTCTGGGACAGAAAGTGGTTCCTCAGTGCCGTGTGGCCACATCTGGGCTGAGGGGAGAAAAGAGGCACAAAAGGGAACTTTTTATTCTATATACTTCGGTGCCTTTTTCTCTTTGTGAAACTGTAATCATGTGTGTAACTCAATACACGTTTAAGGTTAATTTAAAAATAAGAACCCAAAACTGTGGAAAAAATATGTGTTTTGTGTACCTTGAGCCAATATACCCTTTCTAGAAGGTCTTGTTTTCTCAGTTTTTCTCCATCAGGCGGGCATTTTCTCTTACCCAAGACAAGTTCACAATGAACATGCTGGTGTTTAAGCATTTTTGTCCTAATCTTTTTTTTTCTTTCTCCCAGTTACGTCCTCCCATTATTGCCAGTTGGGAGAATTCTCAAGAATTTCCTAGTCTTGCTTCCAGCTCTAGATGTGTGGTCCCACAGCAAACTGATCCAAAATGAAATGTTTCCAACAAGTCGCTCACCCAGTGATGACCTTCATGGATGCTCTGGTGACTCCGAACTTACAGGAACAGGTTTACTCACTACTCGTGGCTTCTAGGAGTACGTCTGGCCCGTGAGGACAGCCGGGGCTAAGAGCAGCTCTCCTGTGCGGAGGCCTGTGCTGAGCCTGCCATGTGCTCAGTCCTTTGGGGGAAAACTACCACTTGACATTGGGGGAAACTGAGGCTCAGGGAGGCAGAGAGACCAGCCCAACGCCAGAGCTAATCGGCGCAGCAGCCGGAGTTTAACCCCTGCTGTTCTAAGTTTTTCACTATTTCTTCCTCCATTCAAGTGGCTTTAATAGTAGTACCTTGCGCTCCGAGAAAACCTTTCCCAGATGTGCTCCTGGTGTTGGCTGGTTCTAAGAGGCACATTAAGCACGTAGCCGACCGCCTCTACCCGGCAGGACTGGGGAACGCGCAGCTGAGTTCTAGGTGCCTGGACATTTCTTCCCTCTCTGGGCGTTCTAGGAACCCCGTGCTTTCTGTTGCCTCACCTTATGAACATGCAGCCGGTCCCTTTGGTTCAGGGCAGTCCCTGAAGGGGACCTGAAGGTCCCTGAGGCCGGTCCCTTTGGTTCATCTACCCGGGTGCTGAGGTCCAGAGGGCCTCACTGGCCACAGATGGACAAACCAGCAACTGGAAACATTCCTTTTCAGTCAGTTTGTCCGGGACTCAAACCTGTGTCTCTCCCCCCTCCCCCCGGCAGAGCTACTCCTAGAGGTGGAAACCGCACAGGCTGCTCGCCCCTTGGCTTCTCCTTGCAGCAGGTTTGCCGATCGCTCTCTCCTCAGAAACGCTCAGCTTCCAGAACACACTTGCCTGGTCCGCCTGCCTTCCGGCTCCCCGCCCGGCCCGGATTTGTGGATCTATCTCAGGGCTGTCCTTGTCCCCGTGTCTTCTCCTTCTTCCAGAGGTCGCAAAATGGCGGCCCGATGGCCTTGTCAGAGGCACAAGGGGATTTTGTTTGGTCCTCACAGTGTTTGTTGTTGTTGCAATGTGAATGCCACTAGGTGGGGGGGGCACTCTGCAAGTTCGCCACAGTCCCCATCACTCCCTACTGTCTTACACCCGTCCGCTTCACGCATTTCCATCACCTGCCTGGTCCCTGAAGCCATGAGTTTTCAAAAACCCCAGCTCCACACACTGCCTGGGAAGCGCCACCCACTTGCCCTGGGGCCACCTCCAGCGTCTCCTGCTCTTTCGCCTACACGAGGGCCACCCAGGGGGCTCGTTAAAATGGCGATTCCCAGCCTCCTTCCCACCCCGATTCCGTGCAGCAGTGCCATGGCAGGGACGCTAAACTCGAACGCCGACAGGAGCCAGGCAGGCCACATAAATGAGTGAACTAGCCAGGCAGCAGAAAAGTCGACGGCCAGAATTAGCATCAAATTGTATTTTTACTGCACGATGGTGAATGCATGGAACAGAATACAAACATGGATGATACTGGAGTTTATATTTCAAATTCAAAATTGAAAAAATACAAATTGAAAAATAGAAATATTTAATTATTAAAATTTTCTCTTTCATAATTCTTTTGCCCCTTTGATTTTGAAGCCAGACGCCTGACCTCGCCCCTTTCTACACCAAGAGGTCAGCGTCAGGCCTTGGTTGTCACGTTGGGATGAGCAGTTTAGAATTCAACCCTGAATCCTTAACTGGGAACGGTTATGTACTTTGAATCAATTCTATAATGGAAAACCGCAGTTTACAAGCGCGGGCACCTCCAAAGCCCATGACTCAAGACCACTGTAGGAGGCGCGGGTAGGGCCGTGACCTCCGGTTCGGACCCCGCACCCTAGAGCCCTGTAGTTCAGCGGGTGCTGCCTGTGGTCTGCATTCACACGATCGACAGTAACCGGCGGAGCCAAACTGGACAGTGCTAGTTCATTATCACGAAGTCTGGACGTGGAGAGCCTTTGGGGGAATTTGGTCTCGAGCCCCACCAGCTGGGTGAATATGGTCCAGGCCACATGTTTTGTTTCTGAAA
Organism: Enhydra lutris kenyoni; assembly: GCF_002288905.1. Taxonomy (NCBI): domain Eukaryota; kingdom Metazoa; phylum Chordata; class Mammalia; order Carnivora; family Mustelidae; genus Enhydra; species Enhydra lutris. Next base: position 2,410,050 of record NW_019154161.1, read on the forward strand.
ACCAACTGCAGCGAAGGAACTGTTCCTTGCCAGTGGCTTCCATGTTTTTGCCAGGACCGGGCAAACACGGTCATACATTCAAGTAGCTGTTTGTGAACGTCTTTGCAGAGAACTAGTGTTCGGAGGGTGGGGGTGGGGGGTTGTAGCCTCGACCAAAAGTCTTTGACCGACCTTCTCAGGGGAACCAGGTGTGGCTTCTGTCTCATTGCAGATGAACCAAGTCGACAGGTTTCAACAGTGCGGATCCCTTCCACACCATCACGTGATGACCAGGTCACAGAGCTTCTGTCAAATACATTGGGTCAAGGTCACCGTCCACCTGCCCGTGGTTGAAGTGCAGGAGCGTGCCGAGGACGTCCGCGGTGTGTTCTGTGTTCCTTCTGAACACAATTCAACTCCTGGCGATCGAGGCAACGAGCTGACTTGCGCTCTCGCGGAGCGCTGCCTCCTGGGACGGAGGTGTCCTGACAAGGCCGCCTGTGACGCAGATCGTTAGCTACGACGGCCTGCGACTGTGCTTAGGAATTCTCGCCAGTCTGTGTATTTCTGTCAATACACACCCAAATAGCCCATCTCCCAGTGTCGGGCCTGCCTGGGCACCGTGTCACAGACTTCTTCAGTCGCATCCAAATTCTTCATACCACAAATAAATAAAGCTAACTGGGTGGTCAGAGTTCGTGAGCAACGACAGAGAAGGCCACGACGGAGTCGACTCTTTCAAGTGACTGGACTAGTAAATCTTCCGGTTTCATCTTCGACTCACGGCACAGTGCAAACGCCCGTCAGGCCGAAGGGACAGTGTGAACGGGCGGGCGCGTCCGTCCAGGAGCCGCCGTCCCGCTCCTTTACAAACTCGCCATCGCTGCGAGGCTTTCGCGCCCGGGCCGTGCTGTGCTCGAGACTCGAACTGCGCTCTGCAGCCACACTGCCTCTCGGACCTGCGTCCTTCCCGGAGCAAACCCTACTGACCCTTGAGGCCCTTTTTCAGCTCACTGAGGATCGCGTCTCGCATCTGCTCTGTGTACTGGTCGAAGCTCTTACTGTGCTTTGATTCGTAATGACGTCTCAGGTTGTACTCTTTCAACACAGATACGATTTTTTTGCATATTAAACACATAGGCATGCTCTTCACTTCCACAAAGAAATACGCTCGCTCCCATTTTTCTCGAAACACGTGGCCCTCTCGGTCTCTCTTTCGTTTTGCCACTTTTGATAGAGACATGGGTACAAGAAAGATTTCACTTGCCTCTGGATGCTACCAAGGAACAACCACAGCGCAAGCCCAAAGGCAATGACCCTCTGCCTCGCGGTGGGGGAGCCAAACGGGAGTGGTGGGGACTGCGGCGAACCGGAGAGCACACGCCCCATTGAAAGGGGCAGCTCCAGCCCAGTGTTGCTAGGCAGAAGGGCGGGCCCAGAGGTGCCAGAACTTCTGACTTGTCAAGAGAAGCGAAGGCTGCAGATTGGGTGTGTGTGTGCGTGTGTGTGAGGAGTGTGTGTGTATGTGTGTGTGTGCGAGCGAGAGAGAGAGAGAGAGAGAGAAAGAGAGAGAGAGAGAGAGAGAGAGAGAGTGTGTGTGTGTGTGTGTGTGTGTGTGTGTGTGTGTGTGTGAAGTATCCTGATTTTTACAACTAACTCGTTAGGAAAAAATGCTACGTATGCTAACACAGGGAAGGCCAAACAAAACGTCATCTGCAGAGTGGCCCACAGGCCACCAGATTGCAACCTCTCTCCTGAGATGGGGCTCAGGAATCGGATGTTAGCTGGCATCCCAAATAGTGCAGATGCTGGTGGTCCAGGCTTGGACCACACGCCAAGCAAAGCTAGTCTAGAGTCTGACAACAGACAACGAACTCCCTGCCCCCGGGTGGGACCGTCCCTGCACTCCACATCCTGTCCGTAGCCAGCTGCCCCCCACCCGGATGTCTCCGAGGACATTCTTGCCTTGCCACGTCCCAAACCTACCCCCTACCTTGTTTTCCATCTCAGGGACTGCCCCACTGTCCACCCCACCCAAAGCCTGGGAAGGTCCATCTCTGGGACCTGGGGCCAGTCTCTCCTCACGTGTGATCTTGTCCACTCCCATGACTCCAACGATCACACATACGCCGTCTCCTAACAACACTTCTGAACTCCCAACACGTCCTCTGTCACTTGCGACACTCCCCGGACCGTGCGCACTCACTGCTGCTCCCTCCTCCGGGCCCCTCATGCAGGAAGCTCCGCCATCTACCAGCGCCCAGGCCAGGAGCCGAGGCCGACCCTGACCCCACCTCTTCACCCCCAATTCCTCTGCATGGCATGCCGAGTCCCCAGACTCGCCCCTCTTGCCCCCTGACTTGGTCCAGCTGCTCCACCAGCCTCTCCCCTCCCCAGGCCACCCCCCCAGCCTCCCCCATGCATTCCTGGCCTTGCCTTGTCCCATGGCACTCGACAGTCCGGAGGCCCTGCCAGCCAGCTGGCCCAGACCGGCGCCCTGCGCGTGGCCTCCCCTGGCTCTCTCGCGTCCTCAGGACAAGCCTTGAGCCACTCAGTTTGGAACCTGAGCCTCCTCCCAACCTGGCCTCTCCGGGTCCCTCCTTCCTCCTGCTGGGCTTGCACCTCTGAACACCCCAAGCCTTCTCCTGCCCTCACACATTTGCTTCTGCTGTGCCCGCACCTAGATTACCACCTGCCTTCCTTCTCGGTCTCGTCGACTCCCGAGTCTCCTCCCGGACTGCGGAGCCCAGCTGGCTCAGAGGCCTCTTCCGGGCACCCGCCCTATCTCCGCGAGGGCGCACGGCCCTGTGAGCTCTGCCTGCCTGCCTTCACGTCCCACCCGCCCCGGCCCAAAGCCGGGCTGCACCAGACTGCCTGACTCACTGCGGGGGCCCAGGCGTCACCAGCCCAGAGCCTCAGGGACATCTGCTGAAGCAAGAACAAGGACAGAGAGGTCTCCCCCAGGTCTCCTCCTGCCCAGTCCTGGGGGACGTCAGTGACGGGAGCCGGGGCGTGTGTTAAAAGGAACTTTATTGGGTGTCGGGGGTTCAGATGAGATCCATGAGGATGTCGTCCTCCATGACGCTGGGCTGCAGGCCCGGCTGGGGAACCGGGCCCCGGGGACCCCCGCTCAGCAGCATCTGACCTGGGGGGCAGTGGGGAAGGGACTGCATCTCCCAGTAGTCCCTGGGGCCCTAGAGGGCCCTGGACCTGCTTCCTCCCTCTTCCTCTGGGAACCCAAGGTAATACCTTTCCTAGGAAGCCCCAGGGAGAACCATCAGAGGGACCTTCTGGCCCCATCTGGTCACAAATGAGCTGATTCCCATGAGCCTTTAGGAGCCCATCCCCCAAACTACTTCTCTGACCCTAAGACTATGTTTCCCATCAACCCCGGGACACACAGGAAAGAAATCACAAAAAGAGATCTTGTCCCACTAGGTCTTGACCCCCTGGACTGTATTTTCCAGGATCCCTCAGAGCCTCCCAAGAACCCTGGGGTCAGGGGAACCAGCTACCATTCTTGAATCCCAGCCTTCAGTTCCCAGGAGCCCTTGGTCTTGAGGCTCTAGCCCAGGGGCTGCTGGGACAGTCGGTCCAGACCCCTGCCCTCCCCGGGGACCTCCTTACCTGGCAGTGGAGCTCTCGGGGGAAGCTGTGTGGGCCAGGACTGGGCAGGCGGTGGGTGCAGGAGGGGGGGCCCCAGCTGGGGTTGCCCCAGACCCTGGTGTGGTGGGGGCAACAGTGCAGGAGCCCCCGGTGGCTGGAGGTGGTGGAGGGAGGCTTGGGGTGCAGGCACCCCAGTCTGGGGCTGCGAGAACAAAGAAAGTGGCTCAGAGTCCCCACCCCATGGAGCAACCTCTTGCACAGAAGCTACTCAGAGAACATCTCTCCCAGTGGCTGTGGGGGGGGGGGTCTTTCTTCAAAGGAATCTTAGCAGAAGCCCATGTCAGACAGACAGAAGAGCCAGACTGCCTGGACCCCTTGGCAGGGCTCTATTCACACCCTCTGATCAAAGCCAACCTCCTTCCTCCCAAACAAAAGGACCAGAACCATCAGGGCCCAGGGCGCAGCCCCATGACTCCCATCTGCCCCCCACCCCCAAGTCTCACCGGAGGTGGGTTGAGGAGGAGACTCCGCAGTTGGGGGTTGGCCCCAGGGTTCTGAGGCCGGAGGATGGGTCCAGGAGGGGGAGGGCCAGGGGCTGCTCCAGGAGGGCCTTGGGGGGCGCCTGGGGGGGCCTGGGCAGCACCTTGGGGCTGGGGCTGTCCTGAGGCTGCGGAGGCCCCCACAGTGCCCTGAGGCTGGGGCTGTGGTGGGCGGAGCTGGAGCTGGTGGGGAGAGATGGGGGTAAGGGACAAGGCAGATTCCCCTGACCTCCGAGGTCAGGTCAAAATGACAGTGTTCCTTGGGGGTCTCCCCCGCCCTGGCCCTGACCCCACCAGCCCTCTCCTCACCAGATTCTGTGAGGGTCTCGCCTGGTCCTCCAGAATGGGGCCCAGCCCAGGGGGTGCCTGCTGTGCCCCCATCTGTGTGGGACAGGGAGCAGGTCAGTGACGGGGTGGCATTGGGAGTGGGGGCCCTGTGTTTGGGCGGGGGGTAGCCTTCTGAACCCTGAAAGGGAGCCCGTCGGGAGCTAGCGATGTTCTTTGGGAGCGGGTGGTCTGGGAGGTACACCTAACTCTCCCAAGCCCCCAAGAAGCGGGGCTGGGCCTCAGAGATTCGCTACAGACAGTGAAAGGCATACAAAGATCTCGAGAACATGTGGGGAAGGAACTGAACCCAGGTGGCCACGTCTCAGCCCAGGAGGGACGCTGGGGCTCAGGGGCCCGGGGGGGGCAGGGGCGGGTCCTGGGGGGAGAGGGCCCCGGTCACTCACCCCGCGCTGCTGCTCCAGCTTCTGCTGCTGGACTTGCTTGTGGTTGGTGATGACCTGCCGGATGCCGTTGACGAAGCCGCTCTGGTCGTAGGGGATGAGGCCCATGAAGATCTTCTTCTTGGACGAGTAGAGCAGCATGAGCACGCGCACCTCGCAGGGGGCCGTGTGGGGGAAGTGCACGCAGCCGGCCTGGCGGAGGATGCGCCCCAGTCACCCCTCAGGAGGAGGGGGAGGGGCACCCCAGCCCCGCTGGTTCTAGAAGCTCCACAGGCACCCGCGGCCCGCCCTGTGCTGGACTCACAAAGCCGTTGCCCATGATGCGGTAGAGGCCTTTCAGGGACTCCAGGTCCTTGTTGGTGAAGTGGAACTGCACCATCCTCGAGTTCCGGAACAAAGGGCCCAGGGTGGTCTGCGGGAGACACGGGAGACACGCGGGCCGGCGTGCGGAGTGGGGAAGGGAGGAGCAGGGATGGAGGCAGGTGCGGGGCAGGGAGGGGACGAGGGAAGAGAATGCGACCAGCTGACCGGAGGGGCGGGCGGTGCCCCCTCGGGCCACTCACCAGCAGCTGCTGCGGGATAAGCTGCATGATCAGCTTCTGGGGCCACTGCTCCGTCTTCCTGGGGGTGAGGGGGGAGAGGCGTCAGGAGGTTGCAAGCCCGGCCCCACCCGGCCCAGCCCTACCGTCCGTCACCTACAAGTTCTCGCCATGATTCACGTAGACCTGGCACGGCAGTGAGCGGGTCAGTTTGGTGTTGGCGTCCACGGAGGCAGGTTTGGGCTTCTGAGTGGAAAAGCAGCACATGTCACGGCGAGAAGAGCCCCAAAGCCTGGGCCCTTCAACCTCTCCTGTCCTACCCTGGAGGCCCCGGAGCTCAGGACCTGCCCCAGCTGAAGTCCCACAAGCCCTGGGCCCCTCCTCCAGACCAGCGGTCCTGCAACCTCTGTCCCCTCCCTGCCCTGATCCCCTCAAGCCCCATCACGCCCCAAATCTGAGACTTTTAGGTTCTGAACCTACAACACAATCCTTACTACCTCCCTCATCCTGAATTCAAGGCTTCCTTGAGACTCTCCTCAGGACCCCAAGTGCCACAGCCCCACAGGGACCCCAGCCCAGCCCCACATCCAAACAGGCCGTGAGGTCCCCGTGGCTCTTCGAGCTACTCACCTCCTGCCACTCGAGGACCCCGCTCCAGGCCAGAAGTTTGTTGGAGACCGACTGCTGCCCCCCAAGGGCCGGGGCCCCGAGCTGGGCCGGGGAAGGGCCGCTCACCCCGCCAGGGGCCACCGAGCCCGCCTGCCAGAGGGGAGCAAGGAGGACAGTGGAGCCGGGTCAGACTGTCTCCTGGGAGGGGCGACCCGAGAGACAGACAGACCAGTAGGAAGACTGGAACTCAGGCTCCTTCTCGACACCACCCAACGGTGCCTGGGACCACAAATGCTCTGACTCCGGAAGATCTGAGGACTCTAAGGACCCGTGACGCTCCAACTCCCAGAATCTCCTGGGGTCCTCTGAACAGTCCTCACCCGCTGGGAGCCAAAACCCTATCATTCCGTCCCCAGACCTTCCTGCCTCAGTCGTCTGTGGCACAAGCCCCCAGAAGCCCTGAGGACCCAGGACGAGACCCATGTGCCCTCACACCCTCCTCGGGAAGGCAAACTGCTCGGCCTCGTCTCTGTAAGCAGCTGGGGGGGGGGGTAGGGCAGCGGGGCAGGTGTGCAAGTGCCTACCATGGACGGTGCCCCAGGTTGTGCAGGGGGGGCCAGGCCTGGGCCAGGAGCCACGGTGGAGACCAGGCTGGGCTGGGAAGCAGGGGGTGGCTTGGGGGCGCCAGGGGGCCCCGGCGGCAGAGGAGGGGCCGGGGCCTGGCTGAAGGGGGGACCCACTCCTGGAGCGGCTTGCAGAGGGTTAATGGGTGAGACTGCAGGAGAGACCAAGAGGAAAGGCGGGGACAGATGTGCAGAGGGGCCCGGCTGACCCGAGCCCACCCCATGTCCCCCCTCGGGACTCACAGCGTGGGCCCAGCCCCGCCTTCTGGTTCTTGGCGGCTTCCACTGCATTCTGGGCCGCCACCTGAGCTGCACTCAGGTTCCCAGGGACCTGGGGGTGGAAGGTGATGAGGACCACGCACTCCAGTCTGAGTGTCCCATGGGGTCACACCACTGCGCCCACCCAAGGGACAGCTATCCTGGCCATCACATCACGCAGGGTGACTCCCATCCCTGCAGAGGGATGTGATTCTCTGGCCCCAAGAGTGCCACCCACCCTGGGGTCCCAGTGGAGACTCCCCATCACCCCATAAGCCCCGACATCCAGCTAGGTCTCTCCCACAAGGCCCCAGGAGCACGTCCCCTCCCTGGCCACGTCCATACCTGATACTGCTGGGGGACAGGGGGAAGAGGCTGCTGGGGGGCTGCTGAGAGCGAGGCGCCCGAGGGTGCAGCTGGAGGCAGGGGGACAGGCTGCTTTGGCTGGAGGGGGCCTGGGGCCGAACCACCCCCAACTGAGAGCAAAGGATGGACGACCGAGTCCCATGCGAAGGGATTAGAGAGGGGAGAGAAATCTAAGTCAGAGGGAGCGGGGGGGGGGGGACACCCCCAGTCGCTCCACTGCTGGCACTCGGGCCTCACCTGGCAGCACGAGCCCCCGCACCAGCACCATGTGCCGGGGGTCCTGGCTCACGTCTGCTGGTGGCTGCAGCGGCTCCAGCAAGGCGGGGGGAGCTGCCTTCTCGAACAGCAGCCTCAGGGCAGGCAGCTTCCGGGGAGACACTATGGAGAAGTGGATCCCTTGCTGCAGGAGGAGAGAGGCGCCGTCAGGGCAGGGCTGTCAGGAGACCCCCAGGCTACCACACCCGCGGGGCTCTTAAGCAAAACTCCCATCGGGCTTTGAGCCAAGGGACCCTGGGCCTGTATCAGCTGCCTCGTGGGCCTCTGGGTTATAGATCTGCCAAAGGAGTAGCAGAGGGGCTCGAAGCTCCGCAGACCCCAGGCCCCTCCTCCCAGAGCTCCTCCCTCAGACTCAAGAGTCCTCACCTCCCCTATCTTCTGCACGAGACTCTCCGTCGTGTACCCAGAGTACGTGGTGCTCTCGACGGCCGGGAGCAGGTATGGGGGCGAATTACAGATAAGGAGGCAGACGCGATGTGTCTGGCCGCTGCCAGGGAGAAGGAAAGACTTGGAGCAGGTAACAACAGAGGCCCCGGAAAGGGACAGACCAGGCCCAGCCGAGGGCAAGTACTCCACCCTACAGGAAGTCAGGAGGAATGGCCCCACTTCACAGCTGAGAACACCGAGGCCCAAAGACGTTCCTGACTCCCTCTGAGTTGCCCAGCAGGTAAGGAAAGCAGGAGGCAGACCCAGAGCAGGTTCCTCTTCCCGGTGAGGACACCAAGACCAGGCACTGGCCAGGGAACACGGCCTGGCTCCCGCCTGGAGAGCTTTCCAGGGCAGGAGGCAGTGGGTGGAGTCAAAGCCAGACGGGAAGAGGCACTGGGGGCCCCCCACAGGCTGGGCACACTCACATCTGCTCCCGCATCTTCTTGAAGTCATCGAAGAGCTGCAGGGCCGTGCTGAGGCCTTCTGCAATGAGGCTGCAGCTCTCGCCGCCCCCGCCCATGAACCTGCAGGGGGTGAGGCTGTCAGCCCTGGGGTCCCCTGTGGCACCCAGGGCTGCCACCTCCCAGCCCCCCACCCCGCCACACCTAAAGAGCCTGAGTTCACGTCGTCGCCCTCCTCCCCACCCTCTACCCTGCACCTGGGCATGGGGCCACCGAGGAGTTTCCTGCTCCATCCCCAGCGCTGACGCGGCACCAGGCCTACCAAATGTGGACAAGGGCTGCTTGTCATCTCCTCTGACCGAGTCCCTCCGGCCAGAGGTCCTGCTAGATCAAGGACAGGAGAAGGCCCAGGACACCTGCCTATGAATTCGTTCCATGCACCTCCCCTCAGGGCTGTGTGTTCCACCTTTAAAGCCAGCTCTGGCCTTAGCCCACCCTCCCAGGCCAATATGGGGGCCTCCTCTGTCCTCCCATTGTCAAGGGTTGAATTGTGTCCCCCTCCCCAAGAGATATTGAAGGTTCTAACCCCGAATAATCCCAGAATGTGACCTTTGGAAACGGGTATTTACAGAGGTAAGGACACTACATTGAGGTCACAGGGTGGCCCATGTCCTTAGGGTCAAAACAGGGAAACGTGGATACAGAGGCAGACATGCTCAGAAGGAAGAAAATGTAGAGAAAGAGGGAGAAAGCCATATGGAGATCAGAGTGCACCACCACCAGCCAAGGATTGTGTGGGGACACCAGAAGCTGCAAGAAAAAGATCTTCCCCTACGGGCTCCAGAGGGAGCATGGCCCTGCCCACACCCTGATCCTGAGCTCCTGGATCCTAAACTGTGAGTCACTACCTTTCTGTGGTCCTAAGCCAACCAGTTTTTTTTTTCTTTTTTAACTTAAGATTCTATTTATCTATTTGAGAGCGCGAGTGCACCCATGCACCCCTGCACATGAGCAGGGGGAAGGGCAGAGGGAGAGGGAGAAGCAGGTTCTCCACTGAGCATGGAGCCCAAGGCGAGCCATGCTCGATCCTGGGACCCCGGGGTCATGACCTGAGCCCAAGTCAAATGCGTAATTGAGTGAGCCCTCCAGGCACCCCTAAGCCGATCAGTTCTTTCTACTTCATTTCGGCAGCCCCAGGAAACTCCTACACAGACTCAGGGTTCCCTTCCATCGGATGCGCAGACAGGTCACCAGTGACCAGCCCGTATGGGGCGTGGCAGGGGGACAGCCTCTAAGTGGTGCAGCTGCTGCCACCGGGATTCTTCCCATCACGGGGCAGTGAGGCCGACTCTCGCCACAGGTGCATGTGTGCACAGTGACCACATGCTAGCAGAGCAGAGCAGGAGGAAAGATGGTGAACAGGGGTGCCTGGGGGGCTCAGTGGGTTAAGGCCTCTGCCTTCGGCTCAGGTCATGGTCTCAGGGTCCTGGGATCGAGCCTCGCATCGGGCTCTCTGCTCGGCGGGGAGCCTGCTTCCTCCTCTCTCTCTGTCTCTCTGCCTACTTGTGATCTCTGTCAAATAAATAAATAAATAAATAAATAAATCTTTTTTTTTTTTTTTTTAAAGATTTTATTTATTTATTTGACAGAGATCACAAGTAGGCAGACAGGCAGGCAGAGAGAAAGGAGGAAGCAGGCTCCCCGCCGAGCAGAGAGCCTGATGCGGGGCTCCATCCCAGGACCCTGGGATCACGACCTGAGCCGAAGGCAGAGGCCTCAACCCACTGAGCCATCCAGGTACCCTGTAAATAAATAAATCTTTAAAAAAAAAAAAAAATGGCTAAAGGAGAGGGTGGGGCTGGCTCAGTCGGTAGAGCACACAGCTCTTGAACCCCGGGTCAGAGCTCGAGCCCCGCGCGCTGCACGGAATTTACCTGCGCACGCGCACACGTATGCACCTAACAAAGAGCCGCCAGCCCAGCCGTGTCCGTTAACACCAGAATAAAGCCAAGCTCTCAGCTGGGCATCTGGGGCCCTCCACGCGCAGGGCTCTGCCCACCTTCCTGCTCCATCCTCCTCTGGTACAAGCCGTCCAGAATGCCTCCCATGTCCCTGGTCTCCGCGCTCTGCCACATAACCGGTCTCCTGCCTGTGCTGTTTGCTGTGACCACACACACCCCTCTTCTGGCCCAGGAGGAAAATCCCTGCTTATCTATCCTATGACCTCCCCAGCCCGGCATCCCCTCCTCCGGGAAGCCTGCCTCAGCGACCACCTGGTTTTAGGGCCCACCCTCAATCATATGCCATGTCACTGGAGGCCGTGACTGTCAGGCTTCCCTCCACAGCGCACCTGACGCCCGGAGCCAGGGCAGCCTGCAGTGATGGGGACCAAGCGGCCAGTCCGAGGTGTCTCCAGCTTGTGTGCAAGGTGCCCGAGGACACACGGGGCCTCCTGGATGCGGGAGCCACAGCAGCTCAACCCTCTGCTCCCTTCCCAAGTTCTCACGCCAATTCTTACCAGCTGCAGGCTTCCGCCCCCTTCTCACTCTAGGCCCTGTGACCTCGAAGCCTTCGTTCTCCCTCTCTGGGCACGCAGGCCCCACTGCTGCTCCTTACCCCCACCCCTGCTCCCAGCCCTGCTCTTCCCTACCACCAAGACTGTTCCGCACGAGAACCAGAAGGCCAGGGTTGGGGGGCAGCCCCCAATGATGGAACGGACCCCGCACCCGCTCTGCCGCAGCTTCCTGTTCCCAAATAAATCAAACCGCTATTTTCATGAGGCTTTTGGAGCAAAAAGTGTCCTGGCTGGGCCTGGCCAGAAGGCGGTGGTGGTGGGGGGGGACGGACACGACACACACAGATATGGAGCAGCTGCTTCATGTGTGCATATCTCCCTTTAGGGACGTGAAAATGTTTTGGGGCCATGTGACTGCCCAGTGTACGCAGAATAAATGCCACGGAACTGCTCACTTCAAAATAATCAGCTCTGTTATGCGAATTTTACCACAATTTAAAAAAGCAACATATGAGGGAACGTGTGATCGACCAATCACTTTGAGATCCTGGAACTCGCTTTTCTCTTCCAGAGCTAGGCTGCCTGTTACCCACTCAGAGAGCTACGGAACGCATATTTTGTCCGAGAAACGAGAAAGGCTGGAAAAATGGGGAGCAGAAATAAAACCTGGTCTGTTCCAAAATACGTTTTGAATACCATCGAGTTTACAATAAGCCGTAATTCCAAACGAAGCCCTCACCGGTGCACACGCGAAGTAAGGCGGCAGTGCTTGGTGCCAAGGGTGGGCTCGGCCTCTTACTGCTTCCCTTGCCTCTTGCCCAACCCCCCCCCTCGCCCCAGTCTTCACTGCCCACCCTCACGGGTAATGAGCCTTTGGAGGCCCCCCAAGGTACTGGTCAAAATGAGTGACTGAACAGCCACCAGGCTCGACCCGCCTGGCCAGTCACACAGCTGTGAACACCACCAGCTCCAAGAGGGCCAGGACCTGGCTGCCTTATATCCCCAAGGCCTCAGCGCCCAGGACAGTTTGCTCCACAAACACCTGTTGAAGGAATGAATGAATGAACGAACAGACGGTCACAGTGCTAGGGAGAAAACACTCAGGGCTCCTTTTCCTTCTATCCTTTCTTTCTGATTCTGGGTCATTTGCTGTAGGGGAGGAGATAAAAAAAAAAAAAAAAAAAAAAAACCAACCCCGCCCCTCTTGAAAGAAAGGAAATGGAACAGCAGAAATAGATCTTCCCAAAGCAAGGACGTTTCACAAATCACACTGCATGCTTTGTTCCCTAAGTTACGGACGTTCCGGAGGAAGATAAGATTTCTTCTCCGAGTGTGCACAAAGCCCACAGACTTTCTTTGTGATCTCTGTGCCGGAGCAGCCGGCCAAGTCACAGAAAGTGAATTTAGATGGTTACACAGGACTTGCTGAAACAATGAGCACTGCCAACGTTTATCCGCTGACTGGGAGGATTCCGAGGTGAGCACACAGCCTACAGAGCTCCTTCATTTGGCTAAAGCTGACTCTAAGTTGATTAAAGAGGAGGCGTGGATGCGCGCCAAATGTGCTCAGAAAGCATTTCCCTCTTCTCTTCCACACGCTTTGGAAAGACTTATTTACTTAAATATTTTTAAGATTTTTAAAAAGTGTTTATTTACTTATTTAAGTCCGCTCTACGCCCATCATGGGGCTCAAACTCAACCCTGAGATCAAGGCTAGCATGTTCTTCCGAGCCGGCCGGGCGCCCCGGAAAGCTGTAAATAAGGAGGTTTAACTGCGTGTCCTGACAAGTCAACACCACCAGAATTTTTGGTTTCTCGGTGATGATCTTCTCCATGGCTTTCACTCACTGATTTACTGTCAAGGTCTCCCGAGGCCTTTTGGGTGCCAGGCCCCAGCTGGCAACAAAAAAGCAGAAGGGACACCAGGGACCTAGACGTTCACGGTTCAGAGGCATGGGAGTATGACAGGGCAACAGCCAGGAGCGGCAGGCGCAGAGGAGGGAGCGACTGGGTGCCTGCCAGCATCCGGGGAGGGACACCGGAGCCGGGTCTTGCAGCTTCGAGGGTCACCAGGTAGAAATCAGGCCAGACCCTGTGCTCGGAGCTAGGCACCTAAGGGACATCACACTTGAACTTGGGCCTCAAAGAGTCCCCCAATTACCATTATTCAAGTCTCGCAACAATCTATCTCAGTACTTCTCAGCTGGGGTGGGTTTTGTCCCCCCAACTCGCCACCCAGAGGACACCCGACCATGTCTGGAGACATTTTTGTGTGTCACAACTTGGAGGTGGCTCCTGGCACCTGGTAGCTAGAGGCGAGGGCGAATACTGAACTCCTGGGAGTGCGCAGGACAGCCTCTGCCACAGTGAATCACTTAGCCCGAAGCGTCAACAGTCCTGAGATCAGGAAATGCCACTCTGTCCTGACTACCAGCTCGAATGACCATGCAGGGTCAAACGTGGGTGTCAACTTCCCAGGGAACGGGCAGCCCCCAGTCCAGCACATGCCGTCTGGAACCAAGCAGGCACTCAGCAAGCACGTGCTGAGCAAATGTAGGAAGAGAACAGCAGCCACGAAACGGCGCCGTTTAGTGAACTCAAACCACAGACCAGACACCGAGCCCGGCAGGATGAAGGCACTACAGGAAGATGAGCTCCTCTGATCCTCTAAGACCAGAGATCCGGACTGCCATCATCCCCTCACCGACCAAGAAACCGAGATGTGAACCAACAGCGAACACAAACACAGCACTTAATACATCCCAGGCGCTGTCTGAAGGGGTCACCAACTCATTTAATTCCCAAAGAATGCCTATGAAGTCCTGGTAGCCAGTGCCCCCCAATGACCCCCCACCTCGTGGTATTTTACACCCTCGGCATTCAGCTCCGCGCACACTCCCCGCACCGAACAGGACTGACAGCCATACTGAACAGAATGCGGCAGAGGTAATGCTGTGTGACTTCCAAAACTTGATCATAAAAACCCACGTAGCCTCCTCTTTGCTCCTTCTGTTGTGCTGCTGAGGGAAGCCTGCTGCCACGCTAGGAGGCCACTCCGCAGCCACAGAGTGAGCCACCTTGACAACGGACGGGCCAGGCCCCTGGATAACAGCCACCTCAGGGGACCCTGAGCCAGAACTATCTGCTGAGCCAATCCTGAATTCCTTACTTACAGAGCTGGCACAGAATAATTAACATTTACGGTCTGGACCCACTAAGTTTTAGGACAATCTATTACACAATTGAGAATAAATAATACAACAAATAAGTAAGTACTATAACACCCCCCCCCCCCAAAAGGGATAGGAGATAAACTACAGTAGACACAAAGGGAACAGGGACTCCTCCGAGTCTGGGAGTTTTGTCGTGGTTTAGCTGTGATCTGACCCGTTTAGCTGTGATCTGACCGCAGGCTGTCTGCACCCGCACTGGGCCGGCAAAGGGAACATTCCACATCCCATCCTAAGCACAGAGGAATCTGTCCTGGCCTAGGCCCCACCCCGCCTCGCACTCAGGCTTCAAAGGGCCCAGCTGAAAAAGGAAGACTGGAGTACAGATGAGAAACAGCCAAAGAACGTGGAGAATCACGCAGAACGTGGAGGACCCCATAGTACCAGATGAGCGCTGGAGCTCAACAGGCCTCCCAAACTGGGAAGATTTTTCTACTTCCACACAGGATGGCAAAACCGCTGAGCACACAGAACCCACCGCGGAAGTGACTTATGGACAAAAACAATCCCTCTCAGCCCTTTCAGCCACCCAGTGTGAGGGACGGTTCCTGAAGCTCAAACCAAGCCACCATCCATTCAGGATCCCTTGCAGGGTCCCCCAACCCACGGCAAGCACAAGAAAAAGCTCACTTAATGCCGTCGAGCCAGGTGACAAACTCATAGGCGCTGCTCGTGGGGGCATGACACTGTACGTAGGACTCAGGAGCGCAGTCCACCGTGTTGAACACCACGAGGCTGTACTGGGTCCCCCCATACTGGGAGGAGAGGACAGAAGAACTTTTCACCTGGGACCCCAGTCCACCTCCCTCCTCCCTCAGACCCAGAAGTCCACCCCCAGCTCCCTCCTCCCTCAAACCCAGGAGTCCGATCCCCGGCTCCCTCCTCTCTCCTCCCTCGGACCCAGGAGTACGGTCCCGGCTCCCTCCTCCCTCAGACCCGGGAGTCCGGTCCCGGCTCCCTCCTCCCTCAGACCCGGGAGTCCCGTCCCCAGCTCCCTACTCCCTCAGACCCAGGAGTTCGGTCCCCAGCTCCTCCTCCCTCAGACCCGGGAGTCGGTCCCCAACTCCTCCTCCCTCAGACCCAGGAGTCCCAAGACTCACGTCGCCCCCGAAGTCCGTCTCGGCAGGAGGACCACCATTAAAATACCTGTGAGGGTCGGAGGCAAAAGGTCGGGGTCAGGCAAGAAACCGTGGAAAACTAAAGTCGGAGGGCCGGACTGGAAGTCGCGGAAACGGGACTCACTCGATGGCCGGAAGCAGGTAGTGCTTGCGCAGCCCTTCAAAGTAAGGCCCCAGGTTGGCCGTGCCCTCAATCACAAACACCACGTCAGCCACGAGGCCCCCGGCGCGGGCCGGGCCCTCCGACCCGGGGACCATTCCCCTCGCCCCAGCCGCCACCGCCGCCAGCGCCGCCGCCGCCGCCGCCGCCGCTGCGGGATGGGCGGAAGTGCGCCTGCGCTGCGCGTGCACCGGCGCCGGACGTCTTAGCGCCGCCGCTCGACGCGCCTGCGGCCATGTTTGTGCGGGGCACTCAGGGCGCGCTGGTTCTGTGTCCATCCTCGTTGGTACGCACCGCGTGCAAGATTAAGAGCACAGCGAACCCCTTCGGGGGCCTGACGGGGAAGACTGAATCATTGTCAGGATGTGGAGTGACATATATTGAGAGAGGAGCAGTCGGCCGCCATCTTTAAGCGAGGCGCCAGTTCCGACTCAGGTCTCAGTGGGAGGGTCAGGAGACCTGGTTGCTAAGCAACGCACACGCTGCCCTAGTTTTCTATCGGCGAGATTAGGTTTCTAGTTAAATTTTTTCTGGCGCGGGGAGATTGGAGGGGGAGGGTCGTGTGAAGGGTCCAATCACGTCCTCTGAAAAGGGTTACTAGGCAACGCTCGAGGTTGCCTTCCACTCGGGCGGGGGGGAGTGCAGCTGTTTTTCCCCCTCAAAGAAGCCTAATTCCAACCCAAGTGGCGGTTGCTAGGCAACACCTGATTGTTGTTTTCTGGGAGAGCGGCCAGAAACTGGCCTAGAACATAAATACATTCCAGGTGGATTAAAAATGTAAATGCAACAAATGAAACCTTAAAAATAGCAGAAGGAATAAAGAAACACACTGTACAATCCTGAAGCCTGGAAAAAAGTTTATCATCACAGCAAAGCCAGAAAACGTAAAATATTGATCAATTTGTCCAAAAGACTATAAACCGAGTTGGAAAAAACACGATAAACTGGGAAAGTCATTTGTAACATATATGTTCACTGAAATTTACTACATAAATACATCTTACTCATCAATAAACACTTAGGAAAATAGAAATATATATTTTTTTAGTGGTAGGGAGACTCTCCCCCACACAGAACCATTTAAAATGGCAAGTAAAAATCTGAAAACTAAAAAAAAAAAAAAAAAAAATCTGAAAACTGCTTATCTTCACCAATTAAAAAGTATTTTACCTTTGTCACGTTAATTAATATTGGAAAGAATAATGTCCGTGAGGGCGGGAGAGTGTGGGCTCAGATACAGTCTAGAAGGGTTATGAATCAGCACCACTTGCCCCAGTGTATTTTGGCAATGTACTTTAAGATAAAACGGTGCCGGGGCGCCTGGGTGGCTCAGTGGGTTGAGCCGCTGCCTTTGGCTCAGGTCATGATCCCAGGTCCTGGGTTCGAGCCCCGCATCGGGCTTTCTGCTCAGCAGGGAGCCTGCTTCCTCCTCTCTCTCTGCCTGCCTCTCTGCCTACTTGTGATTTCTCTCTGTCAAATAAATAAATAAAATCTTAAAAAAAAAAAAAAAAAAGATAAAACGGTGCCCTCCTCTCACATACAGTCGTATTGCCATTTTGTCACGTTTACCTTTTCCAACCCTTTTTGCTTTTATTTTCCTTGCTGAAGCCTTTTAAAGTAGAGCCCCAACATCCTATCATATTACTTCTACATCCTTGGCAGACCTCTCTAAAAAGTTACAGACATGGGCACCTCGGTGGCTCAGTCCTTAAGCGTCTTCCTTCAGCTCAGGTCATGATCCCAGGGTCCTGGGATCCAGTCCCGAATCAGGCTTCCTGCTCAGCAGGAAGCCTGCTTCTCCCTCTCCCAGTCCCCCTGCTTCTATTCCCTCTCTCGGTGTGTCTCTCTGTCAAATAAATAAATAAAATCTTTACAAAAAAAAAAGTTACAGGCATTTTCACATACAACCACCATACACCCCCAACAAAATTATTTCTTGGTGTCATCTAACACTAAATCCACAATCAGATTTCCCCAGTTCTCTCAAAATGGCTTTTTCCCATTGTTTATCTGCATCAGAATCCAAAGACCAAACACATATTTAGACATTATATCTCTTAAATTTCTTTCTTTCTTTTTTTTTTTAAGATTTTATTTCTGGGACGCCTGGGGGGCTCAGTGGGTTAAAGCCTCTGCCTTCGGCTCAGGTCATGATCCCAGGGTCCTGGGATCGAGTCCCACATCGGGCTCTCTGCTTAGCGGGGAGCCTGCTTCCTCCTCTCTCTCTCTGCCTGCCTCTCTGCCTACTTGTGATCTCTGTCTGTCAAATTAAAAAAAAAAAAAAAAGAAAGAAAGAAATCAAACCTAGGAGCGCCTGGGTGGCTCAGTTGGTTAAGTGACTGCCTTCAGCTCAGATCAAGATCCTGGAGTCCCGTACTGGGCTCCCTGCTGGGCAGGGGGTCTGCTTCTCCCTTTGACCCTCCCCTGCCTCAGGCTCTCTTTCTCTAATTCTCTGTTTCTCAAATAAACAACAAAAATAAAAATAAATTTAAAAAAAGAAATCAAATCTAGAGAGGCACCTGGATTGCTCAGTAGGTTAAGCCTTGTCTGACTCTGGATTTCGGCTCAGGTCCTGTTCTCAGGGTTGAGAGACTGAGCCCCTTGTTGAGCTCCGGGCTCAACCAGGAGTGTGCAGGATATTCTTTTCCTCTGCCCCTCCTGGTCATGCTCTCTCTGTAAAATAAATAAATGAATCTTAAGAAAGAAGAAAGAAAGAAACCAAATCTAGAATGCAGGCAAAACATGTCTGAAAGGAAGCAATTTTTTTAAACATTACTATACATTTCGTAAATACATTTGGTTGAACGTAGGCCCCTGTTCTCACAAAAGAGAAAAGTTCTAGCTCATTATATTCAGAACTAAATGAAATTTTACTTTATCAGTTTAAACACACAGAAGAAGGAAACTAATGTATGTCAATCCGGAATTGGCTAAATTGATTTTGTTAGATCCATAATGTTGATTATAAAAAGACATTTTTTAAAAAAACGACATATATTTATTTGGTCTAATGAGGAAAAGTTTGAAGGCAACATTAACATAGTGATCATATTTGTCAAATTGTGTTAATGTTCTGGGTTAAACTGTCAACTTTTTATTTCGGGAAAGGTTTGGGAAGGAATATTTTCACGTTCGGCATGCTGCACTAAAGTGCATAAATTTATTACAGAAAGAATCTTATTTTTATGATTCTGGAAAATAAAGGATTTCATCCTTCTTTTTCTAATAACAAAAACAACCATCTCATTTGGTGGTTACTAGGCAACGTTGGCCGGACCAAACCATCCCGCGAGGGTGAAGGGGGAGATGGTATTTCTCTCGGTTTTGCTCGAGATACGTCATGCGGCCATCTTTGAGTGGGGCACAGCTCTCTCTACCTTGGACTGGAAAGTGGACGGAATGCAGTTGCCAGGCAACGCCTCGGTGCAGCCACCATCTTTAAGTGGGGCACAGCTCTTTATCAATTTAAAATGTAAAAACATCTTAGTTTACCTGAAGCTCGCCAGACAACGCCTTGGCGCCGTCCTTACCTTCAATCCGGGCTCTTCATTCTCTTCTTTAAATAAATGAACAATTAGGGAGAAACTACGAAGCTTTACAAGTACGATGGGTGCCATCTTTCTTAGGGGCATATGATTTCCGGTCGAGGCGGAAGAGCACCTAAACGGCTCGGGGGAGGTACTGGAATAGAGACTGAGGATGGGTTTGAGTTGGGTGAAGAAGGCGGGAAATCTACTTCTCTTCCAATCAGCTCGCCATCTCGCCCTCCGGCGGCTTCGGACCGCCTGCCGGCAGCCCGACTTAGCGTGACCACGGGCCTGCTCCAAGGTGGTCTCTGACTGCCCCCACGAGGGGACTGGAGAGGGTTCCAGATGGGCGAGGAGGGGACCGAGGGCACCGTACATCTGCTTTGTCTTGCGGCCTCCAGCGGAGTCCCCCTGTTCTGCAGAAGCTGCCGCGGCGGTGCCCCCGCCCGCCAGCAGGTGGGGCTCTGGACCCCTGGATCTTCAAAATAGAAGGGGGCTAGGCACTTGGACTCTGTCTGGATCGTCAGGGGAGTAGGATCTGGGGAAGTTTCAGAGTCGAGTTTAGAGGACCAAGGGTGCAATGACTGGTCTTATAATCTTGATTCCTAGAAGAGGAGGGCCAGGGGATGTAGAAAGAGGAGGGGGCTGGGACCCTGGACACTTGGGTCCCAAGGTGGAGGGGACTGGGGGCTCCTGTCTAATGTCCCCAACTTTCCCCCAGCTTCCGTTCTCTGTCATCGGTTCCCTCAATGGAGTACACATGTTTGGGCAGAATCTCGAGGTGCAGCTGAGCTCTGCAAGGACGGAGGACACGACCGTGGTGTGGAAAAGCTTCCATGACAGGTCTCCAAGCTGTAGCTTTTGGGGCAGGGCCAGGGGCTGGGTGATGGCCGCTGTTGAAGATGACCCTGAGGCTTACCAGGTCTCCAAGGCCAGCTGTTTACTTGGCTGTGGAATCTTCGACAAGCCAGTTACCCTGTCTGATCCCTGAGTTTCTCTGTATGAGAAGCAGGTTGTGCCAGCTGGCGAAAGATGTAGCTTGCATCCAGGGTCAAGGGTAGACTCTCTCCTCACAGTCCTGCTTCCCTGGCCTGGAATCATTTTTTCTTCTCACCTTCCTTTCTCACAGTATCACCCTCATTGTGCTGTCATCTGAGGAGGGGACCTCGGAGCTGAGGCTGGAGAGGCTACTCCAGATGGTGTTTGGGGCCATGGTGAGACTCCCCAGCCCTCTTCCCCAAACCAGGAAGTCTGAGCTCTCAGCATCCTCCTCCCTCACACCAGGAGAGGAGTCC
The DNA here is from genome assembly GCF_002288905.1 of Enhydra lutris kenyoni. Taxonomy (NCBI): domain Eukaryota; kingdom Metazoa; phylum Chordata; class Mammalia; order Carnivora; family Mustelidae; genus Enhydra; species Enhydra lutris. The sequence continues at coordinate 2,430,248 of NW_019154161.1, forward strand.
AGATCCCCAGCTCCTGCTCTTTTATTTGGTTCTTCTAGGTTCTTCTTGTAGGACTCGAAGAACTGACCAATATCCGCAACGTGGAGAGACTGAAGAAGGAGTTAAGGGTGAGGCTGCAGTACTTGAGCACGGAAGTTAGGATCCCAGGTCACAGATATTCAGAAACTACACTTCCCAGCTGTCCCTGGGGCAGCCTGGTCAACTGACCCTAGAGCCAGGCCCAGCAGGGCTAGTTTTCTTAAGGGGAGGCAGCAGATCTGGGGCCCACCTCTTCCCTCCCATTCCTAGGCCAGTTACCGCCTCATTGACAGTTTCCTGGGGGACTCTGAGCTCATCGGGGACCTGACCCAGTGTGTGGACTGTGTGGTTCCTCCAGAAGGTTCTCTCTTGCAGGTACTGAGAATGCATTGGGGAACCCTTCGGCTTGTCACTGGCCCTGGCTCAGTCCTCATCCTCTTACCCCTGGATCGTTGCCTCAACCTTTTCTCATCCTTTGGGCTTCCATCCCAACCCCCACTTGGCCCCAGAAGGGTCTTTCTTCACCGAGAGCTACCCCACGCCTGCCCAGCTCACAGCCCTTCCATGGCTTCCATCGCCCCCAGGACAAGCTCCCGTCCCCCCAGCCCAGTGTTTGAGGACCTTGGAATCTCAAACCCTCCAACGTGCTCACTCTGACCTTTGCTAACTCCCATCTTCACCCAACTGCCTTGGGGGTTCCCCGGACCCCAACAACTTCCCAACTTCTTTGCTTGGCACACGCTGTTCCTTTCGCTGGTGAATTTCCATCTATCCTTCCTTAAATACTGCTCTTGTCGATTCCCCTGGCACGGGCGCCTCCTGTGACATGTCTAGGGGCAGGTGACATGACCTCTCCCAGCAGGAGTAGGTGGTTGATTGCGCCCACCTGGCTCATGCTGTTGGGATTATTAACTTCAGTAACACGTGTCAGTCTAGGGAGCAGCCACACTAGCTGTTTAAATTACAGTGTGACTTGGGGATGGTACTTGATTGTGAAGGTGAAGGAACCCATGCCCAGGGAGAGTGAGGCACGTGAGCATGCCAACAGGCCGACTTTGAATTGTATGCCTGTCTCTTCCCACTCTTGGCCCACCTGGGAAGTCACTGCCGCCCCTACTCATGTCTCCTGACCCAGGAAGCCCTCTCTGGGTTCGCTGAGGCGGCGGGGACGGCCTTTGGCAGCCTGGTCGTGTCGGGCCGGGTGGTGGCAGCAACAGAGAGCTGGTGGCGGCTGGGGACGCCGGAGGCCGTGCTGCTCCCCTGGCTGGTGGGGTCCTTGCCGCCTCAGGCCGCTCGCGACTACCCGGTGTACCTGCCGCACGGGAGTCCCACGGTGAGCTGGGGGAGTCGGGGCGCTGGGGATGATAGGGGGCCGCGAAGGGACCAAGAGGCCGGAAAGCGAGGAGGCGGGGCTTCGGCGGGAAGGGGCGGAGCTCCGGCCAGCCCCTGCGGCGCCCCGCTTCAGGTCCCGCACCGGCTTCTGACCCTGACGCTGCTGCCGGGCTTGGAGCTGTGTCTGCTCTGCGGGCCGCGCCCTTCCCTCAGCCAGCTGGATCCACAGGTGAATCCGGGCCATGTCCCCGCTTTTCCCCCCTGTAACACCTCTGCCCGCCTGCCCCGTCCCTGGCTAACCACCTCTTCCGGCCAGCGTTCTCTACACCGCGCTCGTCCCTCGTCGGCCCCCCCCCCCCCCCCCCCCCGTGGACTACACCTTCCGGCCAGCCCGGTCCCTCTATCGCTCCCATCCCCTCCTTGCAGGCTTCACCCTTTCCCTGGTCCCCTGGGTCCCCCCGCCCTCGTGGGCCCCGCCTCTCCACCCTGGCCACGCCCCCTCCCCGGTACCCGCCCCTGATCTCACCCACCGGCCTCGCCTCAGCTTTTGGACCGCTGGTGGCAGCCAGTGCTGGACCCGCTGCGGGCCTGCGTGCCGCTGGGATCCCGAGCGCTGCCCGCTGGCTTCCCCCTGCACACGGACATCCTCGGGTAGGGCTTGGACGGAGGTGTGGGCTGGGGGTCCTCACCCCCTCTGCCCTGGCCACAACACCCCCTTTCTCACAGGCTGCTGCTGCTCCACCTGGAACTGAAACGTTGCCTTTTCACGGTGGAGCCCTCTGGGGTTCAAGGTGACTGACAGGAGGGCCAGACTGACAGGAGGGGCTTGGGCCCAGGGGGGCTCTCTGTCACCCACTCTTCCCCCCTCCAGAGCCTTCTCCTGAGCATCGTCGTCGCCTCCTGCGCTCCTTCTACACCTTGGTCACCGCCACGCACTTCCCACCAGGTGTGCCCCCTTTGCACACGCGAGGACACCGAATCTCCGATCACATAAGGGAGGATGGGGCATCCACACCCGCGGGGAGGGGCAGGGGGGTCGCAGCCTGGAGACCACAGAATCCACTGGGCAGCCCTAACAGGTAACGCTGAGACTTCCTCTCTGGCCAAGTGTCATGGATGCCATGACTGACTTCACCCTCATGGGTGAGGGGGAGCTCCCGTCACATCACTCTGCTGCTGCAGAGGAAGAAACTGAGGCTCGGTTAGTACGCAGTGGAGAGCCCTGAGTCACACATAGGTTCCCAGAGCCACAATCCACTGTACTGCTGCAAGCACACACTTTGCCACCATCTTTGCCCCTCGGGGTGCGGGGTGTCACAGAGACTAGGTTAGGAGGGAAAAGTTGTCTTAGAACCCACGAGGCCCTCGGGAAACAAAGGAAGGGATGCAGGACTGGCCCCTCCTAGCTGCGTGACTCCACCTCCCCCACCTGCTTCCCTGCCTAATGTGGGTCGGGGGGCGGGGGGGGAGAGTTCCAAGGGCTGGGCCTGTATCTGCTCAGCATACCTGTATGTTCGTGATCTGTACTGCTAGGCGGACTGTCCAGGGCTGCACACGGCATCCCCAGTAGAGAGGGGGATGGAGGCTGGCTGGGAAGAAGGGGGAGATGGCCCATGTCCTTCAGGCAACTGACAGCCAGCTGGAGCGGCGAGGCCCTCACCTGTCAGGCCCGGGATGTGTGTCGCTCCTGCAGGTTCGCCTACTAGTTGTCTGGGGCCCCCCTGGTCACCTCGGCCCTTCCTGTCGTTCCTCCAGAGCCGGGGTCAGCAGAGGACAAGGTGGAGGAAGTGGCCCAGAGGACCCAGGTGCCAAGAGCCTGCTACCTGGTGTCTGGACCAGAGGAGCCGGGCATGGGCTGGCGGCTGGTGGCTGTGCAGGCGGGCCCGCGGCGGCTGCTGCTGCTGCTGTCTGCCCAGAGTCCCACCCACGCGCTTCGGGGCTTGGCCACCCACACTCTGCAGGCCCTCAGCCCGCTCCTCTGACCCCTGCGCCTGAGCCACTCACGCAGACACGGCTGTTAGCGTCTCTCGGTTTATTCGCTCACAATAATACACAGCCCCTGGACAGGAAGGGGGCAGGAGGGGCTACAATGGGGTGGGGTGGGAGGGGAGGAGGCGCCCACTTCCCTGGCCCCTCTCCCCTCTGTGCTTAAGGGGGAAAGGGAGGGAGGGGGCTCCCCCTTACCCCCCAGAATGTAAACAGCAGCAGATGAACAAAAATAAAAATACAAAAGGCTGGAGGAAGGTTCCAGGCATCCCCCCACCCCTGGGGTCTTCCCTGTCACCAGTGGAGGTCCCCTCGCTGCCCCATCCACCACAGCTGCCTCAGTCCTAGGGGCTGCCCGGCGCCGGCCACATCCCCGGGGGCAGAGTCCAGGGCTCAGAACTGCTGGGCCAGCAGCTCACACAGGTGACGGGAGACGGGTTCCTTGCTGGTACGCAGGGTCAGCCGATACATCTGGGTGGGGGACATGGCGGCACAGACTCAGGGAGGAAGAAGAGGGGACAGAGAGCCCGGGGGGCGCGGTGGGGAGTAGGATACAGGGAGATAAGAGAGAAAAAGGACAAAGGGATTAGAAAGATGACAGAAGGGACAGGAGGCAGAAATAAAAACAACACAGGAGGGAAAGGGTGAAGGGTGAAAGTGAGATCCAGAAGGGGAGAAAGGATGTGGCAAGGAAGACAACAGATAGAGGACTCAGGGACACAGCACAGAGGGGCGTGATTAAAAACGAACACATTGAGGCAGGGGGGTAATGTGTCAGTCTCAGAGGCACTTCCCAGACCACTGCTCACCTGAGCCTGGGCGTTGGGCTCCAGCCGGAGCAGACAGCCCACCTGCAGGGCTTTAGTCTGGATGATTCCAGCCCCCACGAAGTTCTCAGGGTTGGGGTCCACATTGTCCAGGAGAGCAGAGCCAAACCCCAGGAGCTGGGGAAGAAGGGTAGCTGTCGGAGGGGGCCAGATCTGGGAGCCACCAGGCAGTAGCAAACCAGTTCCCCCGAAATTCTTGCGAGTGGGACCTGGCCCCATTTTACAGATGGGAAAATAGAGGCACGGAAAAAATAGAAAGTACTCCCCACACCCCAGTTAGGGAGAGGCAGGTCTGGGCTGTGGGTCCAGGGCCCCCTCTCCTGTTCCCGCAGTGGTCACTCACTTTTGCCTTAGTGACTTCTGCATCCATAGGGTGGTTGGCTTTGAAGATTTTCTGTGCCTCCTGTTGGGGGCTGGGGGCAGGGGAAAGGTTCCGGTCAGGTGCTTGGAAGGCCCCGCCCCCGCACCCCCCAGCAGCTGCAGCTCGCACCCCCTCCCTGCTCACAGGCTCAGCTGCTTCCAACGCTGGAAGAAGTCCTGGGCCGCCATCTCCGTGGGCTGGAAGAACTTGTTGATGGTCACCGGGAGCTTCAGGGTGAGGGACTGGGGAGCGCCCCCGTACCTGGTGGCGAGGGGAGGGAGGGGCGGCAAGGAGGCTCCATCAGACCCCAGCCCCCCTCCCCTCCCCATCCAGAAGATCGCAGCCGCTTGGCAGGGCCCCCGCCCCACTCACCGGAAGCGCACGGACAGGAGCGGGGGCGTCAGGAAGTCCCGCAGACATTCGATGTTGAGCACCTGCTGCACCTGCGCCCCGCCGTCCACCTGCGCGGCCACGCGCTTGGTCTGCACCGCCAGCTGTGCCCACTGGGGGTCAAGGAAGCCAGAAAGAGGCCGCAACTCCCCCCCCCCCCACCTCCTCTCCCCTGCGGTCTTGGCCACGAACTCTGATGGTTCTGAACTCCGGCCTGCAGGCCTCCGAGGGGCCGGGCCTGCCAAACCCCGGCACATGGTAGGCGGCCCCAACACCGAAGCCCTTCCTCAGTGAGCCCTCTGGCCTCCCACGAGGGGCTCGGGGACCTCCATTATGGCACAAGTCACGTGGCACTAGGGCAGAAGCCCTCCTGGGGCTGGGATGGCTGATTCGAGTTTGAATCCTGGGATCGTACCACCTTGGGGACTCTGGGCGAGCTACTTTACCTCTTAGCCTCAGCTACAAAATGGACACGGTGTCCTCAGCATTCAGAGAAATAATCCAGTGTGAGTACTTGTCCGTGTGTCTGGCACACGGTCAGGGCACCGAAAGTGGCTGCAGTGTGATCACATCTACCTTCAAGTTGGCAAGGACGGCCTCTTGGGCGTCTCCCGCCCCTGCCCCCTACCCATGCCTAGCACAGAGCTGAGCCCGCCGGGCACCCTGGAGATGCTGCTGTTGAGGGCTAAACGCAGCAAAGGACTGAAAAGGTCCTCAAAGCTTTTGGGCCTAACCGCTGTCATTTCATGGGCATGAAAACCACTATCAGAGAAAGGAGGGAGGACTGACACCTTCCTTTATGCCAGCCACCCTTCCAGAGTTTTCCAACCACACTGCCCTTCAGAACAACGCTATGAGAAGGAAGAGGGTCTACACTTCAGACATGGGACAGGAAGGCACAGAGAGGCCAAGTGACTGGTTCAGATCACACAGACAGCCTTGCTTGGGGATCCAGACCTGCAGGCCTGGCTCTTGAATGCAGGAGACCGGGATCGTGGGTGTGCAGCCCTCGGAGGACAAGCTCAGGACATGGAAGCGGCCTGACAGGGACAGACAGAGGCACCCCTCTCCCATCACTTCACTGTCCTCAGGCTGTCCTGGGGAGAAGAGGCCCACCCCTGTCTCACAGATGACAGTAAACCTCGAACACATAACCATATGCTGAGGGTCTGAAGAGAACTGAACACGGTTCTGGACCGGGGTTCACCTGCTTCCCCACGGCCAGGAGGGCAGACCAGGAGGGTCAGGGCTCAGGGGAGGGGGCTGGGCCAGGCCGGGAGGATATGAGTCTGGAGGTCTCCAGGGTGGACGACAGTGGGCGAGAAGTTCTGGAATTGCACGGATGTCTTGTTGCCATAGAAGAGATACATGCGGCCTGCGGAGGGTGGGGAGGGGCAGGGCTCCATCTGACTTCCTTAACCTCCTCTCCAGATGCCACCCAAACCCAGGTGTCCCCGAAACCCCATCCCCACACCGCCCCTCTCCGGACGCACCCAGGTTCTGCCGGAACTCCGACTTCACTCCAATCTGCAACAGTTGGTTCTCAAACAGGACCCCGTTGTTCTTGCACACGAACCTGGGTGGGGGCAGCAGAGAGCTCAGGATGCCAGGGGCGCCTGTCTAGGCCCTGCTCAGTGCTCCCCACCTGTCCCCATTCCCTCCCTGATCCTTTCCGTGACTCACTTATTCAGCAGTTCGTCGGCTTCAGGGATGGGCGGTCCGATGTCCTCAGGACCTGGGCTGCAGGGGGGGAAAGCAGTGAGATGGGAAGAGGTTGGGGGGCTAGAGAAGACCCGAGCTAGAGGTGGGAGACTGTAACCCCTCAAAGGACAGAACCCCAGAATCCACATACCCAGATTCCCCCAAAGAACCCCAGAATCAGACTGATGATTGTCTCTAATGGGACCAGGACCCTGGTGTGTGCTGCCACCCCTGCCCCATGTCAGAGGACCCCGACTTTCACTCCCCTCCAAATCCTTGCCTCCGCAGCTCATCAGGAACCCCTTGATAAGAGCTTGTAGTCCCCTAACCCTCCCTGGGGACACCCCTTACTCAGCAGCTGGAGCTGGGTCAGCCAGCAAAGCCATGGGGCTCTCAGGGGCAGGCGGCTCCAGCTCGCTGGGCCATCCAATCCCAGAGCAGACAAGAGAAGACAGGCGTGGCAGGCAGCCAATCCCAGAGAGGCAGCAGAGGGCCGGGGGGGAGAGAGAGAAAGAGGGAGGAGGGAAAGAGAGAAGGAAGAGCAGGCTGAGACATGGCGATGGGGGAAGGACTACACAGGGCGGCCAGGGTCAGCCAAGAGTCCAGAATGGCCAGAGGGAGAGAGGAGGCCAGGGGAAGTGGCAGCTACGGCGACAGAGGCACAGGGACAGGGAGGGAGGAGGGGACCGTGACAGGGCAGACGGAAAAGGGGCAGCCTGGGGCCACGGCAGGCATCTGTACCTGAGGAAGGCCTCCTCCGGGGTGGGCCCCAGGCTGGGCTGGGCTGCTGGGCCGTCGGAGAAAACGTCCACCAGGAGGTTCCCTGCACCCGAGGTCACTGGGGCTGCCGCTGGGGGAGGGGCTGCCCGCAGCCCCAGGAGGTCGGCGGAGGGCGAGGGCGTTGACTGCAGGGAGGTGCAGGTGGAGGTGAGCCGGGGTAGCACCCGGCAGCCCCGGCCCTGACAGCCCAGCCCCTGGGACTCACCACAGTGCTAGGGGTGGGCTCCACGCCCCCATTGATGTCATTGCTGCTGGGGTCCCTCCGGCCGTCATCCAGAGCGCTGCCGGCCCCAGGCCCCTTCTTCCGTTTCAGCTTGGCCAGGATGGACGACTCTCGCTCTGGGAAGGGCGGCATCTCTTCCAGCACCGTGGCCTGTGGGGCCAGAGGGCGAGAGCGGGTCAGGGACAGCTCGGCAGCCAAGGCGCAGGGGTGGAGGAGGGACACGCGGGGGCCACGGCGCTGACCAGGACATCCGTGCTGGCCACCGAGCTGAGCGTGAGGTACTCGACAGCGCGCTGCTGCAGCTCCACGTCCGCGTTGCGCAGCTGGGAGCCGGCCCGCAGCACGCCCTGGATGGTGGCCTTGGTCTCCGGGAAGAGGTTGATGAACTTGATGTAGGTGGACAGCAGCAGGGCCCGGGTGGCCACGCTGCACAGGTGGAACTTGGAGTGCAGCAGAGAGAACTGCACTGGGGGGCTGGGGAGGGTGGGGGCATCAGCACGTGGCTGCCTGGCCTCCTCCCGGAGCCCCCCCGAGGCCACCCTGCACGGCGGCCACTGCAGCGCTCTGTCCCAGAGGCTCCTGGGGGCTGCGCTGTCTTGCAAGCACCAGACGGTTGTGTGAGGGGCCAAGAGGGTCCCTGGGGGCCCCATCACCACCAGCCCCGGACCCCTCCGGGATGCACGTGTTCACCGCCTCACCTGGAGCGGGGGTCCCCAGCAATCAGATTCCCAAACTCCCCGAGGATGTAGCCGCCAACCTTCACCATGTTCTCATGGCAGGCGGGGGCCTGGAGTGCCTGGAGGTGGGGACAGGGTGGGTGAGCGCAGCAGGGAGCTGTGTGCTCTGACTCAGGACTGTTCAGGGGTGCCAGGTGCAGGGCTAAGCCCAGGATGCCTGTTAACTTGTAGAACTCTCACAAACGCTACGCTGTGGGTGGGACGATAGGTGGGGAAACTGAGGCACAGGCCAGATACGTGACTGGCCCACGTTCACACAGGTGGTAAAACCAGCGGCACCAGGCCCCCCTTCCTGGGGCAGAAGGTTGGGGAAACCCGCAGGACTTGCAGGTCGGTGACTCTGTGCTGGGTAGCCCGCACCCGTGGCCCACAGACCCTCATGCTGGCCTGTGAGGACCCGGCCCCCAGGGAAGCCAAGGCAGTGCTCTAAGGAGGAGGGAGCAAGACGGTGGTCACAGCGGGTGGGCCCCACAGCCCCAGCTGTCCCTGCTCTGCCTCACCGTCCCGCTGTGGGGGCGCTGACCTCAAAGACGGTCTTGGCAGCGTAGCCCTGGACGTCGTCACGGTTGGTGACGATCTGCAGCACGCGGTACCACACCTCCTCACTGACGTAGTCGCCCGCAATGCGGATGAGGTTGAGGATGGTGTCCACGTACCAGCTGTAGTCCACCGCGTACTTCTCGGCCAGGATGGCCACCTTCAGGACCTGCCAGCCAGGGAGGGCAGGTGTGCGTGTGCGCGCAGTCCAAGCATGGAAGAACCAGATCTGGGCTCATCACTGTCCCCAAACGGAGACCCCGGGGGTCCAGGCCCCCAGCCCCCTCCTCCCTCAGAGCCGGGGGTCCAGGCGCCCAGCTCCTCCCGGGACTTACAATCTCCTCGCGGATGGCGTAGTCCGCCGTCTCCAGGTACCGAAGCATTTCCGACACGATCTGCTTGGCGTTGCTCCGGTCGCACATGGCATAGAGGAGGTCTGCCGCCCGCTGTCGCACGCTGACGTCCCGTTCCGTCTGAGGGAAGAGAGCCAGGGCGGAATGTTCTAGGCTCTGCAGTGGCTTCTGAGCCCTGCGCCTCTCCGAGGGAGCAGAGGCCAGCGTACAGGGCCTGGCCCAGGGCAGGCTCTGCGGTGGTGTACCTTGAGGGCATTGATGACAGTGTCGATGTGCGTCTTGACCGCCTCGTGGGAGAACTCGGAGCTGGCCAGCGTGCACATGCTCTCCAGCGCCAGGTAGCGCAGGTTGGTCTCCCGGTGCTGCAGGAACTGGCCCAGCTGGTTACAGGCCCGCACCAGGAGGTTGGGCTCGCTGGTGGCAAGAGGCAGAGACGGGGGGTCATGAGAAGGTGGAGGACTCAGGCCCAACTGAGCCATCCCACATTCCCTTCGGGACCTGGGTCTTAACTCCTGCCCTCCGTCCCCGTCATGACCACTCCTGGCAGCCGTCTGGGCCGCTGGGCTCAAAGGAAGAGAGTCAGGAACTCTGCTTTTCCCAGGAGGGGTCCAGCACCACTCCGGGGAGGTAACAGTTCGCAGCTTCATCGTCGTCCTAGCTAGCAGTCCCAATTCCCAGCCCAACCTCCTAGGACGCCCCCGGCCCTCCCACCCCACAGGCAGGCACCTGTCGTAGTGTATGATGAGGCTGATGGTCTCGAAGAGGATGGCGTTCTTGGCGTTGGAGTGCTGGACCTTCTTGGACTTGGGGGGCTCCTGGGCCTTGTTGAGCACGGTCTCCAGACACTCCACCAGCCGCCCCTTCACGGCAGCGTCCTCTGGGGACATAGAGGGCATGTCGAGGGATGAGCTCTCTGCCAGACCCACCCACGTGCAGGGCAGAGCCCCCCCCCACCCCGAGGGCTCTCATCTCCAGCAGGAAGGGTAGGCCCTGCAGCTATGGGCTGGGGTCTCTGCTCCTTCTAGCTCATCCTTGGTCTCCAGGTGACCGGGGGAGGTGGCAGAGGGCCAACAGAAGAGACCACTCCAGGCCTCGGCTTTTGTCCTGCTCGGTGCTGACTCCCACCCCTGTGAGCCTCAGTTTTCCCTCCTGCAGCACTGATACCCTTTAGGTTTCTCACAGGAAAAAGAAACCTTCCCAGAGACGCTGTGAAACCAGGGTCGCCCCAAGAAACGGTCTGAGCGCCCGAGACAGACACACGCCAACCAGGAGCTCCCACCAACACCAATAACTGCCATTCCGCAGGGTGTGAGGTGACATCCTGTGCGCTGATGGGCTGTCAAGCCTTCTAGGGGAAAATGTCGCACCCGGATGTATCAGGCGGCTCATGGGGTAGAAGGATGAGCCGCAGGACACAAGGCAACTCTGGGCCAAATCCAGAAGGTGGGACACCCCTGCAATGCCAAACTCTCCCGGTTTCTTCACAAAACCAGTAGTTTCTTGAAAAACTGGTGGGAGGGCTATTCCAGACTCCCCCCCAAAAGGGACAAAGACATAAGGAAATGTAAGTCGCGGCCCTCGACTGAACTGTGTTTTGTTTCAGCCGTACAAATAAGGCTGTGGACAGTGAGGGGGGCTGTGAATGGTGCCTGGACAGCGGACGACACCATGACCTTGAAGCTCCTCAGGCGTGACAAGGGCACTGTAGTTTTGCGCAGTGTTCTTGGGTCTCATGAAATGTATGTGAGTGTATTTTGGGCGCGGGGGAAGCATGAGGACGTCTGCGACTTGTGTCACTTAAATGAGCAAGTGAGTGTGTGTTTGAGACAGCAAGCCAGCGAGGACGCCAAGAGCAGCGTTCAGGGTCTCTGCCGGGTCTCGGGGCCTCACACGTTCATGACACCATTCTCGCAGGCGATCTTTCCGCTTGAAATGTTTCATAACAAAAAGGTGGAGTGAAAGCCAATGCCCCAGAATAAAGGGGCAATTCCTCTAGATTATGAGAAATAAGTAAATTCTATACTTATCTTTCTTTTTCTTCTTCTTTTTTTCCCTTACTTTTTATGTTTCAGTCATCTCCATGCCCAGCGTGGGGCTTGAACTCATGACCCTAAGAGCTGCCTGCTCCACTGATTGAACAAGCCAGGTGCGCCTGGATGGCTCAGCTGGTTAGCATTCGACTCTTGATTTCAGCTCAGGTCATGGTCTCAGGGCCATGAGATCGAGCCCCGTGTCAGGCTCCCTGCTCAGCAGGGAGTCTGCTTCTCTCTCTCTCTCTCCCTCTGGCCATCTCCCTGCTCTCTCTAAAATAAGTAAATAAATCTGGGGCACCTGGGTGGCTCAGTTGGTTAAGCAACTGCCTTCGGCTCAGGTCATGATCCTGGAGTCCTGGGATCGAGTCCCACATTGGACTCCCTGCTCGGCGGGGAGTCTGCTTCTCCCGCTGATCTCTCTCTCTCCTCTCATGCTCTCTCTCTCTCTCAAATAAATAAATAAAATCATTAAAAAAATTTTTTTAAAAATCTATTAAAATAAGTAAATAAATCTAAAAAAAAAATACTTGTATCTTGATTGGATCCTAGTCTGAACACACTGAGGATTCTGGAGCTTCAAGCGTGACCGTAGAGAACGCCCACAGTTTTTAGAAACGTGCAACAAGATATCCAAAGATTAAAAACATGATGTCTCTACGCCAGTCTTAAATACTTCAGGAATAAAAAAAGCAAACTTAGAGCACACATGCACTGCCAAACGCAAGTCTAGACAATGGGTGTGCTCTAGCTATCTGGACGTTGGGAAATTTTCCATAATACGGTATCAGAAACATTTTCCGTAGATAAATCAGGAGGTGGCCTCTTTGGCCCAGCACCACCTGCTTGGGGCCACAGCTGCAATTCCTATGACACAGGGGGTGACAGGAGGCGAGGCACCTGCTCCGGGCACACCCCGAAATGATGAGGCGGGGCTCCTGGGACGGAAGTGAGCTCAGAGATCTGCCAGAGCGCTTCCTTGCAGGATGAGAAAGAGGCCCAGGAGGGGAACGAACAAGGCTTTCCCAAGGCCATGGGACAGAATTCACCAGTGGCCTTCACAGGCGGGAAGCGGCCTCTGCCTGCGCGCGCATGCACGCACACGCACACGCACACACTGCCATGCGGGTGCACACAGATGTGTGGACACGCCCAGACTTGCACACGTGTCATGCGTTCACACGCACGCTCGTGCACAGCTGCCCATGCAGACTCAGGGCCGCACGTCAGTCCCTGGCCACAGCAGGTGCACAGTACCCTGGCCGAACGGAAGGGAGCCGGTTTATCAATCCCCTCCTGTGTGCTGAGCAGCTCAGCACGGGCTCCCTCAGAACTGCTCTACGAGGCAGGCAGCAGAGGAAATGGGGCACTCGGCCCTATGGCCCCAAGGTCTGTAGGGTAGAGGGAGGGACTTGGAGCCAGATGCTGGCATCAGGCTCCACCCCTTAGTCGCTGCCCAGGCCGGGATACATGACGTCTCATCTCCAAGCCTCAGTCTCCCTGTCTGCGTGCTGCAGGGAGGACTCCCCTTCACCAGCTGTCGGGAGGGCCCAGACACCCCCGGTGCACTGCCTGGCTCACGCTAGGCTCATCATCCACACCACGGCTATGACCTTGAGCAACAAGGCCATGAAAACCTCTCACAGAGCTATGGTCATCCAAACAACACAGCCCGGGATCACCCCCAGACCGGCTGCGGGGACCATGGGCAAGAACTTCTCCCACAGCCTTGGTTTTGTCCCAAGATAGATGTGACAACAGCCCCTACACTCCAGGGCTGAGCAAACCCCAGCACAGCGTCACAGGGACCCTGGCCCACAGCAGGAGATCCACAAGACAGGAGTGATCTGTCCGACCCTTTAGGCTGCGCCCCAGCACCCACAGCCTCACAGAAACCCTGACAGAGCGCAGGCCCGAGGCGTCAGGGCCTGGCGCGGGCGGGGTCGGCGGCAGTACCTGGCGGTGGGTAGCACTGCAGCAGCCGCAGGAGTTTCACCGAGAGCCAGGGCGCCGGCACAAAGTAGTAAGTGTAGTCCTGGAGGTCGGTGGAGGCCGAGGAGACGATCTGGGGGGCGGAAGAGGGGGTGAGGCATGGACAAGGAAGGGCACGGGGCAGGGGCGGGACAGAGCCACACTGACTTCCCAAGCATCTGAGGCCCGGGGAGGGGAGGAAAGAAGCCTGGAGCACGCAGTGAGCTTAGACCCAAGCCGGGGCTCCCGACTCTTCCATGTAATGCTGCTGTCAGGGGGAGAAGTCTCTGCCAACCCGCGTTCCCTTCTGCGAGCCGCTTACTCCAAACAGGAGCCTCGCGGTGCCCTGGGCTCCTCCATGAAGCACAGATCACACTAGCTCACTGCGGACTTGTGTCCCTGTAGCTGTCCCCCATGGCTGGAAGCAGCTCAGGGGTTAGGAACTAGCTCTGACCCTTTCCTGGGTTCCCAGGCCTAATACAAGATCGGACATAAGAAAGGCTCTGGGAAGAGATGGGGAATTAGCAGGAGAGTATGTGACGTTTTCCCCTCATGGCAAGTGCCTGCTCAACCTGGGAAATCCCTCCTCTAGGAAGCATTCTCCACCATGTGCTGTGCCATGGCCATCCATGATGGCCCGTGCCTGGCCCCCAGTGTCCCTGTCCGTGTCTCCCCGGCCAGCCCGGCGCATGGGAGTATTCAGGCATATGGTGAATCGATGACAAAGCGACCGAATGACCTGGTGTGTCTGTCCTCTCTGCCTGCGAATCTCGGCCTCCTCTGACTTGCCCAGGGAATATTAAATTCACTCCATGTCTTCATTCAGGGATCACCTCTCCTAGGAAGCCTTCCTAGACTTCCAGGCTGGGGTAAGTGCCTCCTTTGGGGTCTACAATGTCCTGTACTACCTCCATGACAGCCCAGATCACCCTTTTTATGAAAATCTGTGCTGTCCCACCTGCCCTGCCACATCTCTCCCCACCAACAGGAGAGGGAGCTCCTGGAGGGCTCGGCTCTGACTCCTCTGTGTCCCCAGAGCCTGGTACACCGGCAGCCTCGGGCATGTTCCCAGGACAGGCGCGAAGGTGGTGAGAGGAGCAGAAGGAAGGAGGGGAACGGAGAGGTTTGAGAAAAAGGAACAGGAGGCAGAGCAGGGAATGCGGGAGGAAGCAAGAGACAGTGGGGTAAGGGGGAGGAAATCAGGAGAGACACTCACACCCCCTGGGTGCTCATGACGCCCAGGCCATACTGACATTATACACACCGACAGGAGCTACACTGTGAACCGGGCCTGGTGTTGTCCCCAGTGAACAGATGGGATCAGCGAGGACCAGAGGTGAAAGCGCTTGTCCGGGCCACACAGCAGGAATGAGCTGTGTGGGCTAGGATGAGCCCAGCTCAGAGGCTGAGTTCATAACCACTGTGCTGGGCTGCTTCTCGGGGACAGTGAGGGGGACCAGGGAGTTGCTCCAGAGGACATATGCGCCAGGGCCCCCTCCCGTACCCCGTGATGAGACCACACGCACCCGGCTCAGGCGAGACACGGCCAGGGATATGCAGGTCTTGAAGTCGTCCGGGTTCTTCTTGCAGAGGCAGGTGATGAGACTGACAGCCGCTGTGACCACACCCTGCAGAGGCGGACAAGTGGCGGGTCAGGGCTGCAGGGGGAGGGTCAGCCTGGGGACAAGTGTCCAGCCCGTGCATCTAAAAGCAGAGACTCAAGGGCTGGGTGGGTGATGGGTGCTGGGGACACTGTACAGGATCCCTGGGCAGTCGGGGTGGGGGAGGGTATCAGGGATGGGCATGCGGTTTCTGGATACTTGGGTGGGTGACGGGTACTCAGGACGCTGGACCAAGATCTCTAGGTACCTGAGTAAAGGCAGGGACAGAGGTGGGGGACCCTGGGCATCCAGGTGGGAATCGGGGCAGGAGTGGGACATCCCCCGGGTTTCCACATAAGCGTCTAAGGCAGAAGGGTCTCCGGGTGTGTAGGGATGGCTCTGGGAGGCGGCCGCCCTGGCTGTCCAGGCGCCAGGCCCGGGGCTCACCATGTGCTGGTCATTCAGCAGGTGCACCACCCGGGCCGTCCACTCGCCCATGGGTACCAAGTCGGGAGAGGCCTTGTACAGCCGCAGCAAGCACAAGGCCGCGCTCTGTTTCACGCTGTCCATGCTGTCCCTGTGGGGACACAATTGGGTGGGGGGAGGTCAGCGCTTCCCCAGCCCCACACAGACCTTCCGTCCTCTTCTGCTCCTCCCAGGAAGGGCGGCCAGCAGCAGGTGGAGAGAGCCGGGGGACCAGGGATCCACTCTGGTGCTGGCCTCATCACGCACCAAGCCTCCGTTTTTTTATCTGCAAGACGGGCTCCATCTCGGTAGCCTTGGGGTCACTGGCAGAACTCCGCCAACCGCCAAGCCTGCCCGTGCACCTTCACTCGCTTACCGAATGCTTCCGGAGCACCTCCGGGCAGCAGGCTCTGCTGGAGGCGCTGTGGACAGAGGGGTGGACAGACTGGTCCAAACGTCTGTCCTCACAGAGCTTACCTCCCAGCCAGGCAGCCCGGATCCCAGCACACGCACCAGACACCGTCCAGTGTCAGTGCTACGGCGCCAATGAGCACAGGCGCAAGGAGCGCCACTTACGCTATTTTGCAAGAAGGGCTCTCTCACGAGGTGGCAGGTGACTGGAAAGCTGAGCTTAGTGAGAAAACCCCGAAAATCTCTGCACAGCCCATCCCGGGGAGAGGCCACAGCCTTTGTGGAGGCCCCGAGGTGGCCGCAGGCCTGTGTGTGGCTGCTGTGAGCGAGCGAGCGGTGGAGGGGGAGAGGCCGGGAGATGGGACAGGGGGACTGGGGGACAAGGGGCCAGACCGTGCAGGGCATCAAGGGCCATGGCGCCGACCGTGCTTTTTACCCGGGGGAGACGGAGCTGCTGCAGGTGGCGAGCAGGGAAGCACCAATACTGGGGTGACAGCAGGAAAAGCACCAGCCAGGGTCCTCCCGCTCCTCCCGGCACTGAGCCAGGCACAGTCTGGGACTAACTTGTTTCTCTCTCCACCACAAACCGAGGAACTGGGGCCAGACACGTGTGCTCGAGGTCCTGACCGGTGGAGCACGCGCCTGCGAGAGGCCACTGACTCTCCGATGGGCAGTTTCCTCTGCAAGGGGACTTGGGGGGTGAAGAAAGGACACTGTGGACCGGAAGCCAGCATGGCCTTGGGCATAGAGGGGGCGCGGGGAGCTGTCCTGACCGCCTAGGCCGTGGCCTCCAGGAGAGGACCCATCCAAAGCCTTGGCAAAGGACACAGAGGGAAGCCCCAGGAGGGGTGACTGAGCAAGGCAAAGGCCAGGTGAAAGGGGGTTTCGCTGGATTTGCAGGTGAAACACGAATGGTAGTGACGAGGCAGTGCCATTTCCTCCCGCCAGCCAGGCAGATGCGTGCACGCTGGCCGGGCCTCGGACACAGCAGCCCTCAAGGAGATGTGGGGACAGGCCCTCAGGAGAGGAGCGGGGCCGCCCGGGGTCAGCGTGTCACCGGGAGTGACGCAGACCCAGCCCAGCGAGGCTGCTCCTGGACACCCACCCTGGGGGCGGGCACGCATCCATGTTCAAGGTCCCGGTGCGAGAACGTCTGACCATCATCAGCTCAAAACCAAAACCGGTAGAAGGTCTGTCCAAGACCAGTAGAACGGTGCCCCATTCATGGCCTTTCCACCATCGTCACAGCTCACAGCACAAGCCTCGACCCGGGGCCAGGCTCTGTTCGAGGTGTTTCTCAAGCCCTTGAAGGAGATGACCTCTACCGTTCCCTCCAGCTATGGGGGAGGGAACGCCCACCGTACCCCGAACAGGGGGGTGAGAACTGTTTATCGCCTTGCTTAACTGGAGACTCTGCACCGCGGAGGTAAAGCTTATGGCCACGGCATGCAGGGGCGTGTGCGCAGGTACAGAAGGACAGGGAGGTACGTGGGAATAACCACCATCGAATATAGGCCGCAGGGGGGCGGGGAGATGGAGATGCTGCGGGGGATGTGAAGAGGGAATTCAACTGTTCCCTTTCTTTAAAAAAAAAAAAAAAAGCCATGGTGCCACATGACCCAGCAATCCCGCGCGCAGGCGTCTGCCCATAAGAGCTGAAAACCAGGTTCACACAATGTATTTGTACAATATTCCTAAGAGTCAAACGGAATCTTTTTGATGAGTGGGTAACTAAAATGTGGTCCCTCCAGACAGCAGAACGGTATTACTGGGCCATAAGAAGGAAAGAAGCAGAGCAGCATACGACACGTAAGAACCTCGAAAACGTTCCACCAGGTGGGAAAAAGCCAGACCCAAAAGGCCACGGAGAACACGCTTCCATTTATCTGAAATGTCCAGAATAGCAAATCCAGAGAAACACAAAGCAGACGAGCGGCTGTCCGGAGCTAGAGGGAAAGCCAATGGGGAGTGAGCTGCTACTGAGTATGGGGCTTCTTTTTGGGGTGAGGGGAATGTTCTGGAATTAGTGGTAGTGGCCGCAAAGCACAGTGAATATACTAGAGACCGCTGAATTGTACGCTGTAAACTGTTGAAACAGTTAACTTGATGTCATGTGAATTTTATAATAATTAAAAAAAAAAATCTACCCCCCAAAATATATTGCTCTCTGCCCCTGACACTGTCAAGGCCAAGTTTTGGGTGTCGAGTGAGGCCAGCTGAGCACTCAGACAACCCCAGCCTGGCCCCTGACAACGGCAGGGCACAGCCCCTCAGCATCCACTCCCTGGTGTGAAACTGGGCGTCACCTCAGCTTGTACGAGTCTGTCACACCGGCCGCTTTCTTGGTCCTCACAAGCACCCAGTTCTCCCCGCTCGGGGTGGCCGCCAATTTCGCCACGACTGACCACTCTGTCCTCCGTGAAAGTTTCTTCATGTTCCAAGCCACAGCCCACTCCGCATTTCCCTCCCATCTCCCTGGCCAGACCTGGACACACTGGGCCACGCCGGGGCTTAGCCTTAGGTCACTTCTCATCCCTTCTCATGTCTCCCCTGAAAGGATGCGGCTTTAATTACCATCCATCCTGTGCTATCCCGTACGGTGGTCCCAGCCACACGTGGCCACTGGACCCCGAGGGCCCATCCAAACTGAGAGACAACGTGTGTACATCACACTCACATGTGGTGATGACATGAACAATTATACGGAAATTTTCAGGTAGATCCAGTGTCAAAATGAACATATTTTAGATGGATTGGGTTAAATTAAAATATTAAAAGAAGTTTCACCTGTTTGTTTTCATTTTGATGTGGCGACCAGAACCACGGAGGGGGTATGTGGCTCGAGTTCTATTTTTAGCCCTCTCTCACTCATTCCCTCCCTGGCCCCAACTCCCTGCCGTCCAGTCGCCTATGGGACATCTCTGCCCAGGTGTCCACCAGGCACCTTGCATCTAGCGGGGCCAAACCCGGCTTGGGGCCTGCCTCTCGCTCCCCTGCTTCTCCCCAGGCTTCGTCATCCACCCACCTGTTCGAGCTCCCCCTCTCTTGCTTTCCCGCCCCATGTAACCCGTCCTGTCGGCTTCACTCCCGGAATGTACCCAGTGACGTCCTCTACGGCTACTACCGGGGTCCCAGCCACCGTCAGCTCAGACCTGGACGGCAACAGTCTCAGTGGTCTCCCTGCCG
This sequence comes from Enhydra lutris kenyoni, assembly GCF_002288905.1. Classification (NCBI taxonomy): domain Eukaryota; kingdom Metazoa; phylum Chordata; class Mammalia; order Carnivora; family Mustelidae; genus Enhydra; species Enhydra lutris. The sequence goes on from NW_019154161.1 coordinate 2,449,157, forward strand.
CCACCCCCACCCCAGTCTCTAGCTCTGCTGCTGGGTTCTTGAGCTACTTGACTCAGAGGATCAGCCTCTTTCTTCGTTCTAGGCTACATTCTCAGGCATTATCCATTCAAACAACACCTCTGTCATATTCTCTCCCCTCCCTTCCTAGAGCTCTAAAGGTTGTTTTTTTTTTTTTTTTTTAAAGATTTTATTTATTTATTTGTCAGAGAGAGAGAAAGAGCGAGCACAGGCAGGCAGAGTGGCAGCAGAGGCAGAGGAAGAAGCAGGCTCCCCGCCGAGCAAGGAGCCCGATGTGGGACTTGATCCCAGGACACTGGGGTCATGACCTGAGCCGAAGGCAGCCGCTTAACCAACTGAGCCACCAAGGCGTCCCTCTAAAGGTTTTTAAATAACCTCTAAACCCAATGTGGGACTGGAACTCACAACCCCCAGATCAAGAGTCACATGTTCTACTGACTAAGCCAGCCAGGTGTCCCTCTAGAGCTCTAAACAGCATTACGTTAGACCTCTTCATCTTCCGTGATTCTTAACCTCTCTTGGAATCTTCCATCTCTGTTTCTCTGGGCTGCGTTCGGAATCATTTCTTCAGTTCTACCTCCTGTTCACTCACTCTGCTTTGGCTCTGTCCATCTTGCCGCTAAGCCAGATGGCTTAAAAAAATGTCTCCATTTCTTTTTCGAATTTGCTTGCACTTCTATTTTTAAATTGTTTTCTTATTTATTGAAACATATTAAACATATTTATTTTATATCCTATATGAATATTCCAATTCTACTATTACTTTCCGTTTCCTTTCTGCTGGTTCTCCCTCATGGTGTTGTGTGGCCTGTGTTTGGTGACTTTCGATTGTGCATTACTCACGTAACTTAGGGCTTCTGTGGTGAAGGCGGGTTTCTCCTGAAAAGGCTTGTTTGCCTCTGTCGGGCACTGGGCTACTACTAGCTTAAATCACTTTAAAGTTTGGCTTAAGAATTTGTAGACAACCCAGGTAGGGAAAATCAGGCTGAAAACCAGTGTGTGAGCTGCTCCGTGCCAAGGTTTGAAAACAGGTAATTTTGCTTATAGTCCCCCAAGGGATTTATTTCTAGGTCACCCTCACTTTGAAGTGTGGTCTCTGGAGCTTCTCCTCAGACAAGCTTTGTATCCTGTTCCCAGAGGCTGCAGGGCCCCCAAGCCAATATCTAGGTTTGCCCTCTAGGCAAACTCTGGCTTTGGCCCTCTCCCCATCTCCCCAGGTGCCAGGCCCCTCTTAGCTTGTGGCCTGTACGCTCCTTATTCTCTCATGAGCTCATGAATACGTTGAAGAGTACTTCCTTTCCTCTTTTATCCCACATTGTTAGGTTTCAGTGAGAGCATTAGTCAGGAATCTAGTCCACCATATTGCCAGAAATATGTCATACCTTCTCCCATACCAAGCTGAGTGATCTTCTAAAAATACAAAGCCCATCATGTCACGTGCCCACTTAACACACACCAACTCCTTCCATTTCAACGAAAATGAAATCCAAACTCCCTTTACTCTGTCTCTTGTTCACTGCCCTCCAGCCACAGAGACTATCTCTTGGTTCCCTGAATACAGAAGGCTCATGCCTCAGGGCCTTTGCACTTGTTGCTCCTTTCGCTTGGGACACTTGCCAACATTCTAAAATAACTATCTTCTCATCATTCCAGTCTCAATTGCAAGTCACCTTCTTGGAGAGATCTCCCCTGATGAGTATATTTAAGTAGTTTCACCACACCCCCCCACCCCACTGCCCCCACTACCCAGTTTTATTTCCTTCATAGCACTGATTACTACCTGAACTCATCTTACTTTTTTTATGTATATGTTTGCTCTTTGGGTATCCTTTCATGTAAGCTTCCTGTTAGATGTAAGCTTCCTGAGAGTGGGCACAACAGTCCTTGCTTCTCCCTCCTGCCTCCCCAAACCCATGAGAGGGCCTAGCACATCTCAGGGACTCAAAAAATATGTGACAAATGACCTCCTGCCTCAGGATGATCACACAGGCTGACCCCAGTGCCTTTCACACCTTTCCCCTCTCTAGAGCCAACAACTCCTCCTCACCCAGGTCTCAGCGTGATGTCACTTCCTCCAGGAAGCCCTCCCTGATCCCCGAGACTAGGTCAGGCATCCAGCTAAATGTTCTTAAGGGCTCCTGTGCCCCAACAGCATGGTTCCACAAGGAATTGTACGTTCCACCCTGCAAGTATCAATCAGTCTTCGTTTCCCACTCTGGACCACCAATGCTTGGGAAGACGATGACCATGTCCACTTCTGGTCATCACTATATTCCCAGCAATCAGCACAACACAGTGCCTACAACAGATGCCCAACAGATGTTTGCTGAATGAATGAATGAAAATACAGCAGGAGGGCTGTCGCCACCAGAACTTAGGGTTATCCCCTCTTCTATAGTAGGTCTTAAAGGTTAGTTAATCAGACAGACACCCCATCAGATCTGCTGGGAGACTGCGTCACACCGCTGAGTTGGCCTGGTGAAGCGACAAGAGAACCGTGGGGCCGCCACCAGACTCTCAGCCTCGCAACGCCCCCACGTCCTGGCCAGGACACCTTGGGCAGGTGACGCAATCTCTCTGACCCTCGACCTTGGCCTCATCCATTCCATTCCAGACCCCAGCCCACTCGGGTCCCCAGTGCCTCACCCAGCCACCAGGATGCGTGGGATGTCGGCGGCAAAGGCCTCGCCCATCTCGCGGCTGCCCACATTGGCGATGCAGTGCAGGGCCAGGCACATGAAGGTCGGGTTGCGGCTGGCCAGGTCGTTCTTGATGGCGTTGTTGATGAGCCGGATCAGCTCAGAGTTTGAGTTCACCAGAACCGAGATGAAGAGGTAACCCTGGGCGAGGAAGGAGGTGGGAGCTCTCGGGAGCCTTGCGGTTAATGGGTCGAAGGCCCCGATCCTTCCTCCCCAGAGTCTACTTCCAGCCCCCTCCTCCCTCAGACCCAGGAATTGAGGTCCCCAGTCCTTCCTCCCCAGACTCACTATCTGCTTCTCCGTGTACTTGTTGGAGCTGAGCAGGTTCACGGCCTCCATGTGCCCAAAGTCAATGTCGTGGCCAAGCAGGAAGATGAACAGCAGTTTACACACATATTTTTTCTTACTGTAGCCATCCAAGGCTTTGTCCCCTAGGGCCAGAGGAAGGAGGAAAGAGGGGAGAGAATGAGGAAGGATCATACCTGTAAGTCCCAAGTATCCCAGTTCCCAGCCCCTCCCCTCTCAGACCCGGGACTCCAGGCCTCCAGCCTACCTTTGAACTTGGAGCGGATGTTGGCCAGTTCCTTGTTGATTCTCTTAATCTCTGCCTCCTTGCTCTTACCTGCGGAGGAGAGGGCAGGCCAGATGACGAGGGTCCCAGACAGCTAAACCACCTATGCTCTCTTCCTTGGCAAGGCCCCTCCCAGCAGAGGTCCCGGGGCCCTGGGGCTGGGGCCCAGCCTGGGTGGGCCCCATCTCTAGCTGGGAGCCTCACAGAGGTGAGAACCATGGCTCACTGGTCTCTCCAACGCAGAGGAGAAGACTGGCACACACTACAGGGTGATCTCTGACTTGCTCCCTCTTCCTCTCACTGCAGTCCCCGAACTGTACTGGCCTTCAGGGCTCCTGTGTCCGCCCACAGCGCCGTTTATCCCTCCACCACCAGCCCCTAGAACTGGTCTGGCAAGAAATATGTGATCAGGGAAGGAAGGAAGGAAGGAAGGAAGGAAGGAAGGAAGGAAGGGCAGCCTCAGCTACCTTCTAGCTATCCCCGGGGACTCTCACCCCCACGACATCCCCGAACTCAGCATCTCCTGAAAACCTGCTCTGGTGTTACAAAGGTCCCACTGCCTCCCAGTCGCCAGGCCAGATCCTTGGGTGTGAGCTCGCCCCCTCCCTTCCTATCTCTCCTCACATCCTTCGGTCCTCAGCCGCCAGCCCCACAGACCCACTTCTTCTGTCTCCTGGCTGTCAACCTCTCCCCAGCTGGTCGGCGACATTCCTATACTTCTGACAAGATCCACTTCTGGGAGAGTCTAGAGGGCTTTCCCTGACCCTAAAGGCTGGGTCCTGTGCCCCCTGATGCCCAGCACCTCCGTCAGGGCAATCTAACAGGACGGTGACCAGGTCTCGGGCACCCCCGCTGCTTGCCGTGTCCCTCCCCATGTCCCCCAGTTCCCCTGGAGCCAGACTTCACCATCTTGTCCTTGACCGGCTCACTCAGCTCATCCAGACAGAACCCCGGGGGCTCTACCCCTTCATTCAGGCCATCGCCGGGTCCCCTCGGCTTGACCTTCAGGACATGGGACCACCACCATGACCTCCTCACCCAGATCACGGCAGCGGCCTCCTTTCTGACCTCCCTGACTCCCTGCTGGGGGGAACCCAGCCCATGGCCACCGAGCCCTCTGGCCCTGCCCTGGCCACCCACCAACGTCACCCCTCCCTACGTTACTGTGTGTTCTGCCCCACTGGCCTCCACCGCGTCCGCGGACACACCACGTTCCTTCCTATCTCAGGGAGCCTCCGCCTGGGCCCATCTCTCAGGTTCTCTCCTTGTCTTGGGTCTCAGCTTTTGTCGCCTCCTCCGAGAGGCTTTTCTGACCAGTTCTTTCAAGCCAATGCCTTATACTTGTTTCCATCATTAAAAAAAAAACAAAAAAAAACCCAAAAACCCCTCCCCGGGACATTTCACACCATGTAAATATTTTCTTTACATTTACTGTCCAACCCCGGCTCCCGCTCCAGATTATGAGCACCACGAGCACAGTGCCTGGCATACAGCAAGTGCTTAATAAGTGTGCGCTCATCTGAAGGGCAGAGGCCTGCTCAGACCCACGGCCGTGTCATCCGTGTCCCCGAGCGTGTGACCGGGCACCTGGGAGGCCATGTGCAATGAGCGAACGAGCGAACAGGCGAGGGTATGAGCTCTCCTGGTCTTTACAGATCCCACCTCACCCCCAGTTCCCAACTTCCAGGGAAGCTTCCACAAGCTTCACTGCAGCTACGGCCTGCTCCAGGAAGCCCCCGATCAGTACTTTCTGACCGGTGCGGAGCAGCTCCTGAGCGGCACGGTCTAATACGGCAGCCGCCGGCCAGGCAGCTCCTAAGCACCTGAAATATGGCTGCTCCGGCCTGAGATGGGGTTTAGGCGGCAAAGACATCCTGGGTTTGAAGATCAAGTGGGGGCAAGAAAAAGAACCCAAAATATCTCATCGAAAACTTAAAAATCCTGATGGCGTGTTGAAACGACCACATTCTGGTGTATTAGATTATGTAAACATGTTAGTAAACTGAAATTTTCCAGCTTTCTTCTCCTTTTACAAACAATGTGGCCGCTGTTAAAGTTAAAACCACACGTGTGGCTCCCACGCAGCCTGGGTCACCTCCAGCAGAGCACCTGCTGTGGGTGTCAGAGGTCTGCCCCTGTCCCCCAGACCACACAAGGAGCCCCTAGAGGGCAGGGCCACCACCTGCCACTCTTCTGGGTGACCACTCCATGTTCCAAGGGCTTACCAAGTGCCAAGCTCAGGAAAGGCACGAAGACGTGAATAAGGGCCTTAAGTAGTGTAGAGTGGCAGCTCTCCATCCTCAGGAAGGGGGTGGAGGGCCCGGGGATGAGGGTGGGAGAGGGTCTCTGGGACCCAGGTGAGAAAGAGCCATTTCCTCAGGGATGAGCTTAACTCCCCTCTGTGGCCCCAGGGGCCACCTGACCCTTCATTTATTAATGACACATTTCCCGAGGCGTGGGGGGCCCGCGTGGGGGTGATCTGGGCACCCACCCAGGACCCATACGGACCCCGCACTTCTGATCTGCTCCTGGGGGTTCCCGGCCCGAGAGGGCACAGGCAACCGGCTCTATCCCCACACCTGAGGGAACCGCACAGAGACAGAGGCTGCCAGGAGGAGGGGACATTTGAGGAGGCTCTGAAAAGTGAGGAGGGTTCAGGAGCAGTTCACCGGGTGAGTGTGGCCAGAAGGAAGCCACACTGCTGAGGACGGGCCTGGGGGTGGGGCGGGGTGGTGGTTGGGGAGCCCTGGGAACCAGCGTGCAGGCTCTAGTCTATTCCTGACAATGACCACAGTTGCTTCAAGTGCTCGCCTGGGAACTATACTGGAGGGACCAGGGGGAAAAAAATCCTCTTTTATAAATGGACCATATATTACAAAGAACCTGCTTAAACTTCATCGCAGAGAGAGAGACATTTGAACAGCAATTGAATTTGAGGCCAGAGCACTCCCTGGGCTTCATTTAAACCACTATTAAAAGCTTCAAGACACAGGCAAAGTAACCTATGGTGTTGGATGATGGAGCCACAGTTATCTCTGGCGGGGGAGGACAGGGGACAAGGACGGGGCTGGGGAGTCGGGGATGCCGTTTCGGCCTCCAGGGGCTGATTCTGCAACTGTGTTCGGTCAGGAAGAGTTCATCAGGCCTGACATTCATGATCTGTGGGCTTTTCTGTACATGTACTATCTCCATATGTACATAGACAGACATAAGTTATTATACTTGTATATTAAGTTACATATAAATATACGTTCACAGACGAGCAGTCAGCTATGCAAAAGACCACATCAAGCAGATAGGGACAATTTAAGGGATATTTAGAGAATATACGTGTGTGTGTGTGTGTGTGTATTTTGTCTTTAAAAGAGTCTTTAATGGTTCACACCTGCTCGATACTGCTTCCTGCACAACTGATACACTTAGCTATAAAAAAGAATTCACGGGGAAAAAAAAAAATTTCACAGGGGCACCTGGGTGGCTCTGCTGGTGAAGCATCTGCCTTCGGCTCAGATAGTGATCCCAGGGTCCTGGGATCGAGCCCCGCATCGGGTTCCCTGCTCAACAGGGAATCTGCTTCCCCTCTCCCTTTCGTACTCCCACCAGCTCCCTCCCTACTCCCCTGCTGGGCTCTCTCTCTCTCAAATAATAAATAATCTTAAAAAAAAAAAAAAAAAAAAGAATTCAGAGAGAGAAAAAAGCATCAGGTTTCCAAAAGAGAAGGGGCTGCGGCCTTGGAGGGAGGGCATCCCCGCAGGGGGCAGGTCTCTGCAGAGATCTTGAGGCAAGTAGTAGCCTAGGTGCCCAGAGATAGCACATGGGTGCTACTGAGGGTAACACGTGGAAGAGAGGGGATGAGGGCAGCTGGGCTAATGGAGGGAACGACTTTCTAGCACTCAGGGCCAGCCAGCGACAGAGAGATGAGCTCACCATCACAGGAGGCATGCAAGTGTGTCTGGGCATTTTAAAGGGATTTCTTATCCTCAAACAGTCCCTGGGCCAGGCTCAGGGATGAGTCACACGAGCCCTGAGCTGGGGGAGCTCCTGGATTGGAAAGGAGGCTGGCTGACGGGGACAAGTGAGTACTTTGACACAGGCAAATGCGATGGGGGCTGGGAGGCGGGACTCTGACCAGGGGAGGAAGTCTTCCTGGTACACAGCTCCTGGGATTTGAGGATCAAAATTCGGAGCGGCACTGGACCAAGCAGAAGTAAGGGGAAATGTGTTCCAGGCCGTCTAAAGGCCTGGAGGCTAGCACAGCAGCCGGGCCCAGACCTCCCAGACTCTTCAGGGTTTTCTCAGAGTGCTGGGGAGCCACGGGAGGCTGCAGGGCCCCTCGTCCGCTGGTAGCCGTGGTTGTGAGGAGCGCGCAGGGGGAAAGAGGGCTTGCTGCAGGCCAGGGCAAGGAAAGGCTGAGCAAGGACCTGCCTGCCTACCTTGGTGCTTCCGCTAGTGACGGGAGCTCAAGTCTTCGTGTGCGGGCGCTGAGCTGCAGCATCAGGTGGGCCCGTCCCGCCACGGAAGGCATCCTAAAACCCTGGCTCCTCCGCCCTGGTGGGACTGGGATACTTTTAGGGAGGTAGCAGGCCCTGGGGTCTAGTACCTCAGCGGGAGACACCTCCTGCATACAATACAGGGTAACAGATGTTCTTCTCTACTAGGAACCCCTGTGCTGTGTCTCCCACAGGAGTCCCAACAGCCCAGAGTCCCACAGAGAGTTCTGGAAGCTGATGCATGTTAACTCTGGACCACTACAGAATCCAGAACACGTTGGCCCTGCGCTGCCCAATGCGGAAGCCACAGGCCACACAGGGCCACTTGGCACCCGACCCACGGTTGGTGCTACGGAGGGATGAAATTCGTATTTTCCATACATCCAAAATTAAATACCAATTCTCAGCTCAGTCTCCTCAAGAGGTAGGTTTGGAACAAGCCAGGCACTTTACGAATCTGTTTTCTCAACTCTCGAAGTTTTGCGAACTCTGAAATACGGAGCAAGTGTCTTCCAGTGAAAAACGTGGCCTCATTGAGAAAGGCACATAAACCATCTCAGGAATAATTGTGAAAATACGGATTACACGTCCAAATAATCCGGTGAATGTGCTGGTGTAAATAAAATGCATTAAAGCTGATTTTACTGGCTGTACTTCGGGAATGCGGCTACTGGAAAATTTCAGCTTCTATATCTGGCCGGCTGGGTTATGTGGTGCTCATGCTAGCGAAGTCATCACCACCCCTGAGGGAGAGAAGAGTCTCCTGGAACAACCAGCTGCAAACTGCACACAGCTGCAAAGACCATCCCTAAGCGGCAGCCTGGCACGTCAAGGGTTAAGGGAAGGGTGTAGTCAGCCCTTGGGTCTGTACTCCCATCAGAATGCAGTGCCCCAGAGCTGGGAAGAGTGGCTGCTTCATTCCCAGTGGGCATCCCCACATTCAGAATAGTCCTGGCACAGGAAAGGTGTTGAATGCAGATTGTGGACCCAGCTCACTAGGTGACACACAGAAGGGGGTGAGGCCAGGCCTGGGGCTGTCCGTCATCAGCATCTCAAGGACGCTCGTAACCTAAAGCTCGTTCCTTAAAGTGCAGGGCCTGGGGTAGGGTGGGGGGTCCCCAATGGCACACCAAAGTGAGACTCATTCTTTCTGGTCTGTCCACAGAGGCCAGAGGGATCCTGTCCCTTCTGGGCTCCGAATCCCTCCATGGCTCCCAGGTGGCTCAGACTAAAGGTGAAGCCCTCATTGTCATCCTCTGGGCCCTACAGATTCACTAGTTCCCTCTCTGACCACAACTCCTACCCTCCCGGCCATCAGCGGCCTCCTCTTCCTGCTGCTCCGCCTCCTCAAATTCCTCCTAGCACAGTCCTGCCTCAGGGCCTTTGCACAGGCTGCCAAGAATGTCCTCCTCCAGATTTGTGCAGGCCTAATTCACCCACCAAAGTTGATGCTTTGCTCCAATGTCACCTTTCCAGCAAGAAACTCTCTGAACAGCTTACAGAAGAGCACTATCCCTAACTTTGTCCCCATACCCCTTTCCTGCTTTATTTCCTCTCAACCCCCTACCCCCACCACCTGTCGGTACACCTGAATACTATATATTTACTTGTGTACTGATCCATTTCCTCCATAATATGAGCACCACAGAGAGGGACTTCTGTTCACTGTTGCAATCCCCTTACTCAGAGCCATGTCTTGCACTCAATCAGTGCTCAGTAAAGACCGTTCTGTTTGCTCATTCATTCATTCATTTGTTCACTTATTCTTTCAACTAGCAAATGTCTCCTGAGGACCCAGTCTCCTGGAGACCCAGAGAGGGATCAGAGCAGGGCCTGTGCTCGAGGGCCTTGGGGAGAAGTCACAAAAAGGAATGGGTCACAATTTGGATAGGATGTTACCCTAATGGAGGAGCTCAGGGCACTGTGGCAACCCAGGACCCCCCTTCCGGTTCACTCCCTCGAAAACTTACCCCAGGTCTGCGGGGGAGCTGGGGCCCTAGAGAGGAGACACCCAGACAGCCCTAGCTTGGGCCCTGGAAGCTCCCAGATTAAGTGGTTGAGAGGCAGATTCCAGCTGCTGGAGACAGCACAGGACCATGCCCTCAGGCTGGACCCAGCCCAAACCTTTCCCGTTCTTATCTGCACAGTTTGCCCTTTCTTGCCCTCGTTCTCAAACCCTTTTACCTTCTTCTATAGTCTTCCCGCTGAACTCCACGATGCCTTCAGATTCTCTCCAGCAGGAGGACTCCATAGTCCTCCCTTCCTCCCCCTGCTCACTTCTGAGCCCTGGCTCACCCACAACCTGCAGGCCTTCTTTTCCCTCATTCCTGCTTGAAACCCTCCCTAGGGCTCTCAGGACAAACACCAACATGGCCTCTGCCCACCTGCCTGACGTCAGATCCCACCCCACCCTCCTGTGCACCAGGCACATAGGCCTCAGCTCAGTCTCCTCTGGGCCTCAGGACCTTTGCGTGGCTGTCCTTCTGTCTTCACAGCTCTTCCCCACCTCCCTTGGCCTGGCAAACCCCGCCACATTGTCTGGGCAATGCAACCAGACACAGTCTTCATTCTCTCAACACCGTGGCCTTCTCTCTCACCGACTTAGGACAGCTCAAGGTTTTTCCACTTAAAACAAAAAACTGAGATACGATTCACATACCATAAAGTTCACCATTCTAAAGCATGCAATTCAGCGGTCTTTGGTATATCCACCGTCTCACGCAATAATCACCATGATCTATTTCCAGAACATTCTCATCACCCCCAAAAAGAAACCCTACATTCACTGGCAATCACTCCACCTTCCATCACCCCCTACTCAGGCCTGGGTGGCCACTAACCTACTTTCTATCTCTATGGTCTTGCTTATTCTGGGCATCTCATACAAATGAAATCATGTATGTGGCCTTTTGTGTCTGGCTTCCTTCATGTACAATGAGGTTTTCACCACGGTTCATCCATGTTGTAGTGTACGTCATTCTTTTTTTTTTCTAAGGTTTTTTTTTTTTTTTTTAATTTGAGAGAGAGAGAGAGAGAGAGAGAGCGCGCGAGCACACAAGCAGTGGAGAGGAGCTGAAGGAGAGGGAGAAGCAGACTCCGCACTGAGCACAGAGCCCAACATGGGGCTCGACCCCAGGACCCTGGGATCATGACCGGATCGGAAGGCAGACGCTTCACCGACTGAGCCACCCAGGTGCCCCATGTGATCATTCATTTTAATGGCTTGATATGTCACTGTGTGACGGACCCCATCTTGCACACCCATTCATCCGATGATGGACATTTGGGTGGTTTGCTTCCATTTTGCGGCTACGATGACTAACCCTACTATGAACATCTGTATACGTGTTTGTGAGAAGGACGGCTACGGTTTCTGGGCAGTACCTGTCTCCTTCATGGGGCTGGGAGCTTCCCAGGGACGCAGACAGATCTGTCCTGTTTACCACTGTGTCCCCAGCACCCTCCATAAAGTTTGAAACACATCAGCCATTCGACATTTACTGATGAGAAGACAAAGAACAAGAGGAACCCCTGGTTCTCTAACCCCAGCTCATTTGGCCAAAATACCTCTACCGGCCCCAAGTCAGAGTCTCCCCCTCTGGGGTCCTGCACTGACACTGACCCGTTTTCTCTTTCCTTCCCTGCCCCATCATCCGATCCCCTTGCAAAACCTTCAAAATTTGTCCCCAAACCAACCACTTCTCACCATTCCCTTCTCACCCCAGTCAAGCCAACACCATCTCTCACCTGGATGCCTGCAGCGGCCCCTAATTATCTGCCTGCTTCCACCACTACCTCCCCAGTCTGTCCTCTTCATGGCAGCGGAGGAATTATTTTAAAACATCAATCAGCTCACGTCCCCTCTGTGCTCTAAACCTTCCCGCCGCTCTTGTTTCACCCAGATAAAGGCCCACATGGCATTCCACATTCCCTGTCCCCTCTCTGCCCTCATCTCCTGCCCCTTCCCTATCAGCTTCAGCCACACGGGTCCCCTCACTTTTACCGGAACACACGCCAAGCATGCTGCAACCCCAGGACCTTTGAACGCACCATCCCTCTGTCTGGACCTTCCCTTCCCTCCAAAATCTGCAGGGCCTGTTTCTTCACTTAAATCAAAAGTCTACTCGTGTGTCACCTCCTTGGTGAGGCCTACCCAAGCACCATATCAATCCTGGTCCCTCCTCACATTTCCTTCCCACTACCCGTCACCCTCTGGCATGGTATCATTTATTGTAGTTCTGTGTTTACTTTCTATGTCCCTCACGGCCTGGGTGCTCCCAACCCAGGGATTCTTGTTCACTGTTGTCGCCCGGTCCCAGGTACAGTGTCAAAACGTAGTGATCAGGGGTGCCTGGGAGGCTCAGTGGGTTCAAGCCTCTGCCTTCAGCTCTGGTCATGATCCCAGAGTCCTGGGATCAAGCCCCACATTGGGCTTTCTGCTCAGCAGGGAACCTGCTTCCTCCTCTCTCTCTCTCTGCCTGCCTCTCTGCCTCCTTGTGATCCCTATCTGTCATATAAAGAAATAAAATCTTAAAAAAAAAAAAAAGTAGTGATCAAAAACTATTTGCTGGATGAAGAAATGAATGAGCCTTCAGAGATAAGATGCTATTATCAGGGGAGTTTGCAGACAAGAAAACTGAGCCTTAGGGGTGCCTGGGTGACACAGTCAGTTGATCAGCCAACTCCTGATTCCTGATTTCCGCTCATGTCATGACCTCACGGTTGTTAAGATTGACCCTGGTGTTGGGCTCAGAACTCAGTGCAGAATCTGCTTGAGATTCTCTCTCTCCTTCTCCCTCTGACCCACTCATGATCTCTCTCTCTCTCTCTCTAAGATAAGCAAATCTTTAAAAAAGAGAGAAAACTGAGCCTCAGAGAGGTTAAGTGACTTGCCCAGAGTCACACAGCTTCACATGGCTGGCAATGCACACCCACTCCTGACAGCTGGCTCCCTCACCTGATCCACAGCCCCTCCTTACTCACCTCTTTCCATCACAACCATAACATCTCTCCTCCACCTGACACCCAATGGTTTCCACCCACCTCGTTCACTGAGCACCTACTACGTGCCAGGTCCTTTCACACCTACTAAATTCTAAAAGAATCTCTGGGCATCTAACAGAGAGGCCAGGCGTCAGATCCACTGAATGACAAAAACAACACCCAAGACCTTCCAGGGCCTGGAATGTGCAAAAGGCCTCAGTCACACACATCACCACAACAACCTCATCAGGAAGGTGCAGTCAGCAGTCCCTCCCGACAGATGAGGAAATCAAGAGGTGAAGTACCCCATTCAAGGTCACATGGCTAGGGAGTGACAGCGCCCAAACCCAGGTCTGGCTGACCCTAGAGCCCGTGCGGATACAGCCTCTGAAGCTCTTGGCAGCGCCAAACACCAACACCCACTCCCAGGAATTGGGAGCTGACTTGGCGCCAGGTCTCTCCTCGTCACGACAACCCCTCCTGCTGATGATCGCTGTGCCCAGATTAATGTGGTCAGATAGGAGAGGGCTCCAGATTCAGGACTGGCCTGCTCCCTGACCTTTGACCTCTCTCTGGGACCAGGCCTCCCCCAACCCCCCGATTCCAGATCTTGTCCCCGAAAATTCCTAGGGATCCGGGGCCCGTCTTTGAGCTCTGGGCTCTCCCCATTCTGGCACATTCCCCAAACCCCCACTTTATAACGTCTTCTTTTCCAGGCCCCCAACTTCCTATCTCAGGTTTTCCTAAGACCCTCCACCTGCAGCACCTCTCCTCTATATTCTTTGATCCACTCTCCACCCCCCTAGTGACCCTTCTAGCCCACTCTCCACCTGGAGCCCCTCTATCCTTCATCAGGGTCCCACTATAGTACCCCACCTTCCCATCTCTCCTCCCCAACCCCCTAGGACTTTCTATTACTCCCAGGTCCTCTCTATGTACTAGCCAGGAGCCCCAGTGACCTACCTAGCCCCTTCCCCTCTATGACACCCCCTCAGCCAGGCCCTCGAAGCCCGACCCCATATGCTTACCGTGTTTTACGTTCTCCCGGTCCCCTCTGGCCTTCTCCCACTCTATCGCTCCACAGGGTACCCCCCCACCCATGTACCTCCTTCCCTTTCTACCGACATCGGGGTTTCTCTAACCCCGTCGCTAATACGTTCCCCAAGCCTTTCTAGCATTCCCGGGAGACACTTCTATGTCCCCAGCCAAGGGACTGTACTAGCCTCCTCTGCTTTAAGACCCTCGCGGACGCCTCTAGCCACTCCGTGTCGTCACCTCAAGAGGCACTCTATGACACCCTAAGTCCCTCCATTCCCCCCACCCTAAAGTTCCCCCCGGGGCCTCTCTATCCTCTCCCTCTACGACCGAAATGGCTTTCTATGCCCCGGGCCCCTCTGTAATCCCTGAGGCCCTCAATTCCACGCTCCCCCTCCCTCCAGGGTCCCCCGGCCGCGCTCTCACAGTTCCGGATGTCGGAGATGAACACCGCGAGCCCCCGCATCCCATCGCCCTTGGAGACGGCCGGCATGATGGCGGTGGTGTCGGCTCCAGGCCTGGCCGGGCAGGGAACAGCGCGGCGGGGGCTGGCAGGCGGGGACCGGGAGGAAAAGACCCCAAGCAGCGCCGAGGAGCCTAGCCGGCCGCGGGGGGGAGGGCGGGTTGGCGGGCGGGCGGGCGGCAGGCCGCGGCTCCGCCCCCGGTCCCGCCCCTCCCGTCCGCCGTCCTGAGCTTTCAGCCTTCCATTGGCTTGGATTACTGCCGCTCAGACTCAGGCTCACCCCTCCCCCCCGCTTCCTCTCTCATTGGTTGCTGGACAAAGGCACGCTGCTACGATTGGCCGAGTGGCCCGCTATTTCCGTTCGCAGGAAGGGAGGGGGAAGGGGCGTTGCCCGAGAGACGGGAGGAGTTCGGTTACGTGCGGTGGAACCGCCCCCTCTGTGCGGCCGGGTCCGATGCTGATTGGATCCAGCGAAGGGAGGGATTGACATGAAAGAAGGCGGGGGAGTGGGCTCTAGGAGGCGGGACTTGTGTTGATCATGACCAATGAGCGGGTAGATCGCCCACGCAGGCGCCGCGGATTCGCCAGGTCTGCCCTATTCCCACCCCCGACTGGGCGGTTGTGGGGGAGGGAGAAGGGCGACCATAGGTAGAGAAGGAAGGGGAACGGGGGTTGTCACTCAGCTGGGCTAGGATAGGTGGAGCGTCGCCTGCAATTCCCTGCAGCAGAGAAGTGGTTGGGAGGGGCGAGAAAATGTAAGGTGTTTACTGCGCAAGCGTCCCCTTGTTTCCCTTTCTCCCTCCTCTTTTCCACCCTCTACTAAAATCTTCTAACAGGAAGTCTTCCCTTACCCCTCCCCCTCCCGTATCTAGCGGCAGAGATGTCGAAACCTAGTATCTCAGAACCCAGGAAACAGCAATTTAAATCTAGCCCCATTAAGTGGACCTTAAACCTGAGGTCCAGAGAGGTTGCATGACTTGCCCAAGGTCACACAGCTCAGCATGACAGAGCGGGGATTTAAACTATATTTTGTTTTTTAACCACTTTCCACTATACAATGCTTTTTTTTGGGGGGGGGGGGCAACCATAACGCCATTCTACAGATACCATATCAAATCGTGAATCTCTCTTCCACCAAACTTGGGAGTTCCTCCTGAGCAAGAGTGGGACCTGGTATTGAAGAACGCTGGTTAAAAGGAAGGAATAGATGAATCTGCTTGGTTTGGCCCAACAGCCACCTCTTGGCACCCCAAGACCCTCTTTGATTTTGGGGAAGGCAAAGCCTCAGGAACTACGATGCCCCAGGCTATTGAGAAATTTGGGGCAAAGGGAACTTGAAGAGTACATTTCTGTCATTTAGAGGAACTAAACCCCACATCACTTTTCTAATCTCAGTACTCCAGTATTCTTGGAACTAGGCTTGAGGGAGTGTCCTGGATCCTGTGAACTTCCACGCTGACTCCAGGAGTGGGGGTGGGGACAAAGTGGGGGGCATGGGGACCAGGACAAGAGCCGGGGTGTGCCTTCCAGGTTTAATGGAACTATCCATTTGGGTTTCTGGGAATGGGTCTTGGGAAAATTATTCTGGGTTCTAGGAGAAAGGATATGCTCAGCTGTTTTAGAGCGCATTCCTAATATGCCTCTAAAGAACAGACAGCAGCCCTGTTAAAAACAACAGACAAGGGCCGCCTGGGTGGCTCAGTTGGTTAAAGCCTCTGCCTTCAGCTCAGGTCATGATCCCAGCTTCCTGGGATCAGCCCCACATCAGGCTCTCTGCTCCGCGGGTAGCCTGCTTCCTCCTCTCTCTCTCTGCCTGCCTCTCTGCCTACTTGTGATCTCTGTCAAATAAATAAATAAAAAAGAGTAAATGCCAAAAATTAAACAACAACAACAAACAATTAATAGGAATATGAGTTGGAAAAAGTCCTTCCCAGAGAGAGGTACATTAAACATTCAAGGACTGGAGGGGCCCACTGGTGACATGGGGAAGAAACTTTCTCTCTAACGATAATACTTTTAAAAATTAGTAAGAGGGTATTAGTAATGGGGTTCAAACTTGTCCTCTTTTTAAAGGATGTGAAGAGAGACATGGAGAAGCCCAAGAACAGGGAAAGTGTGTCTAAGTTTGTCTCCCTGCCTCAACTTTCCACCTAACTGTCACCCACCACCTTCCACCCTTCAGCCAGAGCCACCTGGGGCCAGATGGAGATAACTCTGGTTTGCCAGTATGTGGGGGGGGGGGGGGGAGGGAAGGATGTCCTGAAATAAGGCCCTGTCACAGATAGGTGGGGCAGCTCAGTCCTCCCTCCACACATACCCAACTCCAGGGCCCATGAAGTAGCCAAAACTTAATTTTTAAAACTGGGCCTAAAGCAAAGTTCTAATAGGGAGTCAGACTGGGAAGGCCAATTTTAGAAAACCTGAGATTCTTTGATCCTGTTGCGGGGGGTGCACCCCACCCCTACCCAGAAGGAACTCATGCCCTAAGTCCTGATGAATTAGAGCAGTACTTACAAACAGAAATACAGTGAGAACCACATATGTAATTTTCAATTTACTCTGGCAACATTTTTAAGAAAAGTTTTCAAAAAGGTGAAATTAATTTTTTTAAGATTTTATTTATTTATTTGACAGACAGAGATCACAAGTAGGCAGACAGGCAGGCAGTGGGGGGGTGGGGAGTGGGGGGTGGGAAGCAGGCTCCCCGCTGAGCAGAGAGCCCAATGCGGGGCTCCATCCCAGGACCCTGAGACCATAACCTGAGCTGAAGGCAGAGGCTTTAACTCACTGAGCCACCCAGGTGCCCCAAAGGTGAAATTAATTTTAATAATATATTGTATTTAGGGCGCCTAGGTGGCTCAGGTCACGATCCCAGGGTCTTGGGATCCAGCCCCACATCGGGCTCTCTGCTCAGTAGGGAGCCTGCTTCCTCCTCTCTCTCTGCCTGCCTCTCTGCCTACTTGTGATCTCTGTCAAATAAATAAATAAAATCTTAAAAAAATATATTGTATTTAACTTAATATACCCAAATATTGTCACTGCAACATATTTGCCATTCTAATTTTCCTAAGTCTTTTTTTTTTCCTTTGATTTTATTTATTTATTTGTCAGAGAGAGAGGGAGCACAAGCAGGGGGAGCAGCACGCAGAGGGAGAAGTAGGCTTCCTGCTGAACAAGGAGCCTGATGTGGGACTCCATCCCAGGACCAGAGCCAAAGGCAGATCCTTAACAGAGAGCCTCCTAGGCATCCCTAATTTTCCTAAGTCTCCAAAATCTGTATTTTCTACTTACAGCACGTCTTAGCTGAGACTAACCACACTGTAGGCACTCAGCAGCTACAAGCCATTGATAGTGGCTGTGAACTTGGACAGTATAGAATTATAGGACCATAAAAAAATAATTACAGAGCTGATATGAGCAAGATCATGATGGGCTCAGGGGCTCATGGGCTTACCCACTGTTAGGTTTTAAGACCAGACTATGAATAAGTCTACATTTGGGGGCATCTAATGAGCTTTAAGTAGACCCTTTTGCCTTTAGGATGGAGCATTAAGAGGAAACCCCAGGCGCCATCAAGGATCTCATGGATTGAACCAGCAATAGCTTCTAAGAATCTGCCCCAGCAAACCAACTCTTTATTTTCTCCAGAAAAACTGGATTCATCCCCAGTCTTCCCATTTGAGCCAATGGTCCCTCCATCAATCTCTTGGGCACTCTTGCCAGAACCCCTCCCTGTCCCTCACCCCAAACTAAGGGCAGAAAACATCTGAAACCGGCCACCTCCCTCTGTGGGCACTGTCTCACCCAGGCAGACCACCACCACCATCCTCTCTTACCTGGAATCTTGCAGTGATGCCTCTCACGGCTCTCCCAGCTTCCATCCTGGCCACCTACAGTCCATCCCCCACACACACCAGGACACTTTTTACAACATCAATCAGCCAGGTCCTTCCCCAGCATAAACGCTCCAGTCACACTGGCCTCCTCCTGACCGTTCAGACCCTCCGGACCCATTCCTACACTCCAACCCACGCCTCCCCCAGCCTCAGATCTCAGCTCAAGAGAGAACTGCTGGATGTAGGGGAATTAAATTAGCACTCCCTGTCATTTTTTATTAATACATTGTGCAGCATTTGAAGAAGTCTGTTACCGGGGCAACTGGGTGGCTCAGTTGGTTAAGCATCCAACTCTTGATTTCGGCTCAGGGTATGATCTCATGGTCATAGGATCGAGCCCCAACTTGGGCTCCACAAGATGAACAGGCTCTGCTTAAGATTTTCTCTTTGGGCACCTGGGTGGCTCAGTGGGTTAAAGCCTCTGCCTCTGGCTCAGATCATGATCCCAGGGTCCTGGGATCGAGCCCCGCATCGGGCTCTCTGCTCAGCAGGGAGCCTGCTTCTTCCTCTGCCTCTCTGCCTACTTGTGATCTCTGTCTGTCAAATGAATAAATAAAATCTTTTAAAAAGAATAAATAATAAAAAAAATAAATAAAATCTTAAAAAAAAATTTTTCTCTCTCTTGCTCTCCCTCTGTCCCCACCCTCATGCGCATGCTCTTTCACACTCTCAGAAAAAAAGCCTATTACAGAAACTTTCAAATATACCCCAAATTGGGAGGGAATAATGCAACCCCCATAGAGCCAGTTCCAACAATTCTCAATGTATGATCTTGCCTCTCATCTGTAACCCCTCCACTTCACTTCCGCACCCCCCCCCCCACTGGATTACTTTTAAAGATTTTATTTTTAAGTACTCTCTACACCCAAAATGGGGCCTGAACTCACAACCCCAAGATCAAGAGTCACACGTTCTGCCAACTGAGCCACCCAGGCCCCCCCTCCAAGCCCCTACTGGATTATTTTAAAGCAAGCTGTCCATATCAGATCTTTTCGTGCCCATCACCAAGTTTCTACCCCAGCATTTTATTAGGAAAATATCTAAATATTCAGAGAGTTAAAACAACGGTACAGCGAACATGCATCTTGACCTCCTTCTGTTATGAACGTTGTACGCCACTTGATCTAGCTCCTATCTCACCATCTGGCTTTCCCTCCCTCCTTCCATCAGTCCATTTTGTGTTTTGATCCATACAAAATATGAGTTTCGGACATCAACACAGTTCATCTCTGTTGTGGGTTGAGCTGTGTCCTAACATCATCCTGTCTCCATGTTGAAGTCCTAACCCATGGGACCTGTGAATTTGACTATTTGGACATAGTCCAAATGACTATGATTAAGTTAAGTTAAGTTGAGGGGATTTGAGTGGGTCCTAATCCAGGATGACCGTACCCTTATTTTTTTCTTAAGTTTATTTATTCATGCATTTAAGTAATCTCTACACTCAACATGGGAATCAAACTCACGACCCTGACATCAAGAGTTGCATGCTCCTCTGACTGAGCCATCCGGGCACCACAACCGTGTCCTTTTTTTTTTTTTTTTAAGATTTTATTTATTTAGGGACACCTGGGTGGCTCAGAGGGTTAACCATCTGCCTTCCACTTGGGTCATCATCCCAGGGTCTTGGGATGGAGCCCCGCATTGGGTTCCCTGCTCCGCAGGAAGCCTGCTTCTCCCTGTCCCACTCCCCGTGCTTGTGTTCCCCTCTCGCTGTCTTTCTGTCAAATAAATAAAATCTGTTTTTCAAAGATTTCATTGGTTTATTTGAGAGAGTGAGACCGCACGAGCAGGGGGAGGGGCACAGGGAGAAGCAGACTCCCTGCTGACCATGGAGCCCGACATGGAACTCAGTCCCAGGACCCTGAAATCATGACCTGAGTCAAAGTCAAACACTTCAGTGACCCAGGTGCCCCCATGACCATGTATTTAAAATGGGGGAGGCTGGGGCGCCTGGGTGGCTCAGTGGGTTAAGCCGCTGCCTTCGGCTCAGGTCATGATCCCAGGTCCTGGGTTCAAGCCCCACATTGGGCTTTCTGCTCAGCAGGGAGCCTGCTTCCTCCTCTCTCTCTGCCTGCCTCTCTGCCTACTTGTGATTTCTCTCTGTCAAATAAATAAATAAAATCTTTAAAAAAAAATAAAAAAACAAAATAAAATGGGGGAGGCTTAGATGCAGAGACAGATAATGTGAAGACCTAGGAGATGAACATCTACAAGCTGAGTCATACCTGAGCTACCAGAAGCGAGGAGAGAGGCTTGGACAGACCCTCCCTGCAGCCTCCAAAGGAAGCCTCCCTGCGGACACCTTGATCTTGGACTCCTGGCTTCCAGAACCGGGAGACAATAAATGTCTGCTGTTGAAGCCTCCTCAGTCTGTGGGTCTTTGTTACGGCAGCTCCAGGAAACAGCTACAACCCCAAATCCTTCAAAATGCCTGTCATTGACTATAGTTCAATGTCTGTTGAGTTTCTTTTTTTAATAGGCAAGAGCCACATGCAACAGAAGGCTCACATCCCAAGTTCACAGATGGAGGGGCCTCCACAAGCACAGGCACCACCATCCCCTCGTGCTGATTCTCATATCACTTACAGACATCTGGTAGTTTCGTTTGTTTTGGCCTGTTGCCTGCCTGCCCCACCCCACCCCCCACCCCGAAATGTTGACTCCTCCAGCACTGGGACTCAGTCCTCATTCACCACGGTCTCCCAGATCCCAGAAAGTGCCCAGTCTAGGAGAGTGCATGAAGAATCAGGTATGAGGGGCGCCTGGGTGGCTCAGTGGCTTAAAGCCTCTGCCTTCGGCTCAGGTCATGATCCCAGAGTCCTGGGATCGAGCCCCGCATCGGGCTCTCTGCTCAGCGGATAGCCTGCTTCCCTCTCTCTCTCTCTCTGCCTGTCTCTCCGCCTACTTGTGATCTCTGCCTGTCAAATAAAGAAATAAATAAATCTTAAAAAAAAAAAAAAAAAAGAACCAGTGGGCCCATCCATTGTAAGTTCCAGACAAGAATGAATAAATCCAGGGCACCTGGGTGGCTCAGTCGGTTAAGTGGCTGCCTTCGGCTCGGGTCATGATCCCAGGGTCATGGGATCGAGCCCCTCATCGGGCTCCCTGCTCAGCGGGCAGTCTGCTTCTCCCTCTCCCTCTGCCTGCTGCTCTGCCTACTTGTACTCTCTATCTGTCAAATAAATAAATAAAATCTTAAAACAAAAAAAGAATGAATAAATCCATTGCCATTCTAATGGAAGGGACTTATTTGGTAGAACTAGAAGGTGTTCGGGGCCCCTGGGTGGCTCAGTAAGTTAAGTGTTTGCCTTCAGCTCAGGTCATGATCCCAGAGTCCTGGGATGGAGCCCCATGTCGTGCTTTCTGCTCCGTGGGGAGTCTGCTTCTCCCTCTTCCTCTGCCTGGCACTCCCCCTGTTTGTAGTCTCTCTCTCTGTCAAATAATTAAATAATATATATATATATATATATATATATATATATATATATATTTTTTTTTTTTTTTTTAAAGGGGGCTGCCTGGATGTCTCAGTGGGTTTAGCCTCTGCCTTCGGCTCAGGTCATGATCTCAGGGTCCTGGGATCAAGCCCCGCATCAGGCTCTCTGCTCAGCAGGGAGCCTGCTTCCCCCCTTGTGATCTCTGCCAAATATATAAAATCTTTTTTTTAAAGATTTCATATATTTGACAGAGAGAGAGAGAGATCACAAGTAGGCAGAGAGGCAGGCAGAAAGAGGCGTCGGTGGGGGGTGGGGGTGGTGGGAATCAGGCTCCCCGCTGAGCAGAGAGCCGATGCAGGGCTCGATCCCAGGACCTGAGATCATGACCTGAGCCAAAGGCAGAAGCTTAACCCACTGAGCCACCCAGGCGCTCCATAAATAAAACCTTAAAAAAAAAAAAAAAAAAAAAACTACAAGAAGACAAGGAATGGTTCACAGAAACCCCCTGGGGAACATGCTAGTCAGTACCTTTCTCTACTCCTATGCCCCCCCACTTACTGGGGCCCAGTGGTTGGGTCCTTTATGAGGCAGGCTGTGGGGACAGGGACTCTGAGGGTCCCTGCTCAGAGTAGGTGGAGGGTCTCAGAGGAAGGAGCCCCTGGGAGCAGGGCCCCCCACACGCCATGGCGAGCGTGGTGGTGAAGACAATCTGGCAGTCCAAAGAGATCCATGAGGCTGGGGACCCCCCTGCGGGGGTCGAGAGCCGCTCCCAGGTGGTCCCTGAGGCTCCTGGGGGGGTGGCCACCCCGGCCAAGGGGATCACGAAGAAAAAGAAGGCCGTGTCGTTCCACGGGTGGGTTTGTCGCACCCTGTCGGGGACGGTCCTAGCGCCCAGCACTGCCTCCAACAGAGCACGAGTCCCACCGTGGGTGCTGGAGGAAGGGGAGGGGGAGCAGAGGAGGGGGCAGAGGAGGGGCAGATAAGAGGATGGTGGCAGCGTTTGGGAGGCAGAGAGGAAGAAGGTAGTGGGGATGAAGGGAGGAAGGAAAAGGTCATGGGGAAGGAAAAACTCAGGAGGAGGGAGGACTAACAGATGGAGAAGGAAGAGGACATTAGGCAGTGGGGGCAGAGGAGGAAGAAGAAAGTGGGTGGTGAGGTGGGAGTCAGAGAGAGCAGGGGTGTGGAGACAGGGAGGCGGGAGGGGCCCAACCCACTGGGGCTGCACCTAGAGTCCCCTGCCGGCTTCTCCTCCCCAGGGTGGAGCCTCGGATGTCCCACGAGCCAATGCACTGGTGCCTGAACCTCAAACGGTCCTCAGCCTGCACCAATGTGTCACTGCTCAACCTGGCTGCCATGGAGCCCACGGACTCCTCGGGGACAGACTCAACCACAGATGACAGTGGCCCACTTGCGCTGCCGGTGCCACCCGCCTCCCCCACCCAACCCTGGGCTTCAGATGACCCAGACATCACAGAAATACTGGTGAGGGGCCCTGGCTGGGCACAACGAGCGTCTTCACCCTGGGGGCAGGCAAATACTGGGGGTGGGGAGTGGGGTCTTCTCGACTTGGAATGAGAAGGTTCTGATGACCCTCGAGGCCCGGAGAAACTCCCTTCTCCTCCCAGAATGGCCAGCCATGACTCAGTTCCATCCTGGGTGGAATGATGCTTGTTGCCTAGGAATCGGACTTTAGTTCATCCACTCATCTCCACATATCCTGGGTGAGGCTGGAGTCAGAGATGGAAGTTAGGCCAGGTTCCCGAACTTGGGGAGCGCCTGGTCTGGTGGGGGCAGGGACAGAGACAGACTGGGGTGAAAATTTTCCATAATGGAGGTAACACCGGGTATCTCAGAGAAGGGCCACTCAAACCAGGCTGGGAAAATCAGAGAGTGCTTCCTGGAGGAGGCAGTGCTGGACCTGGGCTTTAACTGTTTAGTAGGAGTTCTCTGAGGGGATCACCTAAGCATCTGAGGCAAAACTGGGAGGTAAGCAAGAGCCAGGGGGAATTTAGACAATTCCTGGCTAGAGCATGGCGTGCTATGGTTTGACCCTTTAACTTCCCTGTCAACCTCTATCCCGGCCAGGCTTCCATTGGGCCAGGCCCAGAACTGGACTTGACACTGACTCTGAGAATTACACGAATAACAACCATGGTCGTAATGACACGAATAAGATTCAGCAGCACTTACTGAGCACTTTCTATGTCCCAGGAGCCCTGGTTTCCCTATCCGCAACGTAGAAATGCACATGTTGGTTCTTCCAAATATGTCTTGAACACCTACGATGTGCCAGGCCCTGGCATAGGAAGCTGAGCAAGATGGAGTTCTGGACGTGACCACACCCACTTCATGAGCTCGTCATGACAATGAAGCGGGACTCCTTCATGGAGAGTGTTTATTTAGCACAGTAGCTGGCTGTGAGCCTAGAAGTATTGCTTATGATTATTTGTCCCCATTTCCCAGATGAAGATTGAAGAAGGAAAGGTTAAATAGCACAGCCAAGGTCATGCAGCTTGTAAGGAGTGGAGGCAGTCTGAGTTGGAGGGGCACCCTGCGTGCACTGATGGGGCAGCAGAGGTCACTGTGGGAGTCCTGAAGAGGGTAGCCTTGGCCCAGTTGGCCATGACCAAGGGAGGCCTTCCCGAAAAGGCAATACATAAGCTCGATCTTGGGCGTTCCCAAAGCCGAAGACGGAATGGTGTTCTAGCTGGCTGGCACAGTTAAGTGCAAAAAGGACAGGGGTTTGAAAGAGCCCAGAGAAGAGGAGAAACTACAAACTGGTCTTTGGGGCTGGAGTGTGGTGTGTGAGAGAGATGAGGTTGGAGTGGGGGAGACAGAGGCCATACAGGCTGAGAAATGTGGGTGCATTGCCTGAGGGCAATGGGGAGCCATTGAAGGTTCCTGGATAGGGGGAGAGGAACAGTTCGGGAGTTTGGACTCCAGTCCCATTTACTGAGCACCCACTATGTGCCAGGCACTGTGGTGGGGGTCTCCTTTTCTTCACTTAGAAGTTCTGCCAGGGAACTGGTTAATTACCAGTTTAAAGAAGAAAACAAAAATAACAGATACAGAGAGGTGGAGTGACCTTTGCAAGGTAGGAGAGCCTGTAAGAGTCAGGGCCAGGACCAGAAGCCAGGTGATGTGAGCACAAAGGTCCTTTCTTTCCCTAGAAGACTCTTCTGCAGCTGGTGTGGGGATGTTTGGAAGGCGGAGGCTGGAGGCGGGGAGGCGGGACAGGAGGCTGGGCTAGGGTCCAGCAGAGAAGGGCCAGATGGAGAAAAGAGAACTGGGCAGAGAGACATCTCCCCCGGCCAGAACAGTGTCCTCCCTCCGTGTGAGTATTGCTCAGACTGCATCTGCAGAGGTCTGCCTCCCACCAGAGCAGTTTGAGTCATGTCCCCCAGTGGATCGTGACACCCAGGGGAAAGCTCGCCTTGCAGCTGCAGGGATGCCTCAGCCTCCGAGGGGGTTGAGGTTCCTTCTCTGTGAAATGGAAAAGTAATGATGGCCAACACCCAGGGGCATGTGCAGAGCAGCGGAGGAGCATGGACAGCAAGAGCACATCCTGGCACTCGGCATCTGGACCACATCAGGAGAGAATGCTGGAGACAGGCAGAGAGGAGGGGGTGGAAAACCAGCAAGAGGGGGACAGAGACCCGGGAAGAGGGACAGAGACCAGAGGGAAGGGGCAGAGATCCAGGGAGGGGACCCAGTGATCCAGAGAGCAGGGACAAAGACTCAGAGAAACAGGGATGGGGGAGGGGGAACAGAGATCCAGAAAGACATAGGACAGAAAACTAGAGAGAAGGAAGATAATTGGATGCCTGGGGACCATGGTTGAGATGACAAATCCCAGACCGGACACAGAACCGCAGAACACGAATCAGGCAGCTTTGGCTCCTGTCTTAAGCTTTGACAGCTTTATGAGGACAGAGGAGGAACTGAGATGGTGGTATTGCTTTTTGAGAAGGTCAGTGAATCAAAGCAAAGATGCACAGGGGAGGGGCGCCTGGGTGGCTCAGTGGGTTGGGCCGCTGCCTTCGGCTCAGGTCATGATCTCAAGGTCCTGGGATCGAGTCCCGCATCGGGCTCTCTTCTCAGCGGGGAGCCTGCTTCCCTCTCTCTCTCTCTGCCTGCCTCTCCGTCTACTTGTGATCTCTCTCTGTCAAATAAATAAATAAATAAATCTAAAAAAAAAAAAAGATGCACAGGGGAGGGCTCGTGACCTCTGCTTGGGACTTGTCTTGCTGCCTGCAGGATCCCTGGAGGCTGCTGGGAGATCTCGGCGCTAAGCCCCTTCCTGGTAATTCCTCCCCTGCTGTCATTATTTTTAACAACTCTGGCACTAATCACTGAGCTTGCCTTATCGATCATACCATTTTTTTAAAAGATTTTATTTATTTATTTGACAGACAGAGATGGCAAGTAGGCAGAGAGGCAGGTGGGGTGGCTGGGGGGGGGGGGAAAGCAGGCTCCCTGCTGAGCAGAGAGCCCGACGTGGGGCTTGATCCCAGGACCCTGGGATCATGACCCAAGCCAAAGGCAGAGGCTTTAACCCACTGAGCCACCCAGGCGCCCCTCGATCATACCATCTTGTTGACCCTTCCTCACTGCCATTTGAACCAAAGTAACATCATTCCCATTTTATGAGAAAGGAAACTGAAGCAGGCTCAGAGTGGAGCTTAAATCGCTGACTTACAGCCTATAGGTTGCCATGGAGGGATCTGTCCCCATCTCTGGCTCACCCTGCCATCATCATGCCACTCACTTCTCAGCCAGAGCTGACAGGCTCTGCCTTCACCGCCCCCTGATCTGCTCTCAGGGAAGCTGCAACTCACCTCCAGGGACCCAAACTGACCCTTGTCAAGAAGTATTGACCATGAGCCTTTCTGAGCCAGCCTGTGTTCCTCCCAACAGCAGCCCTGGGGGGGTAGCTATTAGCCCGATCTCCATGTGACAGGGAGGGTAACAGGCACAGAGACGTGAAGTCCCCCCACTAAGGTCCTACAACTACTAAGTGAGAGAACTGAGTTGGCCCCAGGACCTGCTTTTCCTGTTTCCCAGAATGGCTACAGGAAGCCCGAGACCTTCTGGGTCTTCAGTTCAAAATATCACTTTGTGTCTTGGTTAGCTATCACCATGAAACAAATCATCCCCAAACTTCAACCAACCAACTGGAATGGCTTAGCTGGGTGATTTTGGCTCAGGATCCCTCAGGAGGCTGGAGTCAAACTTTCAGCAGGAGCTGCAGTCATCCGAAAGCTTGACTGGGGCTGGAGGTTGCACATCCACGTTCACACGGCTCTTAGTGGGAGACTCACTTCCTGGCCCCATGGGCCTCCCCACAAGTGGCTGCCTATGATATGGCAGCTACTCCCCAGAGCAAGAGAGGGCAAGCAGGAAGTCATGATTCCCTTCATGAACTTGTCTCTTAAATCACACACCATCACGTCTGATTCTGTTTATTAGGTGTGAGAGTCACCAAGTCCAGCTTACACTCAAGTGGGGGGAATAAGGCTTCTCATTTTAAAGGGATGTCAAAGAATCCGTGGACATATTTCAGAACAAGATATTTTGTCGGAGGTTATTTGTACAAGCCACTCATCAGGACGAGGAAGTTCCCTTCTATTTCTAGTCGATGAGTGTATTTGTTATGAAAGAAGGTCAGATTTGGTCAAATGCTTTTCCTATTGACACAACCATGTGTGTTTTCTCCTTTTATTCTATTAACAGTATCACACTGGTTTTCAAATGGATTTAAAAATTTATTTTCGTACGTTAACCAAACTTGCATTCATAGGAAAAATTCTATTTGGTCATGGTGTAAATTCTTGTTTTTATGCTGCTAGATTTGGTTTGCTAGTTTTTTGTTAATGATTTGTGGCTGTATTCAGAAGGGATATTGGGTTCTAGTTCTATTTTCTTGGAATGTCTTTGGTTCTGGTACTAGGGTAACATTGGCCACATAGAATGAGTTAGGAACTGCTCCCTCCTCTTCTATTTTTGTTTTTGAAGAGTTGGAGTTCCACTGGTAGCAGTTATATCCTAAATGACTGGTAGAATTCACTGGTGAAGTCATCTGATACTGGGCTTTTCTTTGTTGGAACTAACTCAATTTTTTCAGTTCTTAAGGGTCTATTCAGATGTCCTATTTCTTTTTGAATCACTTTTTTAAAAGTTTTTTAAAAGATTTTATTTATTTGACACAGAGAGAGATCACAAGTAGGCAGAGAGGCAGGTGGAGAGAGAGGAGGAAGCAGGCTCCCTGCTGAGCAGAGAGCTCGATGTGGGGCTTGATCCCATGACCCTAAGATCATGACCTGAGCCAAAGGCTGAGCCACCCAGGTGCCCTTTTTTGAATCACTTTTGATAGTTTGTGTTTCTAGGAATTTCCCTATTTCATCAAAATAATCAAATTTGACGGCACACAAGTGTTCATAGTATTTCCTTTTTAAAAAAATATATTTTATATTTTAAAAAATATTTTGGGGGCGCCTGGATGGCTCAGTTGCTTGAGCAACTGCCTTCAGCTCAGGTCATGATCCTGGAGTCCCGGGATCGAGTTCTGCATCGGGGTCCCTGCTCGGCGGAGGCTCTGCTTCTCCCTCTGACCTTCCCCCTCTCATGCTAGCTCTCTCTCATTCTCTCTCTCAAGTAAATAAATAAAATCTTAAATAAAATTATACAAAATATTTTGGGGTGCCTGGCTGGCTCAGTCAGCTAAGAGTTAATCCAACTCTTGATTCTGGCTCAGGTCATGATCTCAGGGTCGTGGGGTCAAGCCCCACATCGGGGTCCATGCTCAACACAGTCTGCTTGTCCCTCTCTCTCTTCTCCTCCTCCCACTTGCGTGCTCTCTCTCTCTAAAATACAACAAAAAAAGATAAAATAGTATTTTATTTTTAAGCAATATCTACATGCAATGTGGGGCTTGAACTCACATCCCTGAGATCAAGAGTCGCACACTCCACTGAGTGAGCCAGCCGGGGGCCCTGTTCATAGTATTCTCTTATAGTGCTTTTTCTTTCCCTAATCTTGGTAGCAATGTCCCCTCTTTCCTTCCTGATTTTAGCAATTTGAGTCTTCTCTTCCGTGGTCAGTCTTGCTACAACAGATCTGTCAATTGTGTTGATCTTTCAAAAAAAACAACTTCCAGTTTTGCTGATTCCATCTTTCTTGATTTCAAAGTTTCTCACTTCAGTTTATTGCTTCCTTCCGCTAGTTTTGGGTTTGTCTTCCTCTTTTTCTAGTTTCTTAAGGAGGAAAGCTAGGTTATTGACTCTGAGTTCTTTTTGGAAGGTGTTTGGACCTCTAAATTTCCCTCAAAGTACTGCTTTCATTGCATCCCATATGTTTTTTGGCTGTTGTGTTTTCACTTTTTCATCCCAAAGTATTTTCTATTTTTTTCTTTGATTTTTCTACTCATCGGTTCTTTGAGTGTGTTTAGTTTCTATTGATTTGTTAGTTCCCCAAATTTCCTATGTATTGACTTTTTTTTTTTTTAAAGCTTTTTTCGGGGGGGAGCAGAAGAAGAGGGAGAGAGAATCTTTTTTTTTTTTTTTAAGATTTATCTGAGAGAGAGAGAGAGAGAGAAAACGTGTGTGTGCACGCACACATTGGCAGAGAGGCAGAGGGAGAGAATCTTCAAGTAGACTCCCCATTGAGTGCAGAGCCTGACAACGGGCTTAATCTCACCCCCCATGAGATCATGATCTGACACCAATCCAAGAGTTGGACACTTAACTGATGACGTCACCCAGGCGCCACTTTTTCACGCCTTTCAAATCTCTGTTCAGTGCATATGAATTTATAACGGTTGTATCTTTTTTTTTTTTAAAGATTTTATTTATTTATTTGACAGACAGAGATCACAAGTAGACAGAGAGGCAGGCAGAGAGAGAGAGGGAAGCAGGCTCCCTGCTGAGCAGAGAGCCCAATGTGGGACTCGATCCCAGGACCCTGAGATCATGACCTGAGCCGAAGGCAGCGGCTTAACCCACTGAGCCACCCAGGCACCCATAACGGTTGTATCTTCTCAATTACTTGACTCTTACAGATTTGGGCCGTTTTTTCATTGTTTTTATGGAGAGGTGGAATTTCGGGGTTCCACTATTTTCCTTACGTCACCTTAATACCATATTTCTTTTCAAGCCTGTTCTCCAGAGCAATCATTCCAGAAACGTGATCTTGTCCCTATCTTACAATGGAGGAAATTGTCCTCTCTTTTCTCTTTGTGTATTATTAATTCAGCAACCATGAAGGAAACCAAAGTAACTGGCTAAAGTAAGATAGTTTATTTCTCATATAAAAGTCTCAACAAGCATAGCAGTCTTGCTCTTCAAATGCAGCAAGTTACAGGCGCCTGTGTTCTGGTGGCTCACAAATTAAATCACAAGTTTGGCTGCCGTAACAAAAAGACACAAAATATCAGAGGTTAAACGAGATGGAAAATGTCATCTCTCATTTGTGAGTTGAGTACGCGGGCTCCACAGTGCTGGGGATTCAGGCTTCTATCTTGTGTCCTCCAACTGGTCTAAGATGGTTGCTCAGCCTTTAGCCATCAACTTTGCATGCCAGCCAGTAAGAAGAGAGAAAGAGGGACGTTTCCCCTCGTCTCTTTTAATAAAGGCATGACTTAGAAATGGCCCTCATCATTGCTACTCACATCCCATTGGCCGAAACTTTGTCATATGGCCACACCTACTTGCAAGGGAGTCTAGGAAATGTAGTCTTTGGCTGGACAGACCCAAGCACGGCTAACTCCTCTGTAAATGTGAAAGAGCAGAGTGGATCCTGCCACATGCAGCAGTCTTGAGCCAAGTTTTGCTTGGCATGAGAGCCACAAAGCACTTTCCGGTGATATAAGGTGGCGATGATCAGAGGCTGCGTGGTGTCATGGTTTAAAACAAAGGCTCGGGGTTTAAATTCCAAAGGGGCATTGCTTCTCTAAGCCTCATTTCCTCACTTGCAAGATGGACTAAATAACCTCAAGAGGTGTGGCTTTGAGGGATAAAAGGGGGAAATGTGTGTGTGTGGTCTGGTGCACAGTGAGTGCGTATATCTGGAAAGTGGGTTCTCTTAAAATCTTTTTCCAGTGCCCGGAGAGAAAGTGCATGTCTTTTAACAGTTTGTCTTGTTTATGTCTGTGGATCCCAGGGGCATTTGTCTCTGGTTGAGACCATCCTTCTCAACCCCTTCCGAGTGCACCCCCTACCCCCCACTCCCTCCTGGATTCTACTTGTTTTCCTTCCATCCCACCAAGCAGAAAACGAGTCCCCCCACCCCCTGTTTTACAGAGCAGGAATAGCAAGAATCAAAGAGGGGCAGCCCTGGCCCAAGGTCACACAGCCACTCCAGGGCAGAATCGAGGTGTAAACCTGGCCTCCTCCCAGTTCTGGACCTTTTTCTTGGGGTTGTGGTTTGCTCCAACACACCCACTGCGCTGTCTTCTCCTCTTCTTTCTCCAGAGTGGCGTCAACAGCGGATTGGTCCGTGCCAAAGACTCCATCACCAGCTTGAAGGAAAAGACCACCAGGGTCAACCAGCATGTGCAGACGCTGCAGGTGGGGGGACCCCCCAACACCTCTTCTTCCTCCACAGCCACGTTCCCCTCTTATAGCTCTCCTCCAACCCAGTGTACCCACTGCCCGGGTTGGGATGGTTGAGGCTCAGAAGGGAAAGGGACCTTCCACGGGGCCCAGCCTCTCCTCCCCAGGAGATATCCCTGTGGCCCTGGCTAACCTCTCCTTCCTTCTGTGTGCCAGAGTGAGTGCTCTGTGCTGAGTGAGAATCTAGAAAGAAGGCGGCAAGAAGCCGAAGAACTGGAAGGGTACTGTAGTCAACTCAAGGTGAGCAGGGTGGGGAGAAGGGAGGGGAAGTAGGAAGAGCGAGGGCGGGAAGAAATGTAAGGAGGCATGGAGTCAGCCAGCAGCGAGGTGGAAGTGGACAAGTAGCCTGGGAGGGGAGTCTAAGGAGGAAGCCATCCCTTAGGTCAAGGGGACCAGAGGTAAGGGACAGACCAAGGAGCAGAAGGCAGACCTCCGGGAAGAAGCAGGTGTGTCTTGTCGGAGAGGTTGGAGCCTATATGAGACTAGCGAGGGTAGGGGTCGGGAGGCGGAACTGGAATGGGAAGGCAGGGCTCCCGCCCTGGTGTCCTGACCCAGGAGAACTGCCGGAAGGTGACCCGGTCGGTGGAAGATGCTGAAATAAAAACGAACGTCCTGAAGCAGAACTCTGCCCTGCTGGAGGTGAGGGGGGACATGGGGAAGAGGAGCAGAGGCGCGAGGTACTTGAGGCAGACTTCAGGTGGGACTTCCCCCACCCCCACCCCCGCCAGTCCCACCACACTCCCTCCTTCACGTTCATGGTTATATTCCTCCATGCACAGTCACATTCAGTAGGGATTCGTGTGGGACTCTAGAGAGGAGGAATGCCTGTCCTGCCCAGATTCCCACTCACTTCCCAGCAAAATGTTGGAAAACCTTCAACTGTCCTTCCTAAACAAGAGGGACTGGAATTTGACACCACCGAGACCAGGAGTGGGGTGGAGGGCTGGATGGAGACAGGGAGGCAGGCGGTCGGGGTTAAAGGGAGCTGGCCTCCAGCTAGGCTGCACATGGCACAACCTTCCCTGGTGGAAAGTCCACTTAGACTTGAAGCGGGGCTTCCCGATATTCTATTCCACATCCATTTACTTTCCAATCTCGGGAGTTCTGTGGGCTGCTTTGCGGGTGGAGGTGGCCGTGGGAGGCAAGCGGCGGGACGCGGCAACCCTGCCTGCCTTCCCCACCCAGGAGAAGCTGCGCTTCCTCCAGCAGCAACTGCAGGATGAGACCCCGCGGAGGCAGGAGGCCGAGCTGCAGGAGCTGGAGCAGAAGCTGGACGCCGGCCTCTCTCGGCACGGCCTGGGCCCCGTTGCCCTGTCCCCTGGCTGCTCTGGCCCCCCAGGGAGCCCCGACGAACCCCCACGACCGCGCAGCATGGCCCCAGGCGGCTGGGGTATGGGGCCCCGGGCAGGGGAGGGCCCCATCATAAGCGAGCAGGAGCTGCAGAAGGTTTCTGCCGGCCTTGAGGAGCTGAGGCGAGTGGGAAAGGGGGGTTGCTGTGAAGCCTCAAGGAGCTAAAATGGGTGGGCCCGAGGGTGGAACCTCGAAGATCTTACGGGACAGGGCCCAGGCAGTGGAGCCTTCAAGAACTTAGGAGGGAGTGCGTTGGGAACGGTGACCTGGAAAGGCCGGACTTAGAAGAACTGAGTTTGAGCCTAGAGTTGGCAGAAGGGAGGTCCGTGTCTGGTGAAGCTAGTGTGGGCGGGTTTGGGTAGGGGACAAGTCGTCGGAGGCTCCAACTTCAAGCGGACGAAGTTGGGGTGAGCGGTGCCTTAACGAAGCAATGTCTGCTGGAACTGATGTGGGGTAGGGGGCAAGACCAGGGTAGGGCAGGGTACCGGATAGGGGGATAGAGGCAGGGTCCTGCAGGACATGGGAGGATTACAAGAGAGGAACAGGACAGGAGAATTTGGGGGCTGGATGGGTTCAGATTCTGGGGCGGGGCAGCGCTGCTGGGCACGCGTCTAAACCTGAGCCTTGACCTCATCCTTACCTCTGCCTCTGCAGGAGGGAGGTGTCCTCGCTGACTGCCCGCTGGCATCAGGAGGAGGGGGCGGTGCAGGAGGCCCTGCGGCTGCTTGGGGGCCTGGGCGGCAGGCTCGACGGCTTCCTGGGCCAGTGGGAACGGGCGCAGCGTGAGCAGGCGCAGGCTGCGCGGGGCCTGCAGGAGCTGCGGGGCAGGGCGGACGAACTGTGCACCATGTAAGAACCAAGGCGAGTGAGCGTGGCGCGGGGCGCTGGGCGCTGGGCGCGGGGCGGGGCTTTAACCGAAAGGGATGAGCCAATCAGCTGGGGCCTAGCGGTAGAGACCGTGGACTGGCAGAAGTTAGTTCTAATTAGAAGGTAAGTGTGTGTGGGGGGGTGTGCTATAGCCAATAAGGACTGAAGGGCGGGGCTAATTAGAGAAGGGTCGAGTTCCATACCTAAAAAGGACGAGGGGAGGAGCTATGCCTGAAAGGGGTAAGCCAATTAGAGAACAGGGAGGGACATTCCAGAACTTAAAATACAAAGGAAGGGCCAATCAGAGCCAAGAAGGGCGGGCGTGGCGGGGGTACTGCAGACTAGACGGGAACAGAGGAGCTGGGCTGATAATGGGTGGACGGCGGAGAGGACAGGGCTGTTGGAGAGGCGACCTCGACCTCGCAGCGCTGGTTACTCTCACACCTCAGGGTGGAGCGATCAGCAGTGTCTGTGGCTTCACTGAGGAGCGACCTGGAGGGGCTGGGCCCAGTGAAACCTATTCTGGAGGAGCTGGGGCGGCAATTTCAGAGCTCTCGAAGAGGGTCTGACCTCTCCATGAACCTGGATCGGCCGCCCCAAGGCTCCTGTGCCCGCTGTGCTAGGTAAGGGGATGGGGCCTGGCGGGGCCTGGTACATTCTGGGTCATGCTGAGGGTGGAACATTGAAGGCGATGGGGCTCTGGCCAAGGGAGGGAGGGGGCGGAGTTCACTTTAGGAGATAGGATATCCCGTGCATTTTAGGACTGCTGCGTTGCAGCAGCCAGACTTTTCCCCCTCCCTACAAAGTGAAGTCAGTGTCTTGTGGAACACAAGTTTTGATACCTTTCGGGGATTCCTGGATTTCCAGTGCATTGTGGGAAGGCTTGGGATGTGGTACTTGGTGGGAGGCAGGGTTTCTCGGAGCATTGTGGGAAAGGTGAGACCTTGGTGCACTGCAGAACCAAGGGATACCGTTCTTGGTCCATATTGTGAAGTTGACGGTCTTCCAGCACGATGTAGGATCACATGTAACTAGTGCATTGTGGGAAATGTAACTAGTGCATTGTGGGAAATGTGGTGGTTTTGTTTTGTTTTGTTTTATGAACCAAGGGCTGTCTGGTACCCTTTGGGAGTGGGAATCCCCAGCCATTGTAGGAACTACTCACATAGTGAAAACAAAGGAGACCTGATGCACTGTAGGTTGGCCCCAGTGCATGGTGGGAAGGTCGCATGGGTGTCTAGTGTTGTCAAGATCTGGGAGGAGGTGGGACGGCTGGGCAGGGGGCATCTGGGAATGGAGCTGGTACTAGGCTTCTTACACCTGGTGACTGCCCCTCCCTCAGCCAGGGGTCGCAGCTGTCGTCAGAGTCCCTGCAGCAGCTGCTGGAGCGAGCACTGACCCCACTAGTG
Source organism: Enhydra lutris kenyoni (assembly GCF_002288905.1). NCBI lineage: Eukaryota > Metazoa > Chordata > Mammalia > Carnivora > Mustelidae > Enhydra > Enhydra lutris. The sequence continues at coordinate 2,483,986 of NW_019154161.1, forward strand.
GACGAGGTGAAGCAGAGGGGCCTGGCTCCCGCCTGCCCCAGCTGCCAGAGGCTACACAAGAAGATTCTGGTACCAGGAACCATAGGCCATCATGGCCCACTTTTCTGTCAGGGGAGCGGGAGGGGAGCCCTGGGCACAAGGATACTGTTGGTGTGCGGCAGGACAGGAAGCAGTAAGCTATGGGCAGCAGGTGTTGGGGAAACACTTGGCCCTGATGCATGCGGTCGGGGGAGGGGGAGGCAGTCTGGTGGTAAGTCATAGGTCAGTCACTATGGAACCCAAAGCATGATGACACACTGGGTGTGGGGTGCAGGACACAGACACCAGACTGTAGCTTCATAAAATACAAGCCTGATTTTCTACAGACCTTAAGAGAGGCAATACGGGCTCACTGAGGTTAGACAGGGGACCCAGCGAACGGAGATCACTGGAAGCAAATGCATTATGAGAAGTGGAACTAGAGCTCACGCCCAGGAACTGATGGGACTTGAGGCCTGTGTACATTCTGAAATCTAGATATCTAAAGAATTATGGGATACTGGCCTCATGTCTGACGGGGTACAGGTCTGCAGTGAGTGAGACAGATATCGATGTGGCAGAGCTGTAGAACTGATCCACAATGGGACATGGCACCTGGGACACTGGGGAATATGAGGAACCAGGGCTCCGAGGACTATGACTGTAACTGAGATGCTGGTCAAATAGATAAAGAGAGGTGGGCTCTTCTGAACTAGGGGATGCAGAAGTTTGCCACATGATGGGATACCGGGGCCCAGACACACATCCAGTGCATGATGGTTCCTGGGCATTAGGCGACAGTATGTTAGGTGCTCAGTTAGTGCTTGCCAGGACATGGGGAGCCAGTACACTAAGGCACAGACAGTCGGTTAGCACACAATGGGAATTTGGAAAGCCCAGCACACTGTGGGATGCTCGGGTCAGTTTCAGGCCCAGAGTATGATGGGATGCCCTGTGGGAGGAACATGGGCCCCTGGGCCCCATGCGCCCTGCCCTCCACGATCCAGCTCCCCCTCCACCCCCAGCCCAGTCCGGCAAGCCCAGCCGCGCCTACACTCCTCTCCCCAGGAGCTGGAGCGCCAGGCCTTGGCCAAACACGTCAGGGCAGAGGCCCTGAGCTCCACCCTTCGGCTGGCCCAAGACGAAGCCTTGCGGGCCAAGAACCTGCTGCTGACGGACAAGATGAAGCCGGAGTGAGGAAGGAGGCTGAGGGCATGGGAGGAGGGTGAGGTCTTGGGGAACGGGCCTGAATCACCCTCCTCACTGCAGTCCTGTGGCATCTGGCCTTGACAGCACCAGCTCCCCACCCTGTCATTACAGGGAGAAGGTGGCCACTCTAGACTATCTACACTTGAAGATGTGCTCCCTCCACGATCAACTCAGCAACCTGCCACTTGAGGGGTCCACGGGGACAATGGGGGGAGGAAGCGGGGGGACGACCCCCACAAAACGTGGGGGCCCAACCCCAGAACAATAAATGGCCTCTCATGCCGGCATGAATTCTGCCTCGTTTTTGGCACCAGAAGGGGGCTGGGAAAGTGCGCACACCCCAAGCACTAGCCTCTGCTCACTATGACTTGATTCTCGGCCAGTGGGGTGTCCTGGTTTCTACAGAGGAGCTGATGGCAGTACAGTTCTTTGACGAGTCAAGAAGGGGGAAGAAATAAAGTTCTGCGGTAGAGTTTGGGTCTGTCCATCTAAATATTTTTAGAGTGATTTTTTATATTATATTTATAATTTTATAAATATAAATTTATATAATTGTATAATTATATAAATTTATAAATCTATAAATACATTACATATATACTATTCATATATATTATGTACCAAATTATATTATAAGTTATTAAATTTATAAGTGATCTATATTAAGTTTAATATTTAAGTAACCTCTATACCCAACATGGGGCTTAAACTCATGACCCCAAGATCAAGAGGCACATGCTTTCGGAACCCCTGGGTGGTGCACTCAGTTAGGCATCCAACTCTTGGTTTCGGCTCAGTTCATGATCTCAGGGTCATAGGATCAAGCCCCATGCCGGGCTTCATGCTCAGCACAGTCTGCTTGAGATCCTCTCTCCCTCTCCCTCTGCCCCTCCTACTCATGCTCTCTCTCTCTAAATCTTTTTTTAAAAAGTCACATGCTCTACTGACTGAGCCAGTCAGATGCCCCTAGAGTGATTTTTTTTTTTAAACCAGATAATTATATTGTCTATTGGTGGGTAAAAAATTATCCCTCCCCACACTTAATTGCAAAGACAATAAACATATATTATCTCACACAATTTCTGAGGGTCAGGAATCTGGGAGCAGCTTAGCTGGACAGTTTGGGCTCAGGAGCCTGACAAGGCAGTCAGAGGCTCGGCTGGGGCTGCAGTCACGTGAAGACTTGACTGTGGCTGCAAGTGGTACTTTCACGATGGCACCCTCACGGGGCTCTTGTCTGGAGGCCTCAGTTTCTCACGGCAGCTAATGCCCCGAGAGCAAGCGGTCTCAGAGAGAACAAGCAGGAAGCTACATTGCCTTTGATAACCTAGTTTCTGTAGTTGTGTACTACCATTTCACCTATTCATATTCATTAGAATTGAGTCACTAAGTCCTAATCATACTCAAGGAGCTTGTCAAAGAATCCACAGACACTTAAAAGATTTTATAGTATGGGGCACCTGCATGGCTCAGTCGGTTAAAGCCTCTACCTTCGGCTCAGGTCATGATCTCAGGGTCCTGGAATCGAGCCACACATCGGACTCTCTGCTCAGCGGGGAGTCTGATTCCCCCCCCCCCCTCTCTCTGCCTGCCCCTCTGCCTACTTGTGATCTCTGTCTGTCAAATAAATAAATAAAATATTTTTTTAAAAAAAGATTTTATTTTTTAAAGCAAACCCTCACCAATGTGGGGCTCAAACTTATAACCCCAGGATTAAGAATCCCACCCTCCATAGACTGAGCCAACCAGGTGCCCCTGCAGACATATTCGGGAGAGCATGTCAGTTTGTGGACATTGTTTAAACCACCACAGTAATACTATTTTTAAACTTGTAGTTGAAGTATAACATAAACAGAAAAGTTCACAAATTAAAAGCGCATAATGAATTATAATGAAATAGGGTGCCTGGGTGGCTCCCTGGGTGGTGGGGTTAGCATCTGCCTTCAGCTCAGGTTATGATCTCAGGGTCATGGGATCAAGCCCTGTGTCTGGCTCCACACACAGTGGGGAGTCTGCTTGAGATTCTCTCCCATTTCCTCTACCCCTCTCTCACTCACTCTCTAAAATAAATCTTTTTTTTTTTTTTAAAGCCCAACATAATGGAGTGCCTGGGTGGCTCAGTCGTTAAGCATCTGCCTTCAGCTCAGGTCATGATCCCCGGGGCCTGAGAGCGAGCCTCGCATCAGGCTCCCTGCTCAGTGGGGAGCCTCCTTCTCCCTCTCCAGCTCCCCTATTCTTGTGTTCCCTCTCTCACTCTGTCATAAATAAACAAAATCTTTTTTTAAAAAAGGGCAAACAGGGGCACCTGGTGGCTCAGTGGGTTAAGCCTCTGCCTTCGGCTCAGGTCATGATCTCAGTGTTCTGGGATCAAGCCCCGCATCAGGCTCTCTGCTTATCGGGGAGCCTGCTTCCCCCTCTCTCTCTGCCTGCCTTTCTGCCTACTTGTGATATCTCTGTCAAATAAATAAACAAAATCTTTAAAAAAAATTAAAAAGGCAAACATAAAAAAAATCAACTTATATCTGTATGCCAGTGATAAAAATTTAGAAAATGAAAAAAAAAATTTTAAAGGTACTCTTTCTAGATAATATAAAGCTAAAAAAATTCTAGGAATCTAACAAAAGATATGTCATGAACTCTACAGAAAACACATCATTAAGAAAAGTTACCTCAATAAGTGGGGCATTATCTTCATGGCTTACAAGATATTACCATAAAGGGGCACCCGGGTGGCGTTGTTAGGTGTCTGCCTTCAGCTCAGATCATGATCCCAGGGTCTTGGGATCAAATAACGCATCAGGCTACTTGCTCAGCAGGGAGCCTGCTTCTCCCTCTGGCTGCTGCTCCCCCTGCTTGTGTGCGTTCTCCCTCCCTCCCTGTCAAATAAATTCTTTGAAAAAAAAAAAAAAAGATATTACTATGACAATGTTACTTCTTTCTAGTTGATTTGTAGATTAAATGCTTGAAGATTTGAGGTTTATTAATGTGGCTTCATTTGTACCCACAACATGATGGGAACTGGGGGTTCTGAAACCTTCAGAGAGTGAGTAATTATCCTTATTTTACAGAGTGCTACAGATAATATGTTTGTATACACCAAAATTCATATGTTGATGCCCTAATCCTCACTGTGACCTTTGGAGATGGGTCCACCGGGAGATTTAGATGAGGCCGTAAAGGTGAAACCCCATGATGGGATTAGTACCTTTACTTATTTATTTATTATTTTTAAATTTATTTTTTTATTTGTTAAAGATTCTAATTTTAAGCAATCTCTATACCCAAGTTGGGGCTCAAACCCACAACCCTGAGATCAAGAGTCACACGTTCCTCCAAATGAGACAGCCAGGTGCCCAGGGATTACTGCCATTTCAAGAAGAGACACAATCTCTGGGGCACCTGGGTGGCTCAGTGGGTTAAAGCCTCTGCCTTCGGCTCAGGTCATGATCTCAGGGTCCTGGGATTGAGCCCCACATCAGGCTCTCTGCTCAGCAGGGAGCCTGCTTCCTCCTCTCTCTGCCTGCCTCCCTGCCTACTTGTGATCTGTATCTGTCAAATAAATAAATAAAATCTTAAAAA
>NW_019154161.1:2488891-2491711 GCF_002288905.1 Enhydra lutris kenyoni
ACAGTGGGTTAAGCCTCTGCCTTCGGCTCAGGTCATGATCTCAGGGTCCTGGGATTGAGCCCCACATCAGGCTCTCTGCTCAGCAGGGAGCCTGCTTCCTCCTCTCTCTGCCTGCCTCCCTGCCTACTTGTGATCTGTATCTGTCAAATAAATAAATAAAATCTTAAAAAAAAAAAAGAAGAGACACAATCTCTCCTCTCTCCCTCTCTCTCCCTCCCTCTCTCTCCCTCCCCCTGCAGCATGTGAGGACACAGTAAGAGGGCAACCATCTGCAAACCGGGAAGCAACACCGAATCTGTCAGCAGTTTGATCTTGGACTTCCTAGCCTCCAGGACTGTGAGAAATAAATGTTTGTTATTTAAGCCGCCTGGCCTACGGCATTTTGTTATCTCAACCAGAACTGACTAAGATACAGAGGAAGAAATAAGGCCAAAGGGGTTCCTGGCTGGCTCAGTCACTGGGGCATGTGACTTTTCTTTTTTTTTAAAGATTTTATTTATTTATTTGTTAGAAAGAGAGAGAGAGCACACAAGCAGGCAGAGAGGCAGGCAGAGGCAGAGAGAGGAAGGGTCCCTGCTGAGCAAGGAGCCTGCTGCGGGACTCAATCCCAGGACCCTGGGATCATGACCTGAGCCGAAGGCAACAGCTTAAGCCACCCAGGCGTCCCAAGGGGGCATGTGACTTTTGATCTCATGGTTGTACATGTAAGCCCTACATTGTGTGTGTAGAGATTACTTAAAAATAAAATCTTTAAATAATATTTTAAAGAAGAGAGTCCAGAGGGGATGTTATATACATAAGGACGTGGTCGTTAAGAGTCCAAGAACTATTCTCATTGCAACACATCTGTCGACCCCCAAGCCTCTTCTACATTCCTCCAAGAGACAATGTATTCTAGAGAGAACTGGACTCCCCTTTTCCACCTGCAAAGATATCATTTCATTAAAGCGCACACGGGTGAACCAGCTAACCCCAGAACCCCAGCTGGGGGATCTGTCGCCTGAAGCCACTCTTGACACTGAGAACAACCATAGCAATCAAGACCGAAGCAACCAACGGCAACTACTTGGAACGGGTGAGGGAGGTGTGAGGTAGGGTTGAACGTGTGGTTGCCTGGGTGATGGGAGAGCTGAAGGGCCAAAAGGGGACGGTGAGGGAAGCCAGAGATCAGCATCAGGAGGAAGCCACAAGCACTCCTAGGCTGGAAGGACAAACGGAGGAAGTGGTGATGTCCAGGGACTGAGGTCACCTGATGGAAGAGGAACCACAGCGGGTCTGTCTAGCGAGAGCTGCAGCCACTGCCAGAGAAGCTCCCTGAGGCAGAGAGGGAGCAGAAGAAAGGTTCTGTCATCTCTCCATCTCATCAGTCTCTCTCCTGCTAGGGCCTCTCTCTCCTGCAGGGGCTGGGCGGTACGGAGGGCTGGGGAACAGAGCCTCTGAGGGCCCCCTCCGAGGTACAGGGCATATACTAAAAACCCTAAAGAAACAGATCGGATGTCAGACAAGACCTGGTGTGTGAATGTTGTCAGAGATGCTTACTAGACACCCAAAAGGAGATACTGAGTGGAATACTGTGTCTTTTTGTTTTGTTTTGTTTTAAGATTTTATTTATTTACTTGCAGGGCACCTGGGTGGCTCAGTGGGTTAAAGCCTCTGCCTTTGGCTCAGGTCATGATCCCAGGGTCCTGGGATCGAGTCCCACATCGGGCTCTCTGCCTGCCTCTCTGCCTACTTGTGATCTGTCTCTCTGTCAAATAAATAAATAAAATCTTTTAAAAAAAAGATTTTTTTACTTGAGAGGGAGAGCATAAACGGAGAAGGGGCAGAGGCAGAGGGGGAGAGAGAGGCAGGCTCCCCACTGAGCAGGGAGACCGACCAGGAGCCCGGTTTTACAACCCAAGCCAAAGGCAGACACTTAACTGACTGAGCCAACCTGTCTGTTGGATCTTGAGTTAAGGAGAGAGGGTGGGATATATAAATCTGGAAACCACTGACATAGAGGTAGTAGTTAAAGAAAATAATTGGGAAAAAAAAGCAATCTATCTATATATATTTTTTTATTTTTTATAAACATATATTTTTATCCCCAGGGGTACAGGTCTGTGAATCGCCAGGTTTACACACTTCACAGCACTCACCATAGCACATACCCTCCCCAATGTCCATAATCCCACCCCCCCTCCCAACCCCCCTCCCCCCTATATATATATATTTTTTTAAAGAAAGACAACAGGGGTGGGGCGCCTGGGTGGCTCAGTGGGTTAAAGCCTCTGCCTTCGGCTCGGGTCATGGTCCCAGGGTCCTGGGATCGAGCCCCGCGTCGGGCTCTCTGCTCAGCAGGGAACCTGCCTCCTCCTCTCTCTCTCTGCCTGCATCTCTGCCTACTTGTGATCTCTGTCAAATAAATAAATAAAATCTTTAAAAAAAAAAAAAAAAAGGAAAGACAACAGGGGTGCCTGGGTGGCTCAGTTGTTAAGCATCTGCCTTCGATTCAGGTCATGATCTCTGGGTCCTGGGATCAAGTCCTGCATCAGGCTCCCTGCTTGGTGGGGAGTCTGTTTCTCCCTCTACTCTTCCCCCATGTTCGTGATCTCTCTCTCTTTCTCTCAAATGAAATCTTTATTTTTTTTTAAAGATTTTATTTATTTGACAGACAGAGACCGCAAGTAGGCAGAGAGGCAGACAGAGGGAGAGGGAGAGGAAGCAGGCTCCCTGCTGAGCAGAGAGCCCGATGCGGGGCTTGATCCCAGGACCCTGGGATCATGACCTGAGCCAAAGGCAGAGGCTTTAACCCACTGAGCCTGGGTGGCTCAGTGGGTT
>NW_019154161.1:2491811-2581379 GCF_002288905.1 Enhydra lutris kenyoni
CCTGGGATCAAGTCCTGCATCAGGCTCCCTGCTTGGTGGGGAGTCTGTTTCTCCCTCTACTCTTCCCCCATGTTCGTGATCTCTCTCTCTTTCTCTCAAATGAAATCTTTATTTTTTTTTAAAGATTTTATTTATTTGACAGACAGAGACCGCAAGTAGGCAGAGAGGCAGACAGAGGGAGAGGGAGAGGAAGCAGGCTCCCTGCTGAGCAGAGAGCCCGATGCGGGGCTTGATCCCAGGACCCTGGGATCATGACCTGAGCCAAAGGCAGAGGCTTTAACCCACTGAGCCACCCAGGCTCCCCTCAAATGAAATCTTTAAAAAATTTTTTTAAAAAAGTAGTTTCAGTGGAGTGGTGGCGGGGAAAGCCTGGAGGAGTGTACAGATTCCCCTTGGTATCTGAAAGGAGAGCGTTCATATGAAAGCTTTCATGAGCAGAAATGGCATAAAGCAGAGAAGCAGTCTGCATTTCGTAAGAGCGAAAACCCTCTTTGGATGTCTTTTGATTAGCGTCAATAGGTACCAATGTGGGTCCTTGGTAAAAATGAAGTCGTGTAAAATGAAATTTTGGATAGTGGGGGTGGCTGTGTTTTTGTTTTGTTTTGTTTTAAAGATTTTATTTTTAAGTAACCTGTATACCCAATGAGGGGTTCAAACTCACGACTCCGAGATCAAGAACTACACACTCTACTGACTGAACCAGTTAGGTGCCCCAGGAACTCTGTGCTTAAGAAAGGATGGGTGGCATAAAATCTTTAAAGGGGGGGGGCACCTGGGTGGCTCAGTTGGTTAGGCAGCTGCCTTCAGCTCAGGTCATGATCCCGGAGTCCTGGGATCAAGTCCCACATGGGGCTCCCTGCTCCGCATAGAGCCCGCTTCTTCCTCTCCAACTGCCTGCTGCTTCCCCTGCTTGTGCTCTCTCTCTGTCAAATAAATAAATAAATCTTAAAAAAAAAAAAAAAAGAAAGGATGGAGAAGCAATGATTTAGAGATGGTAGGTATAGATCACTCTTTTGATGACCCTGGTCACAAAGGGGAGTGGAGAAATGAACTGGTAGCCAGTATGGAAAAGTAGGACAGAGAAAGTTCAAGATTCTTAGGTTTATCTGTCTCCAACTGGACATCCCCACTAAGTCTCAGGATTCCACTCATTCCCATTCAATGCCCAAACCTTTATATTAGAGACCTGGAGAGGGTTTAAGTTCAATGGTGTACGTCATTCTGCAACCCACACAGCTACAATTTCTGTTGGATTTTCAGTACTGCTAACCTTGTATTTACAAGAAATATTTTACTGGGGCTTCCACAGAAGCTAGCTGGTTCTCCGTGTGTGATTGGAGCTGAGAGTCTAAAGACCTGAGCTTGTAATGTTTGTCCAATAAGCATGTCGGGCACTCAGAAGAAGCCACCGAGTACTGGTATCCTGTAGCCATCATCATGTCCTAATGATCGATCAAAGCAGCCATTTGATCTCCCAAGTCACTCGCTCCAGTTGGAACTTCATCAAAGTCAACCCAGGTGATAACATATGATTAACCTTGATGCCACCGCATACCACGGATCACTAGCGTCTCATTTCTCGTTGGCAAGGAGCTCGTCACTGGGTCCAACCCCTAAACAACAATGAAAGCACCCCTCAAACCCTGCCTTTGAGAACCGGCTTCCTGTTGCAAATACTGGTGCCAATCAAGGCCTATCGGGAGACAGAAATCACACCAGTGATCGTCACAGAGCTGACTGCATACAAATAAATGTTACTTAGATTATAAAGGATTGGTGAAGCAGGTAACGGAAAGGCAAAAAGAGAATCCAATGGCATCATGGTAGTGGTAAGTACAGGAAGCAGCTACTACCCCTACGACAGAAAAATCAAAGGAGAAAATTTAGAATTACTGAAACTAAAGATTTGGATGAGGGGTCCGTAGCGGACGAAGCTCAGGTAACAGAAGGGGACACTGCTCATTTGAGGCAGGCCTGTCCAAGCTCAGGGGACCGCTAGCGGCTGGGGCGCTCTTTAGAAGCACGCTGTGAAACGGTGTTGGTCTCTGGGGGCGTCCAAGATTTGGGAAAACTGCAAATTCTATCCAGCAGCTGCTACAGGAAGGAACAGCCTCACCCCGGGGCAAGAGAGCTGTGCCGGGTAATGCTGATGCTGATGGGAAAAAGCAAGGGAGAGGAAAGAAGCAGAGAGCAAACAGGAAGGAGCACGGTCCCCACTGCTTCCTCCAGGCTTCCACGGTCTCTCTGGCGCCCCCTGTTGGCAGAGTCCAAAGCAGCCCGTGGGTAAAGTGGCTGCGTGGTTAGCAGAGCGTCTATCCCAGGTACAGGAAGCTCAGAACCCGGGAATGGATCTGGAGCCAAGATGTAACAGCTTAGTAATCCGCACACCAAACGGCAGCGTGTGCCACGGGCCAGTGACTATGAGTAATCCTGTCTATACCCCCTAAGGCCCAAATATACTTTCAAAAGAGTACTTGAATGCACGACGGACTAATTGTTTTCCTGGAGAGCTAGTCTGAATGCTACAGTGATGTGAATTCTATCCAAATTATATCGTGGTTTTAGTACAAGTTCAATCAAAATTCCAGTGAGATTATTTTTAAAGGATCTGACCCAATTCCTCTTAAGGTCTTCTGGAGAAACAGATGAGAGAAGCAAAGATTCTATTTTCTACAGAAGAGTAGTAAGATGGGTCTAAAACCAATATATTAAACTATCCTGTAACACTTATCAGCATGGTCCTCAAAGATTAGAAAGGTGAGAAACATTAAAACTTCATAAATAATAACAGTTGACAAATATGTTATCATAAAGCAATCGAGAATAGCGAAATTCTTCAAAATCTTATTTTGAGGGTTGAAAGGTTTCTTTTCCTCCCGTGACATCAAATACATTGTGTTTTTCCACACCAACTAATTCTCAGATTCTCTGCCACCAACTAAATGTCCAACAGGTCAGTTCAATGTCCACGCTAGTGATCCAGAGTTAACCCAGACCCCGAAGGTTAAGGGCTCAGTCCCACAAGACCCGCTTCGGATGCTGGCGGCAAATAGCGTGCCCAGGCCACGCACATCTCTGCCCAGCCGACCGCAAATTCAGGGGATCCCATGACACCTGCCTCTCAGGGTTAAATCCACTTACCAGAACAACTCACAAAACTCAGGAAAGCACTTTAGTTACTATTACTGGTTTATTATAAAGGATACAGCTCAGGAGGAACTCCAGAACGAAAAGAGGTGTAAGGCTAAAGGTGGGGAAGAGGTTTGGAGCTTCCACGCCCTCTCCAGGCACACCACCCCCACAGCACCTTCATGTTTTTGTCAACTGGGAAAATCACTGGACCTGATGTTTAGGCCTTTTTTTTTTTTTTTTAAGATTTTAAAGATTTATTTGAGAGAGAGCGTGCGTGGCCCAAGTGAGGGGAGGGACAGAGGGAGAGAATCTTCAAGCAAACTCTCTGCTGAGCAGGGAGCCCGACGTGGGGCTCGATCCCAGGATGCTGGGATCATGACCTGAGCCAAACGCAGACAGACGCTTAACCAACGGAGCCACCCAGGTGCCCTGCCCGAACATTTTTGTCATTCAGAAGATTCCAAGTAATCTCCTTCTTTTTCTTCCTTCATCTCTTCCTTCCTTCCTTTCCTTTCTTTTTATAAAGATTTTATTTGTCAGAGAGAGAGAGAGAGTGTGTGCACAAGCAGGAAGAACGACAGGCAGAGGGAGAAGCGGGCTCCCGTTGAGCAGGAGCCCAATGTGGGACTCGATCCCAGCACCCTGGGATCATGATCCGAGTCAAAGGCAGACGCCCAACCGACTGAGCCACCCAAGCATTCCTCATTCTTTTTTTTTTTTAAGGTTTTATTTATTTATTTGACAGACAGAGATCACAAGTATGCACAAGTATGCAGAGAAGTAGGCAGAGAGAGAGAGAGAAGGAAGCAGGCTCCCCGCTAAGCAGAGAGCCCGATGTGGGGCTTGATCCCAGGACACTGGGATCATGACCTGAGCCACAGGCAGAGGCTTTAACCCACTGAACCACCCAGGTGCCCCGCATCCCTCGCTCTTAAAGGGATTTTTGGAGTTCTGCATCAATGAAGGGGATCAGAATATGCCACCCCAAAATATACCACTTTGGCATAAGGACTTTTTTGAGCTGGAGGCAAATGAGTATCAACAGAGGCAGAAAGAAGCCTTCTCAGAGTTTCTTTTATCTGACCACAGGCAGAAATTCCTGAGAAATGAGGACTTCTGTAAATACCCCAGGGGGGAGATTAAGGCTGTGGAGAAGATGGGAAGTTGGCACCCAGAGGGTTCTTCAAACAAGCGTTTCTAAGATAATCCTTATGTCCCACTAGTTCCCTCTGCATATTTCTCAGTCACTTCCCCACAACTTAACCACCCCTAGCCTAAAACCCTTTTTCTTTCGTCCTGTGGCTTCTTCAGAGTTTATCATTCGTTGTTAAAAGGTATAGAAGTGTGGTGGGGGGGGCACCCCTGGCTGGCTTACTCGGTTAAGTGTCTGCCTTCAGCTCAGAGAGGCAGGGAATAGAGTCACCCTCACAGCTTCAGAAGGAACCAACCCCTGCAGACACTCTGATCTGAGACTTCTAGGCCACCTGTCAGACAAGGTTTGTTACTGAAGTCACCCAGCAGTGGTACTTTGTTACATAAACCCCAGAACACTAACATATCCCTCGCCACCAGGATAAGCCCTCATGGCAATGTTTGCCTATTAGCCAAAATTCAACTGAAGTTAAGAGAGGCTGCTTTCCTTGTTTTAAGCCCCAATCTTTTTAAAGATTTATTTACTTGAGAGAGAGCATGCGAATGAGCTGGAGGGGCAGAGGGAGAGGGAGAGAGGATCTCAAGCAGACTGCACTGAGTGTGAAGCCCAACTTGGGGCTCGATCTCACTACCATGAGATCATGATCTGAGCCGAAACCAGGAATCAGAGGCTTAACCAACCATGCCACCGAGGCGCCCCATAAACAGGAAGGATTTAATACAAGGAAATAAACACGGGAAGTGTCAGGAAGGGTTGGAGGAGTGGACTCTGAGCTACATGTTCGGGAAAGCCTCCCAGAAGGACACTGCTGAAGCATCCCCTCCAGGGGAGCTGGTACCCCTGACTATCCTGAAGGTGGAAACCAGGGAGCAGGTCGCTGCAGGAACACACACAGTTCGCCACTATGGCAGTCCATCTCATCAGAGGCCCAGTGAGCCGTAAATCCCAGGGGTCACACCCTGTGTAGGCCCCGCCCCTTCAATCTGGCCTCATGACTTCCTTTCACCAGTTGGACAAGACAGAAGTGAGGTTCTGCCTATTCTAGATTGAAGCTTTAGAGGGCCAGCAGGTCTGTTTCTGCACCCTGGGCAGCCCTAGGCTACCATAAAATAGGTCAGGCTGCCTGGCTGGGAAGATCTCTTGAAGAGATCCCGTGAAGGGGGAGGGTCCTGGCCACTTCCCAGCGGAGCTATGCAGCCACTCCGGTGACCGCTGCAAGACAGACAAGACCAACCCAAACAAGGTCGCAGGATCGTGACCAAATGGAACTGCCGGCTTTTCAAATTGTGGCTAAAACCAGCATAGCATAAAAGTTCCCATTTTAACCATCTTTACGTTTACAATTTAGTGGCATTAATTACTCTCCCAATGTTGTGTAACCATCACCACAGTCTATTCTACTGGCAGAACTTTTCATTATCTCCAACAGAAACTCTGTGCCCATTAAACAAAACCGCCTCATTCCCCATTCCTCCCTCCTCCCAGCTCCTGGCAACCACCAGGAACATCTTTTCATGTGCTTATTGGCCGTTTGTGTATCTTCTCTGGAGAAATGTCTATTCAAGTCGTTGGCCCATTTCTGAATGGGGTCATTTGTTTTTTGTTTTTATGGAGTTGGAGGAGTTCTGGATATTAACTCCTTATCAGATAGATGACATGCAAATATATCCTTCTAGTATGTGGGCTGCTTTATTCACTCTGTTGGCTGTGTCCTTGGATGCATGGAAGTTTATTTGTGTTCTTTTTTTAATGTATTTATTTATTTTTTAAATTTATGTTTAATTTTGTTGTCTGTGCTTTTGCTGTCACATCCAGGAAGTCACTGCCAAAGCCAAAGTCATAAGCTTTTGCCCTGTGTTTTAAGAATTTAATAGGGACACCTGGCTGCCTCCATGGGCGGCGAATGAGACTTTCTTTTTTTTTTTTTTTGTCTTGTCAGAGAGAGTGAGCATAGGCAGACAGAGTGGGAGGCAGAGGCAGAGGGAGAAGCAGGCTTCCTGCTGAGCAAGGAGCCTGATGTGGGACTCGATCCCAGGACACTGGGATCATGACCTGAGCCAAAGGTAGCCGCTTAACCAACTGAGCCACTCAGGCGTCCCAGAGAATGAGACTCTTGATCTTCGGATGTGAGCTCAAGCCCTGTGTTGGGTGTGGAGATAACTTCAGAAAATAAATATTTTTTAAAAAGAGTTTTAATAGTTTTATTTCTTACATTTTGGCCTTTGGTCCATTTTGAGTTAATTTTTGTGCATGGGATAAGGTAAAGGTCTTATTTTGTTCTTTTGCATGTGGATATCCCTCTTTCCTAATATCATTTTTGAAAAGACTGTCCTTGGGGCACCTGGGTGGCTCAATGGGTTAAGCCTCTGCCTTCAGCTTGGGTCATGATCCCAGGGTCCTGGGACAGAGCCCCACATCAGGCTCTCTGCTCTGCGGGGAGCCTGCTTCCTCCTCTCTCTCTGCCTGCCTCTCTGCCTACTTGTGATCTCTGTCAAATAAATAAATAAAATATTAAAAAAAAAAAAAGACTGTCCTTTCCCCATTGAGTGGTCTTGGCACACTTGTCAAAGATCATTTGACTATATGTAAGAAGGTTTATTTCTGACTTCTCTATTCTTTTCCATTGGTTCCCATACCTTCCTTTATGCCAGTACCATGCTACTATGATTACTGAACTTTGTAATCACGAGCTCCTTCTGCTGGACCCCCTCAAGCATTTTAGGTTGGGTAGATCAGAAGATGGACCTCAAGCAGAGTCAGACAAGCAGAGCCTGTGGACACAAATAAACTGCATAAGCAGGTGGGCTAGACCCCTGTTGCACAAGCCCCTATCCTTGAGTCGACACGTAAGACTACACTGAGCAGGGCTGAAGTGAGGAGGGGTTCCCTAAAATCAGCTGACAGAGGTAGAAAAAGTCTGGGCAATATTTTTATTCATTTAACTCTTCGTTACAGAAATTCGAAGCATATACAAAAGTAAAATAATATGATGATTCGGGACACCTGGGTGGTTCAGTCATTAAGCATCTGCCTTCAGCTTGGGTCATAATCCCAGGGTTGGGGTGCCTGGGTGGCTCAGTGGGTTAAGCCTCTGCCTTCGGGTCGGGTCATGATATTAGGGTCCTGGGATCAAGCCCCGCATTAGGCTCTCTGCTCAGCGGGGAGCCTGCTTCCCCCTCTCTCTCTGCCTGCCTCTCTGCCTGCTTGTGATCTCTCTCTCTCTCTCTCTCTCTCTGTCAAATAAATAAATAAAATCTTTAAAAAAATAATCCCAGATACCTGGGATTAAGCCCCATATCGGGCTCCCTGCTCAGCAGAATCTGCTTCTTCCTTTGCCTCTCCTGCTCCCCCTGCTTGTGCTCTCATGAGCATGCTCTCTCTAACAAACAAAATCTTTGAAAAAAAAAGAACAAAAATGGATATGTATTTTAAAAATAATATGATGATAATGAAGTCCCCACCCCCCATGACCATCCCCTAGCTTTACTACGTATCAACTTGTGTCCAAGCTTGTTTCACTCTTGCCCCTGTGGTGGGCAGAAGAATGGCCCCCGCCCCAAAGATATCCATGTCCTGATCCCTGGAACCTGTGACCGTGTTCTGCTCCATGGCAAAAGGGAATTAGGTTGCAGAAGGAATTAAGGTTTCTCAACAGCTGGTTTTAGGATAGGGAGCTATTCCTGGATTTTCCAAGTGGTCCCACAATAGTCACAAGGGTCCTTATAAGTGCAAGATGATGGCAGGCATCAGTCACAGGAAGATATAGAACAGAAAGGCACAGCGGGGACAACAATGCTGGCAAGGAAGAGGGAAGAAGTAGCCCAGATCCCAGGAGTGTGGGTGGCTTCTAGAGGCTTTCTAGAGGACAATGAAGTGGATTCTACCCTGGAGCCTGCAGGAAGGAACCTGCTGACGCCCTGCTTTCAGCCCAGTGAGAACCATTATGTACTTCTGGGCTCCAGAGTGTAAGATAGTAAGTTAGCATTACTTAAAGTGCTGAATTTGAGGCAACTAGTTACAGCCACAAATAGACAGCAATGTAACGCCTCTCCACGGGATCCCTGGGAAGCTCACCCATACAGTCTTATTTCATCCCTAAACACTTCAGTGTGCATTTCCTTAAAGATAACACGACCACAAGACCACTATCACCCATGAAGAATTAATGTAATTTCCTAATAGCAAATACCCAGTCAAGAACGGAACTTGATAAACAATTATATATATATATTTTTGACACTTAATACTGTTTGTTGAATGAATACACGAACGAACTGGTCTTTGACAAGATCTAAGCTAGTCGCACGAGACTCTGATCCACACTTGTTAGCTTCGCCGTGAGAAGCCCTTAGCACAGGGGCGCCTGGGTGGCTCAGTGGGTTAAAGCCTCTGCCTTCAGCTCGGGTCATGATCTCGGGGTCCTGGGATCGAGCCCCGCATCGGGCTCTCTGCTGAGTGGGGAGTCTGCTTCCCCCCCGCCCCGTGCCTGCCTCTCTGCCTACTTGTGATCTCTCTCTCTCTCTCTCTCTGTCAAATAAATAAATAAAATCTTAAAAAAAAAAAAAAAGAAGCCCTTAGCACATATGTCCAATAACCTTAAAAATGGTTATTTTAGAAGCGCGTGGGTGGCTCAGTCGGTTGGGCAGAGGACTCTTGGTTTCCACTCAGGTCATGACCTCAGGGTCCTGGGACAAGCCCTCCTTGGGCTCTGTCCCCAGCGGGAGTCTGCTTGAGGATTCTCCTCCTCCCCTCTCAAATAAACAAATAAATTTGAAAAAAATTAAAATACAAAGAATAAATGGTCACCTCACCTTTCCAAAGAGCTGAAAACACGGTGGAAGCAGAGCAGCGAAAGTAGCGCACCCTTACGTGAATTCATCTAGAGGAAGGTGGTCCTCCACCAGCTGCTGGTGCCGCCCACGAACGTCTGACGCTCCTGACGCTCCTGACGCATATGACGCACCAGACGCACCTGACGCACCTGACGCACCTGCCCAGCGCCCTTCGTTTGCGCGGGAAGTGGCGCTCACTGCTAAAGCGCCTGCGCAAGGCCAAGAGGGAGGCTGTGCTCTGGAGAAACCCCGGATGGTTGATTCGCGCCCTGCGGGATGTGATCACCCTGCCCGAGGTGGTGGGCCTCCTGGCGGGTGTCTCCCAGGGCAAGACCGTCCCAGGTGGAAATCGAGCCCAAGATGACTGGCCACCACCGGGGCGAGTTCTCCATCACCAGAAGCCTGTGAAACCCAGCAGGCCTGGTATCGGGCCACCCATTCCTGCCGCTTGATCCCTCTCAAGTAGCCTGTTCGGCCAATAAAGGCACAGCCTTCTCTTAAGAAAAAATAGAAATAAATTTGGATTAGAGAAAGTCGCAAAAGTGATGATGACGTGTCAATGTTGGTTCCTGAATTGTACCAAATGTCCCACTCTGGGGTTGGGGGTGGTGGTGGATGGAGATAATGGGGGAGGCGAGCAAGGGGGTAGGGGGTATATGGGAACTCTCTGTGCCTTTCATCAATTTTTCTGTGAACCTAAAACTGCTCTAAAAAATGAAGTCTGTTTTATTATTACTATTTTTAGTTGTAGATTAGAGAGAGCATGAGCCCAAGTGGGGGGCGGGGCAGAGAGGGAGAGAATCTCAAGCCGACTCTGTGCTGAGCCACCGACTCTGGTGCAGGGCTCATTGCAGGGCTCAGTCTCACAAACCTGAGATCATGACCCCAGCCAAAACCAAGACTCAGATGTTCAACCGACTGAGGCACCCAGGCACCCCAATAAAGTCTATTTTTAAAAAGTAGTACAGGGACACCTGGCTGTCTCAGTCAGTAGAACATGGGACTTGTGATCTTGGGGTCATGGGTTCAGTTCCATCTTGCATGTGAAGCCTAATTAAAAAGAAAAAAAAAATACAGATGATTCCTGCACACCCTTTACTCACCTTCTAATGATAACCTCTTGCCTAACCATGGTACAGTGATCAAAACTCGGTACAGTGGGTTGAATAACGACCTTTATATCAGTTTTCTTAGGCCACCATCACAAAGTACCATAAACACAGTGGCTTAAACAACAGAATGAATTCTCTCACAGGAAGTGGGGATGGCTTGGTAGATGAAACGGGATTGTGTTCATTGTCTGTTGCTGCATGACAAATTACCCCAAACTTAGAGGCTTAAAACACACATTGATTATCTCACAATTTCCATAGATCAGAAGTGCAGACAGAGTTCAGTTTGCTTCTCCACTTCGGGGGCATCTGACTGGCTCAGTCGGTGGAGCACGTGACTCTTGATCTCAGGATTATGAGTTTGAGCCTCTCGTTGGGTATAGAGATTACTTAAAAATAAAATCTTAAATAAAATTTTAAAAAAGATTCTCGGGGCGCCTGGGTGGCTTGGTGGGTTAAGCCACTGCCTTCGGCTCGGGTCATGATCTCAGGGTCCTGGGATCGAGTCCCACATCTGCTCTCTGCTCAGCGGGGATCCTGCTTCCCTTCCTCTTTCTCTGCTTGCCTCTCTGCCTACTTGTGATCTCTCTCTGTCAAATAAATAAATAAAATCTTAAAAAAAAAGATTTAAAAAAAGATTCTCCACTTCAGGGTCTCCCCAGGGTAGAATTCACGTGCTGTCCAGGGCTGTGATCTCATCAGAGACTCTACTGGGGGGAGAGCCACTTCCAAGCTTCCTTAGATTATTGGTGGAATCCATTTTCTTTTGACTGTATAGCTGAGGCCTCCAGAGCCTTCCTGGGTGTTGGCTGGCGGTGGCCTCAAGTAGAGGCCACCCACAGTTCTTTGGAAAGGAAGCTTTCTCAACATGGTTGCAAGCCAGCAAAGAGAATCTCTCACCCCATGGAGAGATTAAGGGGGTGACATGCCATTCCTTTTGCCATATACTGTTGATTCGAAGTAAGCCACAGATCTGCCCACACTCAAAGGGCTGACACAAAGGTGTGGACATGAAGAGGTAGCAGATCGTCGGGGGTCACCTCAGGGTGTGTCTCCTATAGGGATGGATTTGGAAATGGGATTTGGAAAGGGAATGAGGTTAGGGATATGGGGTTGAAGCTGACGTATTGGGAGTTTGCATTACTTTTTCTCCTGTTGCATACAAAGAAAATCCAAGACATAACAGCTGAAAACAACAAACATTTATTATCTCACAGTTTCTGCAAGTCAGGAGTCTGGCTCAGGATCTTACATGAGGTCACAGCAAAAAAGTCAGTTGGGCTGCTGTCATCTGCAGGGTTGACTGGGGAGGGAGATCTTCTTTCAAGATGGTTCCCTCACCGGTAGTTGGCAGGAGGCCTCAGAGCCTCACCACGTGGGCCTCCCCACAGGCTGCTTGAGTGTTCCCACGACATGGCAGATGGCTTCCCACAGAGCAAGTGATTCCGAGAGAGAGTGAGAAGGAACCAGAAGTCTTTCATGTCACAGTTACTTCTACCATATTCTTTTACTTGGGGGAAAAGAGTCACTAGTTCCAGTCCACACTCAAGGGTGCGGGCGGCGGGGGTGGGGGGGAGGATGAAGGTCCACTTTGTGGAGGGAAGAGGGTCACAGCACTTGTCAAAAAAATTTTTTTAATTAAGTAAACTTGATCTCCAACACAGAGCTTGAAATCACGCCCCTGAGATCAAGAGTTGCAAACTCTACTGACTGAGCCGGCCAGGCGCCCTACTTGTTGACATTTTTCAGAATCACTAGAGTTAGTGGGTTAGATGTGGAGGTTGGGATGGTTGCAGTTAAGGTGTTCAGGATTCTAATGTGTTGTGGGGCTTGGGTTATTATGCTCGACTTGACGGAAAAAATGGGGCTTGGGGTCATAGAGTATGGGAATCATGGCAGTGGTGGGTTGGATCATTGGGGATTTGGTGTGGTTAGATGGGGTTGGTGTTGATATAACTACGGCTGAGCTGGTGGGGGTTGTAGGGGTAGTGGGGGTAGAGTGGAGGTGCGATCAAGGAGTGTGCTGTTTAAAGTCATAACTATGGGTCAGGTTCAAGTTTGGGTTATGATGGGGATGGGATGGGAGTTTTAGTGGGGTGATGGGAGTTTGGGGTTGGTCATTTTCATGTTGGTCGTATGCTCTGAATTGTGGTTGAGTTTTTGGGTGTAGTGGGGTGTGGTGTTTTGGAGTTGTTGGTTGTTGGGGGAGTGGGGGGGAGAACATTAGGTAGTGCATTTCCTGGTTATGGGAGCTGAATCCCTCATCGAGGTAGAGGTTGAAATGGCTGGGGTTGGGGTTGAGTAATAAGAATCTTGAGTGGTTGGGCACCTGGGTGGCTCAGTGGGTTAAGCCTCAGCCTTGATCTCAGGGTCCTGGGATCGAGTCCCGCCTCGGGCTCTCTGCTCGGTGGGAGTCTGCTTCCCCCCACCCTCTGCCTGCCTCTCTGCCTACTTGTGGTCTCTGTCTGTCAAATAAATAAATAAAATCTTTAAAAAAAAAAAACGAATCTTGAGGGGTTCATTTGAGGGGTGTCAACTAGAGTGAGTGGAATGGTGTCGATTTTTACTTTTGGGGCAGGCAGTGGTACTGGGGCTGCAGGAACTGGACTAATGAGAGTTTGGGGGATTGTTTGGCTGAGGTGGGCCTTGGATGCTTGGCTTTGGTGTGCAATGGAATGGGCAGGGTTGGGGGTTGTAGCCGAAACTGATTGTAACTGAGAATTCAGGTTGGGCCTGGGGATGGAGGGGAACTCTTCTCCTTCTCCACCCTGATCCTCACCTCTCCGACCCCTGCCCAGCCCAACAGCACGGCAAACACCACAAGCCCAGCTTACGGATCTTTATTGGACCAGATGTGGGATTTTCCAAACCCAAACAGGCCACCTCTGTCCTGCACCAGCCCAGTTGTAGAGACCCTCTCCCTAGTTCTTGGGGAGACCAGCTCCCTGCAGGGAGGGGTCAAAAGTTGGTGGATTTTGTGGTTGCCTTGGAGCCCCTCCTGTGGCAGGGGAGAGAGCTACCCCCGTGCCCCGAGTCCTCCTCCGGTAACCCTCTGCATCTGGGCTTAGGACGCTGTCCCTCCTGGAAGAGGGAGGCTACGTCCAACAAGGCATCCTCAATGTGCTGTCCCAGTCGGTGGGAGTCCTGGAAGGAGAAATACATCATGTCCAGGAGAAGCTGGGAGAGGGGCTCCTCGGCACTGGAAAACAGGAGGGCTGGTATCCCCGATGCCAGAGGATCCCTCCCCGGTCAGAGGGAGGAGGGGGCTGGGCTTCCTGGATCATAGGGGCAGCAGGGAGCTGGGATTCTAGACTGGTTGGTTGTAAGAGCGGAGAGAGTTAGGAGTCCAGTCCTCTGGGTCCTGAGGGAGGAGGGTCCAGGGGTG
The DNA here is from genome assembly GCF_002288905.1 of Enhydra lutris kenyoni. NCBI lineage: Eukaryota > Metazoa > Chordata > Mammalia > Carnivora > Mustelidae > Enhydra > Enhydra lutris. Next base: position 2,505,426 of record NW_019154161.1, read on the forward strand.
TGTGTTCAAGTCTGTCTCACCGTTTTTGTGCTAGATTTTTTGCTGGAGATGTGGAAGGTGATGGTGTCATCCCCCATGAAGATGTACGAAACGCCATAACCGTGGTCATCGGCCTGGAGAGGGACAGAGGGAGGGGAACCAACTAGCCTCCGAACTCCTCCTCCCCCACTAGGCCGGAGTGCAGACCCCCAGTGCCCTTCTCCCTCAGGGCCTAGGGTCCAGGGAGGTGGGATCAGGCCCAGATCCACTCACAGGCCCGAATCCACCACCAGAGGAAACGTAGTCAGGGTAATTGTGGACGTCAAACAGGTGGATTTGCTGAACAGGGATCTGGCTGGTGGCGAGCTGCCACTGCTCCGAGTGAACCTGAGGGGCAGAAGATGGGCAAGCCTGAGATAAAGACGGACAGACCCACCAGTCCACGCCCCCTTGGCTCCGCTCCATGCAGCTCTAGCCTTTTCTCACCTCTGAATCATCAAGTTTCTCCGCCCTTCCCCTCCCTGACACCTGCCCTTCCACTCCTTTTGGAACACACCTCTCGGCTTCTGCCTGATCCCGCCCTTTTCTCAGGTCTTCCAGACCACACCTCCTTTCACCCCGCCCCCCCCACTGGCCACGCCTCCTCTTCTCCCTGACACAACCCCGTCCCCTCCCCTTCTCTTTTCCCCTTTTCCCTCTCTGCGCCCCCTACCGACTCTCTCCTGTAATACCCCCCTTTTCCCACCTCACCCTCCTTGTCCTGACGTACCCTTCTCCTCCCATGGTTCCCCTCTTCCATCTCTAACCCTTTCCCTGCACCCCAACCTGGTCCAAAAAGGGTGAGCGCAAATGGAGAAATTGGGACACGATGTAGAGCGCGAAGAGGTGGCGGTCAACTCCCTGTCCGCTCATCGCTGCCTTCAGCAGAGCCTGGTGCTTTTCCACCGCCAGGCGGAACAGAGCTCGGCGCTGGGGTTCCTGGGGTCCCCCGGGGAGAGGTGACAGGTCATGGAAAGACAGGAAGTGGGCTTACTGCTGGGGCTTGTCACATACCCCTGGCGTCAACCCAGCCTGCAAAATCCCAGCAAGGCAGAGATATCAATTCTACTTTACCAAGGGTAAACAGGCTCAGAGAGGGGAAGTCACTTGCCCAGGGTCACACAGCAAAGCAGAATCAGGTAGGTTCCCAGGTCTGTCTGATCTAGGGTCCCAACTCCTACCACTGATCCAAAATAGGTAGGAGGAGAGGGAACAGAGGTACCCAGGGGGGTTCTGAGTAAAAAGGTTACATAGGGACTACATGGGAGGGTACCAACGGAAGCCACAAGATCACCTAGAGGTTAAATAATCAAAGAGAGCTACATCGTGGAACCTAGAATCCCTGTTGGGTACTCCCCCAGTGCCCTGTGTGATCCCCATGAAAGCATATATCACACTCTGCTGAAATATCTCTGTCTCTCCCCACCAGTGAGTTCTTGGAGGTCAGAGACCAGGTCTGGTTCCTCTTTTGTCCTTAATGCCCATCATGGGGTCTGGTCCTCCGAAGGTACTCCAGAAATATTTGCAAATGTAGGAATGAGTGTATGGAAATGAACAAAGCCTCAAACGAGGTCTTCACCCACTGTTTTCTCTTTGTCCTCCATTGCTCTCACGAAGTTGCAGGCCTCCCTTGTACAAGACCGCACCGTCTCTGTCCGACCTTCCAGGAACAAGCGAGTCATAGTCGACTCATAAGTCAAGCAGAATTCACCCCTGTCCTGGGGGACAAGGGAGGAGCCTGTCAGCTGGTCTCTGGAAATCTTCACAGACTTGACCCATCTCTGTGTAGGCCTCCCGCCTCCTCCCACTCAGGGAATATGTGGTCGGGAGAGAGAAATCAAGATGGCGGACCCCCAAGGGCAATGACCGAGAAGAGTCATTAAAGGGACTGACAAGGCAGGCCCAGGGGAACCAAAGTCCTGGCAAGGGGCTGAGGCCAAGGGCCCCGACTGACCCGGAAGTGGGCCAGCTGCAAGGCCACCTGGGTGAAGCTGTCTGAAGAGAGATGGCAGCGTTTGATGAAGCTCTTGCCAAAGTGGGAGAAGGGGAAGACGTGGCAGTCAATGTTTCCAGACAAGGTCTTGGCTCCCCTCAGGGCTAGAGAGATGGACAGACGGATCTGCCAGAGGAAGAGGGAGGGAGGGATGGCTGGGGTTACAGATGGGGTAGGGTTAGAGCTGGGAGTGGGGCTGGAAGTGGAGGTGGGAATCGAGTCAGAGTAGGGGTGGAATGCAGAAAATGAGGACAGAGACGAACATGTCACTGAAGGTCTGGATTAAGGATGGGGGTCAGGGTGGGACTGGGGTCAGGGTTGGGGTTGAGTTTGGGGGTGGGGATGAGCTTCCAGTCAAAGCCAGGGGGGCTGGGGGACTTGGAGGAGAGCCCCCAAAGCCCGGTCTCACCTTTTCTGGAAGGTCCCAGTGCAGCCGCTGGGGCTGGGGCAGTGAGGGCTCAGGATGGCCCTTGCAGTGGCCGTCTGCCGAGTAGCCCAGCTGAAAACATTCCGTGGCCAGAGTGAACTGTGTACAAACGGAGGCTGTCAGAGTCCTTTCCTCCCTCTGGGCTGAGAGCCATCTAACCAGGGACTTCTTTTCCTAAGTCCCTCTGGGGGTTAGGGGGTGGGAGGCAGTCCTTGGGAATCAGAAACCTCCAATGTTCACAGGTGGGTTCTCAGGGTCAAGTTGATTGAGAGCAGGACTAATACTAACACTCAGAGGGGGCTTACTGACCCTTTGCTTCTGACTGGTAGACAAAGAGCCATCAACAGCTGCCCCAGCCCTCCCAAGACACCCCACCCCCGCCACCCCCACTACCCCCACCAGGATCCTGAGACAGGAGAGGAAGAGCCCAACACAGCATGGACCTCCAGAGGGGCCGCCTCCATTCTGATTGTTAAATATATATATATTTTTAAGATTTTATTTATTTATTTGAGAGAGAGAGAGAGAAAGAGCACGAGCAGGGACAGAGGGAGAAGCAGACTCCCCTCAGAGCAGGGAGCCCGATGCAGGGCTCGATCCCAGGACCCTGAGATCATGACCTGAACTGAATGCAGAGGCTTAAACCCACTGAGCCACCCAGGGGCCCCTTGTTTCAATATTATAAACCAGGAGTTGGGGTGCCTGGGTGGCTCAGTGGGTTAAAGCCTCTGCCTTCCGCTCAGGTCATGGTCCCCGGGTCCTGGGATCGAGCCCCACATCGGGCTCTCTGCCTGGCGGGGAGCCTGCTTCCTCCTCTCTCTCTCTGCCTGCCTCTCTGCCTACTTGTGATCGCTCTCTCTGTCAAATAAATAAATAAATAAATAAAATCTTTAAAAAAAAAACAACCAGGAGCACCTACCACCTGCCAGCCTTCCACTTAATTCTCACGGTAACTTAGGAAGAAGGGATTCACATCCCCATTGCAACGTTAGAAACCTCAGAAGAACAGCTCACTTGGGGCCTAGGAGTTTCCAATGATCTATACCATATTCTACGTGACATCTCTTCTTTCAAAGTCGATGGGCTGAGACCATAATGTTGACAAGAAGGGTCTGAGGGGGGGCGCCTGGGTGGCTCAGTGGGTTAAAACCTCTGCCTTCCGCTCAGGTCATGATCCCAGGGTTCTGGGATCGAGCCCCGCGTCGGGCTCTCTGCTCAGCAGGGAGCCTGCTTCCTCATCTCTCTCTCTGCCTGCCTCTCTGCCTACTTGTGATCTCTGTCTGTCAAATAAATAAATAAAATCTTAAAAAAAAAAGGGGGGGGTCTGAGGGGTCTGAGGTTCAACTGAATTGACAGTTTCATTTACCAGTACCACCAAAGGGGGAAATTCTCATTTGTGAAACAGTGCTTACTGGGGGCTGCTCTTACGAGCTGAAAAGGGCCTCCCTTCCCCTCATACATGCCAGATCCCACCCTGGGCCCCATCTAACACCCCGTGTAACACTACGGAACAGCAGGAACCTGATAGGGCACAGACACCACCCCCTATGATTTACGGACTACATAAAATAGAGATGCTAAGATTCTTAGGATTGGATGGGAACTTACAGATCAAAGAAAATCCAACCCTTTCAACCTGATGAAGGAAGAACCGAGGCTCCTGGTCCCATCTGAGCCTCTGTCTTCCCTCTGAGTGTAACGCCCTGGAAAGGAAGGTCTTTGGAAGTGGGGCTGATGGTCCCCGGGGCGGGGGGCTGGCTCTCCTACCTCCCACATGTGTCCCGAGATGGGGCAGTCTGCCCACGAGTGCTCCACGCTGAGGCCCAGCTTCCCGTTGGAGAAGACAATCAGAGTGAAGGATTTGTCAAACCAGCTGCAGGGGGAGAACTCAAAGTGGTCACCAGGGACCCAAGAGGGAACTCAGGTGCTCACGTTCTGTGGGACATAGGAGTGTCAGGGTGGATGGATTTTTCTGGAACCAGGGTTGATGTGGGGCTCTCTGAGAGGGTGGGGTCTCTACCAGGTGGTCTAGATGGTTTCTGGGCATGTCTAAGGTTTGTTAAATTGGAAGATTTTGGGGGAAACATGCCAAGAAAGGGTCAAGGCTCCCGAGTTGCTGAGAGGTTAGGGGGCTTCTTCTGGGAACCTCAGAAATCAGAGTGATGCCTGGGGTGCAGCTAGGTTGTTGACTGAGGATCTCTAGGTAGGAAGTCCCACGACTGAGGTCCTGAGTCTGGGATGCCTGGATGAAAATCGAAGGATTCTGTGGTTCTGAGCCTGAGGTCCCCGGGCTTGGGGTTCTGGCTTTGGGGTCTCTAGGTCTGCAGGTCCAGGTCTGGGGTTCAGCGGTCCTCAGATCTGGGGTCCAGGGTCTGCTTGTCTAGTGTCCAGAACCCTAGGTCTGGATACCAGGTTCTGGGGTCACTGGTTGGGGTGGGGTTCAACTCCAGGGGCTGACTCACCGGTCATGGCCCCTGCCAGCCAGGAGGGCACGGGCATAGGCATCCAGTGAAGCTGCGGGGTCCTCCCTGGTGAGCCCCGCAGGCTCCGAGTCCAGTGATACAAAGAAAGCTGCTCCTTCCACGGCCTCCAACGCGTCCTCGGCCTGGATCTTCAGGGAACTCCGCACCTGGGCCCACATATCCCTGGAGGGAGAGTGGGGGAAGACACGCGCCTGAGCCCAGGCCACCCCTGCACCCCGCCCAGCTTCCGCCTGGTCCCCCACCTTGCCTTTCCCCAACCTCCAGAGGGTGCCTGGGCCTCCAGGTCCCCTGACCTCTTACTCTCACCTGGGTGCAGCGGTCAAGGCCGCCAGATGCTCCTCCTGGGGGCAAGCGGGGGAGGGGTCGTCCAGGATTCGCTGGAACTGCTGCTCCAAGGCCCGTGGGGAGAGCAGGCCGCTTGGGGAGTGGGTCCCCACACGGAAGAATCGGCCTCGGTGGAAGACAGCCACATGTCGGCTGTCCCGGAGGTGGCGGATGTGATCTGGGGGGAGTTGGGGGGACAGAAGGGCAGAGGGCAGGAAGGTCAGATACACTGCAAGAATAAGAACCATTTGGGGTGCCTGGGTGGCTCAGGCGGTTACGTGTCTGACTCTTGGTTTTGGCTCAGGGCATGATCTCTGGGCGGCGGGATCCAGCTCTTCCAGGCTCCCTGTTCAGCTGGGAGTCTGCTTGGGATCCTTGCCCTGCCCCTCCCCCTCCTCCTCTGCTCTTCCCCGTGCCACCCCGCGCATGCACACACTCTCTCCAAAATAAATTTTAAAAAAGGATAAGAACCATTTATTAAGCCCATCCTGTATGGCTCGCACTGTTCTAAACACTCATTGAATCCTCCCGACCCTATGTACCCTTATTATCCCATTTTAGAGATAAGAAAACTGAGTCTCGGGGCACCTGGGTGGCTCAGTGGGTTAAAGCCTCTGCCTTCGGCTCAGGTCATGGTCCTAGTGTCCTGGGATCGAGCCCCATATCGGGCTCTGTGCTTTGCAGGGAGCCTGCTTCCACCTCTCTCTATCTGTCTGCTTCTCTGCCTACTTGTGATCTCTGTCTGTCAAATAAATAAATAAAATCTTTGAAAAAAAAAATCCCAGTTCTTGGTTTGTCTCTCTCTGCCCTTTGCTCATTTGCTTATTTCTTTATTTTTTTTTTAAGATTTTATTTATTTATTTGAGAGAGAGTGAGAGAGAGCATGAGCGAGGAGAAGGTCAGAGAGAGAAGCAGACTCCCCGTGGAGCCGGGAGTCCGATGCGGGACTCGATCCCAGGACTCCAGGATCATGACCTGAGCCGAAGGCAGTTGTCCAACCAACTGAGCCACCCAGGCGTCCCTGCTTGTTTCTTTAAAAAAAAAAAAAAAAAGAAAAGAAAGAAAACTGAGTCTCAGAGAGGGCTATAACCTACCCGAGATCACACAGCTAGGGAGCAACGGTGCCCGGATTCGAACCCAGGAGAACATGCGCTCAACCCTATACTGTATGTACACTGTATGCCTCAGTCAGTGAGAACGCCAGAGGAACCTCACCTTTTTGGAGGCCGGGAATGCGCGTGGTATTGAATATCTTCTCGTACTGGGCGGAGCACAAGGGCCGCATTCCCATCAGTAGAGTCTGCAAGAGACCATGGGCTCAGGAGGACGCGGCCTGCCAGGACCCACATGGCCACACAGCCACAGGACCACAGCCTCCGACCCCAGCCCGTGGGTCGGGGAGAGGGGGCTCTCACAGGCAGGATCTCCTGGCGGTTCAGCCGATGGCGGTAGAGGAGGAGGGCATGGACGGCGTTCCCAGCACGAGCGGCCTGCACTGGTGTGGGAGTGACGTACAGGAAGTCCTGGGGGCCAGCCGAGGGGACGGCAAAATGCCTGGGATCAGGTCGGGCCCCTGCTGGGGGCACGGACCCCAAACACAGATGCTGACCCCAACAGGCGGCAAGATGGTGAATTAGACTCTGATTGGGGTCACTGACCCTAAACCCCACTTTTTACAGAGACATCCCGACCCTAGACCCGTGGAGCTAAGAACTCAGCCCCTTCCCGGCTCCTAATCCCGTTCTCCCCCTCTCACCATCATGTAATAGTTACTGTTCACCATCAGCGAGTGCCGGGAGCGCAGGTACACGAATTCTTCCCACCAGTCACTGACCTAGGAGTGGGGCAGAGAGACGCAAGGCTGGGGCAGCTGTGGCCAAGGTCGGGGGGGGGGGGTCAGTGGGAGCAGCAAGATGCCCCAGACTTTGCCTTGTCAAACAGCGGGGTGGAGCTCAATGAAGGAGGCCATCATGATCAGTAACTAGCAGTAACCTATCAGTCCAACAGTTGGGGAATCTGTTAGCTAACCCGTGCTACACTCACGTCCTAGAATATCATCAAGCTCTCCAAACAGATCAAGGTGCACCTACCTGGCTGCCGTGGAATGAGCGAGCACTGAGGCAGCTGCTGACTAAAAAAAGCCAGGTGCACAGTAAGATCTGTGAAATGATCTCGTGTAAGATTTTACTTATTTTTTTTAAAGATTTTTAAAATTTATTTATTTGACAGAGAGAGAGTGTGCACAAGCAGTGGCAGCCAGCAGGCGTGGAAGAAGCAGGCTCCCCACTGGGCGGAGAGCATGACCCGGGGCTCAATCCCAGGACCCCAGGATCATGACCTGAGCCGAAGGCAGATGCTAAACTGACAGAGCCAGCCAGGCGCCCCACATACGAGATTTATTTTTTTTTTAAAGATTTTATTTATTTATCTGACAGAGAGAGATCACAAGTAGGCAGAGAGGCAGGCAGAGAGAGAGAGAGGGAAGCAGGCTCCCTGCCGAGCAGAGAGCCCGATGCGGGACTCGATCCCAGGACCCTGGGATCACGACCTGAGCCGAAGGCAGCGGCTTAACCCACTGAGCCACCCAGGCGCCCCCACATATGAGATTTTTAAAAAATACCACCGAGACCGAAGTATCCATCAACAGATGAATGGATAACGAGTGTGGTCAATCCATACATAGAACGGGTTGGGGTTTTTTTTTAAAGATTTTATTTATTTATTTGACAGAGAGAGAGGTTACAAGTAGGCAGACAGAGACAGAGAGGGGAAGCAGGCTCCCCGCTGAGTGGAGAGCCCGACGCGGGCCTCGATCCCTGAGATCATGACCCAAGCCGGAGGCAGAGGCCTAACCCACTGAGCCACCCAGGCACCCTAGAGTGGGTTTTTTAAAAAAAGATTTTATTTTTAAGTCCTTTCTACACCCAATCTGGGACCCAAACTCACAACCCTGAGATCAAGAGTCACATGGTCCACCAACCGAGCCAGCCAGGCGCCCCTGCGATGGAATTTTCATATAAAAAGGAATGACAGGGCGCCGGGGTGGCTCAGTGGCTTAAGCCGCTGCCTTCGGCTCAGGTCATGATCTCAGGGTCCTGGGATCGAGTCCCGCATCGGGCTCTCTGCTCAGCAGGGAGCCTGCTTCCCTCTCTTCTCTCTCTCTGCCTGCCTCTCTGTCTACTTGTGATCTCTCTCTGTCAAATAAATAAATAAAATCTTTTAAAAAAATTAAAAAAAAAATTAAAAAAAAAATAAAAAGGAATGACAATGGGGCACCTGGGTGGCTCAGATAAGTGTCTGCCTGTGCCTCAGGCCATGATCTCCGGGTCCTGGAATCGAGTCCCACGTCGGGCTCTCCGCTCCACAGAAAGTCTGCTTCTCCCTCTGACCCTCCTACCCACTTGTTCTCTCTCTCTCTCTCAGATAAATAAATAACAAACTTAAATAAAAATAAATAAAAAGGAATGGATACCTGATGTGCACTATGACATGGGTGGACCCTGAAAACATTAGTCCAGGTGAAATGAATCAGACAGAAAAGGACAAATCATGTATGATCCTACTTACACGAAAACTCTAAAACAGACAGATTCCTAGAGGTAGTAAGTAGACTAAAGGTTACCTGGCACTCTGGGGAAGTGGGAATGGGGATGTGTACAGAGTTTCTCTTTGGGATGTTGAAAAAGTTCTGGAAATAGATTGTCGTGATGGTTCCACGACATTGCAGATGTACTTAATACCACCGAACTGCATACTTAAAAATGGTTAAAATGGTAAATTTTGTATTTTGTCCATTTTACCACAATAAAAATTATATATGTTACATATATTTTATATCATATATTTAATATGTTTCTGTAAGTTATATAACATATAATTACATTATATATTATATATAATGTTATTATATATAATAATGTTATTAAGTTATATAATATATAATTACATCATATATTATATAACTTAAAATTACACATAATTAGGGGCACCTGGGTGGCTCAGTGGGTTAAGCCTCTGCCTTTGGTTCAGGTCATGATCTCAGGTTCCTGGGATCGAGCCCTACATCAGGCTCTCTGCTCAGCAGGGAGCTTGCTTCCCCCTCTCTCCCTGCCTGCCTCTCTGCCTACTTGTGATCTATGTCTGTCAAATAAATACATAAAATCTTTTAAAAAATTATACACAATTATATAAATAAAATTTACATTATATATAAATACACATTATATATAATACACATATTATATAAATAAAATTTATATAACATGAGTCAAAAAATAGTTAAAAAGTCTGATAAGATAGCACCGTGTCAGACTTTAGTTGGCCTTGTTTTTTTTTTTTTTTTTTGTTTTCTTTGTTGTATTTAAGATAATGGGGTATGTTATAATGGGCAGTGCCTTAGAGATACAATGAAATATATACAGTGTGTGTGTGTGTGTGTGTGTGTGTGTGTGTGTGTGTCCATCTGAACACACATGAGCATATGTACTGACACAGAACCTGGCCCAAACAGCTTGAAGGGAAAAAAGTGTAAAAATTAAGGTCTGGCTTTCCTCCTACCCCTCCAGACATGACTCAGTCCCCCCCATGGAGCTTGTCTGACTGACCTTTCCATGCCGCTGCCCCTTGGGGGACAATGTTTCCATTTCCTTCTGCCCATGAAGGTTCCGTTTGCTGTCACCCAGGCCTCTTTCCTGAGCCCTCACTCAGGGGTTGGGCTGCCCCAGGGCATCTCCCCACCACCCCCCAGGCACTCCCATGGAGCTCAGTGGCTTCACTTCAAAGCTGCTCCCCTTCTCCCCATCTCAGGGAGAGCCCCCAGGGGAGGCCCGTGGGTGCCATCCTCGCCATCTCCCCACCCCCAGCTTGGCAGTCCCAGGGCCCTCCCCTCCTGCCTTCGACTCTGCCTCATCCCCCTCTCAGGCGTTGTCCTCTCCCCCAACACCCTCTCCAGCCCCCCAGGCTCCAGTGTCTTCCCTCCAGTCTTTCCCCGACAGCAGAGGTGATCCTCATCCACCCCTGTGCAGAACCCTCCCATGGCTCCTTGGCACCCCCTAGAAAAAGTCTCAGGTCCTCAGCTGGAGTTCAGGCCTCTCCCCACCACTCCGCCGTGAGGATCATCCTTCAACCCTTTGTTTCAACCAGAGGAAAGCTCTCCTGGTTCCCAGCCCTTGCCCTGCAATCTCCTTACTTCCTCAGCTCTCTCTGCTCAGCCCTTTCCCTCCTACAGACCAACTTGACAGATTCGAGTTCTGTCCAGTCCTCAGGGCTCAGCCCTAAGAACTTCTCCTCCTGGAACCCTAATCCTCTCAGCCAGTGGTGGTGTCCCCAGACCACCCCATCCCTCAAACACTCACACCACCCAGTGTGTCCCTTCACTGCTACCTCCACCTCATCCCACGCTGACCGCGGCTATTTATGACTTCCCACAGAAAAGGAGACCCATAACCCCTGATTTGGTAAACTGCTGTCTTGTTCTGTGCCTCAGTTTCCCAAGAAACTCAAGTCAGAGTACTATCAAAAGCCTACTAGCTCCTCAACTCAGAATAGAAACCCATCTGGGGGAGGTGCCCTCGTGCAGAAGGAGCGGGTAAAACAAGAACATCTCTGGGGGCGGGGGCTCAAAATGTTTTTTGCCTCCTTCCAAGGGAGAGCTGAAATGTTGGGTAAGTCCTGGAATTGCGGTTCCAGTCCTGGAGGGTTGGGGGCGGGGCTGTGGATGTGGGCAGGCTCTGGAGGCGGGGCTGAGATTATTGAAGTCAGACTCAGAACGTCGGAGCATGGGGTGGGGAGGCTCAAAATGTTGGCCCATGATGGATGGGGTTCAGAATATTGGAGAGTGGGGCGCCTGGGTGGCTCAGTGGGTTAAAGCCTCTGCCTTTGGCTCAGGTCATGATCCCAGGGTCCTGTGATCGAGCCCCCCATCGGGCTCTCTGCTCGGCAGGGAGCCTGTTTCCTCCTCCCTCTCTCTCTGCCTGCCTCTCTGCCTACTTGTGATCTCTCCCTGTCAAATAAAATAAATAAAATCTTAAAAAAAAAAAAAAAAAAAGAATATTGGAGAGTAAGAGCAACATGGCGTAGCATCTCGGGCTGGGTTTAAACTATAGGAGTGGGGGGCGGGGCTCAGAGTATAGAGCATGGGGCGGGGTGTGGGCGGGGTGTGGGCGGGGCGTGGGAGGGGAGGGGCCTAGACCTACAGGCGCTTAAGGAGCCCTCAGAACCTTGCGGATCCGAGTCTGGGACTCACGTAATTGGACGCCCACCAGGACTTGAGCTGCAGGTACCACTGCAGCAGCGATGCCTGCAGCCGCAAGAATTCCTGCGCAAGGACGGACGTCCAGTCGAAGTCCTCATCGGAGAGGATGGGCCGGACAGATTCCAGGTACTGAGCGGCAAGAAGAGGGTAGGTCACGCCCCCTGCCCGCCCCCGCCGGCCCCAGCCCTTCCCAGGTGGAGGTCCCCCAGGCAGACCCACCTTGCGCACAGTGTCCTGCACGGAGGGCACGGGCTGGCGTGGCAGGGAGCGCTGGTAACTGAAAAGCATTGTTTTGCGGCCGGAGAAGATGCGGACCAGGGCCTGGAGGGAAACGGGAATTAGTGGGTCATTACACCCCTCACTAGGGTGGGGGACCAGGTTTGGGGGTGGTGTGGCAACCTACAGAGAGAATGGAATAGAGACCCAGAGGAAGTGGGGGGACAGAAGCTCAGGAGGAGGAATAGAGACCAGAGAGAGGTGGACCGGGTCCCAGAAAGGTGGGGACAGAGACCAGAGAGGAGACAGAGAAGTGGGTCCCCGGAGGGCCTAAGCAGGGAGGGCTCTGCCCCTCACATACCAGCCAGGTCTTAGTGGGTGAGGACATGGCTCCGTGGGGTTCAAGGAGCCAGCCATGGTAGGACAGAAGCAGCCTCAGGGCCACGTGAAGCGTAAAGATCAGGGCTCCCCACAGGCACGAAGCAAACAGCGCAGCTGCCAGGACTCCCCGAAGCCTGTGGTGCTGCCCACCCCTGGGGGAGTGAGAGAGAGAAGGGGCCTGGGTTTCCTGGCCCCTCGGCCTCGGACTGCTCCTCCCCTCCAACCCCACCCAGCCCTTGCTTTCCCGAACAAGGACACCAAAGCTCCTAAAATCACTTCCCATGGAAACTGATAGGTACTTAGTAAGTGGGAGCTGGTATTTTATTTTTTTTTTGGAGGGACACACACTTGAGGTGCCTGATCACTCAGTCAGTTAAGCGGCTGCCTTCAGCTCCCGCCATGATCCCAGGGTCCTGGGATGGAGCCCCACATCAGGCTCCCTGCTCAGTAGGAAGTTTGCTTCTCCCTCTCCCTCTGGTCTGCCTCCCACTTATGTGCTCTCTCTTTCCCCCTCTCTCAAATAAATAAAATCTTAGAAGGAGAAGGAGAAGAAGAAGGAGGAGGAGGAGAAGGAGGCGGAGGGAGAAGAAGAGGGGGAGGAGGACGAGGAGAAGAAGAAGAAGGGACACACTTCTCTCTCCCAGCATCAAATTATACTTTAAGATTTTTTTTTTAAGATTTTTTTTTTTTAATTTATTTAAAGGAGAGAGAGTATGCACCCACAGGTAGGGGGAGGAGCAGAGGCTGAGAGAGAACCAGATTCCCTGCTGAGCAGGGAGATCAAATTATACTTTAAAGCAATGGTTCTCAAAGTGTGGACCTTGGCCAAGCAGCATCTGCAGGGCCTGGAAGCTGGTTGGAAATGCAAATCCCCGACCCCACCTAGACCTACTAGGACAGACTCTCTGGGGCTGCCCCAGCCATCAGTGTTTGAACAAGCCTCCCAGGTGGTTCCAACACACACTCAGGAAACACTGATCTGCGGATCGGAAACTATCGCAGATCAGCAAGTTTGCAAAGCGGCATAAGACGCGCGAGCAAGGCCCACCTGGAGGACTTGGGGCCCTTACTTCCCCTCTGTAGACGGGGTAAATCTAGACTTCCCGGAAATTCCTACCTCTGATCCTGGGTCTGCCCTTTGGGACTGTCTGTACAAAACTGGAACCTTCATCCCCAGGAGGACCAAGCCAAGAATTAGAACCATTAGAACCTGTCAGTTCCCCTGCACCTGGGTTCCAAATCTTTTCCCAAAATGACAATTACAATAATACAACCACTCCTGTTTATAACCTCCTGGCACTGTACTGAATGGATCACGTGCATGCTTTTTTAAAAGGAATTTATTTGTTTATTTATGTATGTAGGCTCCATGCTCAACATGGGGCTTGAACTCACGACTCTGAGATCAAGTGTCTCATGCTCCACCAATTGAGCCAGCCGGGTGCCCCCCCCAAAATGGGCATCCTTTTGTTTCATTCTCCCAACCACCATGGGAACCAGTTATTATTACCTGCATTTTATAAATGAAGACTGACAAGAGAATAACATCTCTTGCCTAAGACTACAAAACTGGAGCACCGCAGAACTCCAACTTTTGTCAGTACATAAATAACCATATCTGGACATTTTCTAGATTGTCAGTGTCCCTCTTAGCAAGAAAGGGAGGAAATCACCTCCATTTTACTCATGCCATACCTTTATTAATCTGACCCAAAGTAAATCTCAGAGGTTCTTTTCTTTTTATTTATGTATTTGTTTATTTGTTTTTGAGGTTACTTTTCTTTAGCACGCATTCCACGCTGAGAGAGAAACTCACTGGGTGGAGGGAGAAGAATTAGGGATACTAGGCTCAGACGGGGGAGCTTACCAGTCTGGCAGCAACTCTTTGATCTTTTCCATCAGTCCTAGAGAAGGATCCAGCTGGAGGAACCAGGCGAGCTGGATTGCACTGAAGAGGAAGAGCCAGCTGAGGGGGCTGGCAGGGAACACACCCGTGAGAAAGTCATTCTGTGGGGAGGAAAGGGCACCCGTTCAATCAATGATCCCTCCTCTGAGCAACATTCTTAGATACTGTCAGAGCACCCAGCGTGTGCTGAGCCCCGAGCTGGGTGTTCAAGACCCAGGGGAAACCAGACAGATCTGGGTCCTGCCCTCAGGGAGGTAAGGCACAGGAGCCCTGCAGAGGCGAGTTGCTCAAATTGAAGAAATCAGGGAGGGTTCCCTGGAGGTTACTCTCAGCCACAATGATCCCCCATATGCCACAGGGTCTGGAGCTCGGTAGGCCTTCTAGAACTACATGACCATGGGATGAATGAAAGTCCTGGGGTACTAACCAGACTCCCAGGGAAGTGCCATGGAGATAATTAACGCTTAACCAAGTCTGACGACCAAGCACCATCATTGTTCTAAGCACCACCTACAAGAATGAACTCGGAAAATCCCCCCAGCAACCCTGTGAGGTGGTACTTAAGTGACCTCATTTTACAAAAGAAAACACTTAGGTCCAAGGTCACGCAGAGAGTATGATAAGAGCTACTGTTAGTGGGGGTACTGGCATCAGGGCTCAAGAAATCGAGTTCTCTCTTTTCCCCACATTTAGCCAACAGAAAAGCCTCAGGGTTCATGGATGAGAGCTTGGGCTCTGTCACTAACAAGCTAAGTGACCTCAAGCAAGTGGCTTTCCCTCTCTGTCTCAGTTTTCTCATCTCTAGAATGGGAACAATCCCAGTAGGGGGCTCACAGGGCTGTCACGAGTGTGGGATGAGAAAACGTCCTTCAGCAAATGCTGATCACAGTCCTACAGCAGTGATGAGACAGCAAGAGTCCTGCTGTCCTGGGGGACAGAGACAACAGCTACCCAAGAAAAGGATTTAGGGTAGTGTGACAGAAGGCAGTAGAATATGGAGAAAAATAAAGCCAAGGAGGCTGCGGGGGCGGGGGAAACTGCATAGCTCAGAGCCAGGCACACAGTAGGTACTCAATAAACATGATTACCATGACCCATTCTGTTGCTACTCTGCCTCTCCTTGGGGATTTATTCACTTGACGATGTTTCTTTGGTTCGGCCAGAAAAGCTTATATGCAAACGTGGTGATTTCATTGTTTATGATTCCTTTTTTTTTTTCAATTAGCAATAATCGCGCCTCGGATAAACCTCATTGGCTACGATACTGCCACTGCGCAAAGCTGATTCCTTTTTTTTTTTAAGATTTCTTATTTTATTTATTTGACAGACAGAGATCACAAGTAGGCAGAGAGGCAGGCAGAGAGAGGGAGAGGTAGAAGCAGGCTCCCCACTGAGCAGAGAGCCCGATGCGGGGCTCGATCCCAGGACCCTGGGATCATGACCTGAGCCGAAGGCAGAGGCTTTAACCCACGGAGCCACTGAGGCGCCCCTATATTCCTTTTTAAGAGTAGCTATAAGTTCCTTTATCTGCTGCTCTGAATTTTGGTAGAACAGGGGCTTCATAATAAGGGGAAATGTCTCCCGAGCACTTCCCAAGGACCAGGGGCATCAATAAATCATGTCATTGCTCCACTGCTCAGTAAGGTAGCAGTAAATATCACTATGCCCATTGCACGGGTAAAAAAAAAAAAACTGAGAAGACAAGAGTTTTGAAGAACTTGTCCAAAGCCATGGAGGGGCCACTGTGAATCTCCTCAAAACATCCAGAGGGTCTCGGGACCCTAATGCGACAGATACAAAGCAAGGTGTCATGTCCCACGTGCTTTGGGAAACCATCTCGGGAGTCACTCTGACCTCCTGCTGATGAACAACCCACACGGACGCTGTCCCACATACTTGGCCCAAATGACCCACTGCACGTGATGCACGACAGCCC
The DNA here is from genome assembly GCF_002288905.1 of Enhydra lutris kenyoni. Taxonomy (NCBI): domain Eukaryota; kingdom Metazoa; phylum Chordata; class Mammalia; order Carnivora; family Mustelidae; genus Enhydra; species Enhydra lutris. The sequence goes on from NW_019154161.1 coordinate 2,521,363, forward strand.
TGTGGCACAGGTCATTATTACAATAATCAATTAATACTAATAAAGGAGTCTGGGGGGACACAAAACTAGGGGTCCGAATAGTCAACAATGCAGCACCAGTCAAAATCCACCCACAAGCCTAGAAATTGGAACAGTGGTTGCCTTGAGTGGGGGGCGTGCACCAGGAAAGGGCTCAAAGGAACATTCTAGAATGGCCTGTCTTGTTAGGAAGTTGGTTACACAGCTGTTGTCAAAATTCAAGGGCTGTGGAGGTGCCTGGGTGGCTCAGTGGGTTAAGCCTCTGCCTTCAGCTCAGGTTGTGATTTCAGGGTCCTGGGATCAAGCCCCACATCGGGCTCTCTGCTCAGTCGGAAGCCTGCTTCCTCCTCTCTCTCTCTCTGCCTGCCTCTCTCTCTACTTGTGATCTCTATCAAATAAATAAATAAAATCTTTAATAAAATAAAGTAAAATAAAATCTTAATAACAACAACAAAAGCTCTTTGGAGGTCTGGGGTAGGGGCCTTTTATCCACTGGAACAGATATCTCTCTATTTTAACAACTCATAAGGCTATAGAGGTCCCATCCAGCCTGCCCAAACGTCTCTGCTTCAGGAGATTCTCCAGGCCCCGGCCACCCCCTCATTTAGTGACAACGCCCCCAGCCTCCCTCTTCCAGCCTGGCTCTACTGTTCTTCCCTGTTCTTGCGGCGCACAAGTCACGTGATCTGACATACTCCCCATCTTGCTTATTTCTCCCCTTATTGCCTTCTCCTCCAACTAACTCTAAAGTTCCACAAGGGCAGGATTCTGTCTTGCTCCCTGTCATGTCCCCAGTGTCCCAAGCAGTGACAGACCCTTAATAAGTGTTCCATAGATATCTGATTAATGAATTGAGAACAATATTATCAAAAGCTAACACTTTCTCCGCACTTGACACAGGCCAGGTGCTTAAGTGTAAGAATTCACTTAAACCTTGCGACTGTCCTGTGGAGGGGGAGTGTTATCATCGCCCCCTTTTGACATGTGGGGAAACTGAGGCTTGGAGAGGTACCCTTGCCCAAGGTCACACAGCTGGTAAGTAGCTGAGCCGTGATGCAAAGTCAGGCTTGGCCAACCCCACAGGTGTTTAAGACTCGTGTTCACAGACAGGACATGACCACCAGGGGGACTCTGGATGCTCTAGAACTGGGGACCCTGGGGGCAGGCATGGGCTCTGGTTAGATGTTGGGCATGGGCATTCTAAAGCAAGGGCAACGAGCCCAGACCAGGACAGCAGGGTCTGTAGTGATAGAGAAGTGTGGATATAGACATTTGGAGGTTCACGTCTGGGAACCAGAGGGAAGTGCACCGCCTACTGGAGACGTGTACTGGGGATTCAGAAGCAAGGGCAAGGAGATGGCCCCCAGACCCAGGGACAAGAGCTAGGGGGAAGAAGGGCCCTTCAGGACTGGGCTGCGGGCTGACCAAGATCTTGATCAGGTCACAGTGTTCAGAAATGAGCACCCAGTTTAGAACCTGGAGATGAAAGGGGAAGCTGAGGGGAGCACCATGGGGTATGTGGTATGAATTCTAGAAATTGGGTGGAAGCTGGGTTGGGGGTGTGAGGAAAAGGGGAAGTGGTCCAGGAAGTGGTGTTAAGAGGTGAATAGAGGTTCCCAGTAGGTGAGGTTGAGGGTTCCCAAGTGAGCCTTAGAGAACCCAGAAATGGCTATTAAGGGGTTCTAAAAGTCCACAGCAAAATTCCCAGAAGGGGGAGATAGGATCCCATTAGTGGAACCACCAAGATGCTGGAGGTGCGCCTCGCTCACCCCAGAACCTAACTGGATTCCTGGAAGGAAACCAAGCCGTGGCCCTCCTCACCCAGAAGCGGGCGAGGTGCCTTTTCCAGGAGCGCAGTCCAGAGAGGTAGATCTCCTGCAACACGGGGGCACTGAGCTCCACTTCGGCCCCGTCCGAGGTCATCGAGGGTCGGAAGCCCACAGCCTGGTGCGCTTCAGCCATGTCTCGCTAGAGCCCTGGGAGGTGGACAGAGGGTCATTCTCCATGTCCCCAGCCTCAGACCCAGGAGTCCGGGTCCCCAACCCCCTCCTCCTTACAGACCCAGGAATACAGGACGGCGGCTCACCCTTCCTTAACCACTTAAGGGGTCTTGAAGGACTTGGCCAGACACCTCCGGTGTTGGAGGGACGTCAACTGGGGACCTCTGTGAACGCATAGAGAGCCAGGAGGAACAATTCGCGTTAATCCCTTTTGCGGTTCTGCTGAGAACGAGGTGCAAGGCAGCGCGCCCCTCCCCATGAAGGACTTTCAAGATTCAGGGTTGGGGGCGGGAAACCCGTCCGGGGTTGAGTTGCGGGGTCTAGAGAAAAACATGAGTCCGAGACCCATTTGAAATGAACACCTGCCAGACGTTGGCACCGTCCGCCCCATTTCCGCTTCCCATGCCGGGGCGAGGAGGGGGGATGGGGTGGGTGGGGAGTGGCGGGGGAGGAGCGGGGGCGGGGGGCGGATGGGGAATGTCTATAAATTCGTCCGCTCTAGGGCGTCCCCCTCCCCCCACGCTGGGGACTGGAGGGGATGGGGTAGGAAGCACCCTACTGCGCATGCCTCACAGCCAGGGATGCTGAGGCTGTGAGCGGCTTCGAGCTTCGAGGACGGGTGATGGAGACGCCCGCACGCCCAACACAAGCCACAGGCCTCCAGGCCCCGCAGGAGCTCTCGGGCCCCTCCGATACTTACCACGCTGAGTCAGAGGTCCGCCGATCCGATCCTGGAGACCCAGCCCGAGCACAGCCCCCCACCCTCGATTTAGAGTGCCAGACCCAAGTCTCCCACTTGCATATGTCCAATCCCAGTGCGACTAGTCCACGACTTGGTCGTCGGGCCTCCGGAGCTTCTGGTCGCCCCCAATTATCCAACATCCAGGAACCCGGGTTTCTGCCTCGCGTGCGCCTTGCTGGGTATTCCAGTCTCTGGCTTTATCCCCGCCCCCTTCCAACCCTCTGCGTTCTATCCCCGCCCCCTCGAATCCCAGCGTCCAATCCTCTCGCTCCGTTCGAGCCCTAGTCCTCGGTGGTTTTCTACTCCGCCGGATTTCTCCACCGTTGGCTTCCCGGGTTCTAAGCAGCTCCTCTCCTCCAAACCCCAGGTTCTTGGGCTTCCCACTCCGCCTTGTCTCACTCTCCTTCCTCTCTGCAAAACGAGGCTCGCCTTGGAACTCACAGCCCACATTTGGGCACACGTAAAGTCACGCGCGTGGGTATCGAGCCAGAACGAATCAAAGTTCTACCAACCCGAGGAGGGAGGGCAGTTCTGTGGGTTGGGTCAGCCCCCCGGGACCGCCCACAGAAAATGCAGCTGCGCGGACTTAGTGGTGCGAAGGAGAAGCTACAGCGGGTTGGATTCAAGTTAGACAGGCAGAGGGACTTCCGTGTGGGAAAAGGTGCATGGATAAAGGGAAAGATTATGTTAGAGACTGGGCTCTGACTGGGAGGCCGGAATGGGCATAGACAAGCAGAGGCTGAAAGAGGAAACTCGTTTTATTAGGCTCCGGACTCTACGGTTATTCTTTGTACATGCTAGTCCCGGTGTGCCCCTGGGTCCAGCCCAGTCACAGCGCCGGGAGAGTTTTTGAGTGAGGCCAGGAGATGGAGTTAGGGGAAAAAGAAACCTGGGGTCGTGGCCCCAATACCGAGATGGGTAAGCCGAGGCCAGGGGAGGGCCAGGGACGTGCCCAACGTCACGCAGCAAGCTGGGCACTGCGCTGGCCTCTTTTTTTCAGGCCAGGGTCCTGGAGACGGAGCAGGGCTCTGGCCTCGCGCCGACGGCGGCGCCCGTAGCTGTGGGGGTCCTGGGGCTCGCGGCCGGCCTTCCCTGAGAGCTCCTTGGTGGAGGCGGAGCTGAGCCAGTAGATCATCTCTGGCAGGCGGTGGGTCTGGCATGTGACCAGGGAACAGAAGCGCCTGCGGTGCTGGGCGACCTGGTGCTGGGGCTGCCTGGGGAGGGAGCAGGGGAGAAGGCCGCGTTCAAACAGAATCTTCTCGAGGAAGGGGTGTAGGTGGGGTCGGGGACCGCAGAACTCCGCGACCGCAGAGGCGCGCTTACAGCTCATCATTCCCCCCACGCAGAAAGCAGTGGCCTGAAGGGGGCGCACGCTCCTCGCCGTGTCCTTCCCTCCCTGTCCCCGCTGCCGGCCCGCCTTGCTCACCTGCCCACGGGGTCCCGGTCCCCCAGGACCGTGGAGGCGAGAAGCAACAGAAGGATGTGGGGGGTCATCGTGGGGCGGGGCCGGGAGTGGTCCTTAAAACCCACGCGCGAAGCGGACCCTCCGGGGTGCGGCTCCGCCCTCTTCCCGAGTCGGAGAGTTCCCTGGAGGCCCCCTTGGGCTCCAGGAATCACGGCCAGTCCCCACTACCCACGCGGGGAAAAATGAGGCCTAGACGAGGAGGCCACACCACACCAGAACGGCAAGCTTAGAACCCGGATTCCCACGTCCTACTCGGCCTCCGAGCCCCGGCGGGCTCGGTTACACCGCAGAGCTATAACCCTGGGAGGCCTCGGGAGAGGGACCCCTTTAAGGCGGAGGGAGAGGGGCGGGGCAGCTGACACCTGCTAGTGGTGACACAGCTTAGGGCTTCCAGGAAAGGGAGGCGCTGGGCTCCTGCGACCTCAACCTCAACCCAACCCATCGGGGACCATGAGGTCCCGCGGGCCAGGCTCCTTTGTGGGTTGGGCGATGCGGGGCGCACGCGGAGCCCTCCTGAGCGGTGAACAAAGGGAGTCTGGGGCCTAGCACAGTCAGCAGACATCATCCCATAAGAGGACTTGGTGTAGACCCGTGTGAAAAGCCACCGGGCCTAGGGCTCCAGCTGTACTGAAGCAGGTGTAGCCAGGACCGTGGACAGGTAAGTCATGGTGGCTTAGGTGACCTGGGTCCTGTGGACAGCATCCTGGGGGACCAAGGACTCTGCACAAGGTCATGGGCAAGGGTCAAGTATAGATGCCACGCCTGCAGTAGTGGGTGAACACAGTCCCTGGGGAGCTGTCAGTGGGGCCTCTGAGTCCATCTCTGTAAAGAAGGGAAACGGAGGCCCTGCTGTCCTGATGTGGGACAACCCCCCACACCCTCGTCCCCCACCTCCAAGTCTCCAGCTAGACTAGGGAAGGAAGCCGACACACAAGGAATTCTCACCCCTTAACATAACCCTCCCATGACTCAGTTTCCCCAGCTGCAGAGGGCAGGACAGTAGTCACTGCCAGTCAGCCCTGGCCTGGCCTTGGAGGGTCCTGGACAGGAAAAAACAGCCAGACACTGAAACAATGTGTGCACTGGGGGAGGGGGGGTTAGATGGCTTTCTGGGAAACTTAAGGGCCCAGCTATGCTGGGAACCCACACCCCAACCCTCCCCCAGCCCAGCAGGGCAACCAGGGGCAGGAGCCCTGCCCAATGGGACAAGAGGGAACAGGGCCTCAGGGCGCATGAGGGGGACGGGGGAGGTAGGGGAGAGACATGGACCCGAGGAGGGGGACAGGGGAGCAGACCCTGGCAGGGGGCCATGGATGACAAAGACCACAAGAGACCAGAGCCAGGGAGCGAGACCTGGAGACACAGCAGGGGTGACAGAGGACCTACAGTGACCATCAGGCGCCCATCCCAGGACCGCCAGCTAAGGCCGTCATAGCAGAACCCGCATGCAGAACCCCAACCCCACTTCCCCAGGAAGCCGAGCCATCCCAGCTGAGGATTTATTGGCGTAAATGCAACCATATAAAAACATAAGTTATGAAAAACACAGTCACGATGTGCCCCGCCCCAGCCCAGACCCCTAAAACCCCCTTCTGAGGGAGGGAAGGAGAGGAAGGGGGCGCCCCCAAACTGCCTAAGAACGCCGCAGCCCCTGGGCCCGTGCAGGGCCAGCCCGGCCAGGGTGGGAGAAGCCGGGTGCCGCCTCAGCGCATCCGGTAGTCAGTGGAGCAGGACAGCTCGCACAGCTGGCCCTTGAAGTCCAGGTCAATGGTGAAGTCCAGGTCGCGCTGTGGGGAAAGGGCAGATGTGAGGGGGACTGGACACGGGACAGGCAGAGGTCTGGAATGGTCTGAGTCCGGAGGCCGCGGCAGGGGTGTGCCCCTAGCCTCCTCCCACGCTCCCCAGAGACCCCACGTCCTGGCTGGGAGACGCCTCTTTGCGGGTCGCACCCTCAGCATCCGCCCACAACCCTGACTCGAGCCTCGGCTTCCGTGACACCCTCAGAGACTCTGGGATCCCAGCCAAGCCCGCCCCTCCAGGCCAGAGCTCCGCGGCTGTCTCTTGCGTAACAACTGTTCCCGCATCAGAACCATTCCCACCAGTAAAGCAGTTACTCCTTCCCTCCTTTCTAAGATGCGAACATCTCTTCCAGCACACTTCCCCACTCACTGGTCCCAACCCGACTGTCCGTATGTCCTTGGCTCCCTGGCTTCCAGAAAGCCAGGCCTCGCTCTGTGCTCCCCACCCCCCAGCACTCTCTGGAAAAAGCTTGGGCCAAGGTCGCCAGTAACCGTGAAGACTTCTGCCCTCAGTCCCACCACCTTGGCCCAGGATTCGGGCTTCCTCCCGGCTTCTCTGGGCCTCTCCTTTGGTCTCTTTAGCAGGGCCGTCCCGAGCTCTGTACTACGGACATCTGGGGCTGGAAATGAGGCTTCTCCACAGTCCTGTGCTAGGGGCCACCAGCATCTTTCTCCAGGTATGAGAGCCCAGAATGTCTCCAGACAGGGACAAATGTCCTCTGAAAAGAGTGTGCCCTTGGGACACCCCCTCTGGCCACAACCCCTGAGCATTACCCAGGCCCAAACCCACAGATCCACACTTCTAGCCCAGGCCCTGGACTCCAGGCTCCAGACCCTGTGTCCTCCCATCCACTCGGGGTCTCCCCAGGGGTCGCAGACTCAACCGAGTGGAAGGCTGCGGGGACCCTGGAGCAGGCAGCGGAGCCCCTCCAGAGCACTGCCCCCGCCCCAGCAGCGTCTCACATTGTTCTTGGCATTGGGCCGCATGCCGATGGTGCCAAAAATCTCCTCGCCCGTCTTCACAGTCAGGTAGTCCTCCATGTAGAACACGGTCTGCTTCCAGTGCGTGTAGGGGGACTCGGGGCCTGGGGGTGTGGTCAGGTCAGCCAGGCTGCGGCCAGTCCCCGGGGCCTCCTGCCCGGCCCCCACCCTAGTCCTCGGCCTGGCCCTTCCCTCTGTCTGGCCCCTCCACGACCCGAGTCCCTTCACCCTCATCAAGCCTTGGAGAGGGACTGTTGGGTATGGTTTCAGGGGTGGGGAAACTGAGGCATGACAGGCCCCCTGGCTCCATCGGCGGCGCCTGTCCCACACCCCGGCCCCACCCCACGCTCACTGGTGGAGAAGCCCGTCCTCTTGTGGCAGCGCGTGAACTCGATGTTGAAGTAGGCCACGAGCGCGTGCACGTAGTCGTTGCGCTTCACTTGCAGGCAGAAGGGGGACGTGAAGGTCAGGTCCTCCACCTTGACAGTGTAGATGTCCACCTCCTGCGGGACAGGCCCCGTGAGCCCCGCGCCCCGGCACCTGGCCCAGCGGGCAGCAGGAAAGCCTAGGCCGCCACACTGCGGTCCTGCCCCCTTCTCTCCCGCGGCCAAAGCCCACTCTGGACGGGTCCGCGTCCTGGAGCCACTACTGCCGCTTCGGAGAATCGCCCATTGTCCCTTCCCCACAGCCTCCACCCTGTCCGGGGCCACCACCAGCACCTAACCACTGCAGGGGCCTCTTCTCGGGGCTCCCTACTTCTGCCCCCCGCCTCCCCCCACAGCCCCTTACTCGACAAATCAGCCAATGTGATGGTTCTAAACATGGTCCATCAGATCACATCAAACTCCTGCTCCAAATCCCTCCACCAGCTCCCCGGCGCCCACCCTCCCAGCTGCTGTTTTCACTCGCTCCAGACTTCCTCCTCCTCCACCAGCTTTGGGCCGCCTCTCGCAGCCCAGTGCCAATTCTAGGGTTCACCCCGGTGTCCGGCTCGGCGCGCACACTGGGGGGCTCAGAACCCATCACTGGCCCGGTAGCCCTCATCAGCTCACTCGCGGCCTTGGGCTTCTTGCCTCTGGGGCACAGCCAAGGGGCTTAGCTGCCTGGCTCATGGGTGCCCCTGTGGAACGCATCCCCCCAGAGCAGTCTATGCCAGTTGGGTCTCGCTCACCCTGGCACCTGGAACCCCACCCCGGCTTGGTTCATAAGCTTTTTAAAGGGATCCAGTGGCTTCTCTGGGCCTCTAACACCACCTCTGGCCAACTGGCCAGACTCCCAGGCCTCAGGCAAACACCGGGAGACCTCCTGTCTTGCTCAGGCTCAGGATTACCTGGTGGCCCTTCCTTGGTTCTGCCCCTGGGGACACCGGCCACACCCCGCTCTCACCTTTATGAGGCAGGCATTGGTGACCAGCTGCTTGGGGTCCACCACGTCCACCAGAGGCTCCTTGATGGCCACATCTTTGATGCAGGACATGTCAAAGCCATATACGTTCTCCCACCCTGGGGAGGCAGGCAGGCAGGAGGGGTGAGTCCATCGGGGTGCCCAGCCCGAGTGCCTACCCCCCGAGTTCCTAGGGGGCCTCCCCCGAGCTCACAGTGAATCTTGTAGTCTTTGTACTGCCGGTCTTCGATGGCTGTCACATACAGTGTGGCTCGGTCCGGGAAGATGAGGCCATCAGGGGCCTGCCAAGGGGGAGGGGGTGTGAAGCATGTGGGGGGCCTTGGAACACTGCTCCCAAACCTTGACAGTTTGGGTGTCTATCCACACACACTATCCCCACACTGGTCTGAGCCACCCGGACACTTACAACGGCCTCCTCACTGGTTCCTGGCTTCTTCCCTCACACCCGCCTCTACTCCCCACTTGGCTGCCGGGAGGCACCCAGGAGCACCTCAGTCTCATACCTGTCCTTCACAGGTTGTAAAAGATCTGCAGCACCCTCCCCGGCTCCTCTGAGAGGAAAACTGAAGTCTCATGGGGGTGCACAGGCCCCTCCACCCCCTTCCCTTCTACTGTTCTTCCTGACGCCCCCCCGTCCACTCCCTGCTGTTCCTCAATGCCCAATAAGAACACTCCTGCCCCAGGACCTTTGCACCAGTTCTTCTGCCCAGACGTTCTTCGCCCCAGATCTCCTGTGGCTCCTACCCCCTGTTCAGGTCTTAGTCACCTCCCCCTAGGAGGCCTGCTCGGATCTGAGCACCTGGAAATCATGTCCCTCCAGCCTCTCCCCACCCATCCTTCTGCCCTGCTGTGGTCTTCTTCCCAGCACCACCCACCTCCTGACACTGTCTGCTTTGTTACTCTCTAGCTCTGGTGCCTGTGACCTCCCATTCTGGCTCTGGGCCCAGCAACATCTGGGTCGTCAATCCCCTACACGAAGTCCCCACTGGGGGAAATATCTAGCCCAGCTTTTGGTTTTCTGCCCAGACCCCAAATGATAGGCGCTCAACTTGTGTGAGCTGCTCCCACCCCAGCGTGGGCCTCACCAGCCACTTGTCTCGGGCATAGAGCACGGTGTTGAGCATTGACTCGTAGAAGAGGCAGTAGCCCATCCACTCGCTGATAATGATGTCCACCTTCTCCACCGGAAGCTCCACCTCCTCCACCTTCCCCTTGATGATGGTCACCACTGCGGGGGCAGAGACAGCCACATGCAGCCGGCCCCACGGCGACCCATTCGCTTGCCACCCCTGTGGGGCCAGGGCCCGGGGACCCCACTGGAGCCTCCCCCGTCTCCTCAAGGAAAGGCTGGGAGCTGCAGGTGGACATCTTCAAAGAACTCTGCCAGCTGAAGCCACACTCTCTAAACTCAGGGTTTTCTGGTTTGGGTTTTTTTTTTTTAAGTAATCTCCATGCCCAACGTGGGGCTCGAACTCACAACCCCAAGATCAAGAGTCACACACTCTACGGGCCGAGCCAGGCAGGTACCCCTCTATTAATTCAGTTTTAAAATTCATTCATCTCTCTAGATGTTTTGTTGGCTCCAACCCACTGAGCCACCCAGGCACCCCATCTCTAGATGTTTTTAAGGCAGAAGCAGAGACGCACGGATTAGGCACCGGATGGTAAGACTGCGTCGTTAAGAGCATGGTCATGTTCTTTAAAAGAAGTCTATCAGGGACAGACATGCACACACACACGGCAGGATTTATAGGAGAAATGACATCATGGTTGAAACTTGCTTCCAGAGGAGATATTTAAAGCCCAGTGGTACGTATCTGGGGGCTCACTATACTAATCCCTCTCTCTATATATACATACATATATAAATATATATAATCTCTTTTTAAAAAAATCACTTCATGGGGCGCCTGGGTGGCTCAGTTGGTTAAGTGGGTTAAGCCTCTGCCTTTGGCTTAGGTCATGATCCCAGAATCCTGGGATCGAGCCCCACGTCAGGCTCTCTGCTCAGCAGGGAGCCTACTTCTCCCTCTCCCTCTGCCTGCCTCTCTGCCTACTTGTGATCTCTGTCAAATAAATAAATAAAATCTTAAAAGAAAAAAAAAAAAAGTCACTGCAGGGGCCCCAGGGTGGCTCAGTCGGTTAAGCATTCCACTCTTGGTTTTGACTCAGGTCATGATCTCAGGGTCGGAGGATGTGCCCCGTGTTGGGCTCCGTGCTTGGTGTAGAGTCTGCTTGAGATTCTCTCCCTCTCCCCATCCCTGCACTTACTCACTCAATAAAATCTTAAAACAAAAACAAAAACTTCAGTTTCTAGAATGCTAGGAGCCTCCACACGCAGAAAACCCACCCATCTTCCCACGTGCACTGCCCCAGGAACCTGGCAGGTAGGAACTCAAAGGCCACGTGGCAACATCTGCGCCACCGACCTTTGTGACCTGAGCTATCCTCCTTTAATAACCCGGCCTTCCAGATGCGCAAGTTCCTGTATGAGCGGACACTGTGGGCGAGGGGATGAGCGTTGCAGGGGCTGCTGGAATGCCCGTCCCCAGGGGCCTGAAGAAGGGAGCTGCGGGAAGCGCGGGCCACAGCGGTCATTGGAAAGAGCAAGAGCCTCTCACATCTGGAAACTTGTGCAACTACACAGTGAACAGGTGGAGGAATTGAGGGCAAAAGCCTCACGTGAAATGCTATTTATGTACAAGACGAGCACGTGGGCGTGAGAACATTTACACGTGTACAAGCCTGTGGGTGCAGACTTCTCCGGAAAGGAATGTGGGCTGAACTTAGAGGGGTGGCTGAGAGACTCCGCACCACGGACCCCCCACGCCGCTGCGAGCTGCAGAGTGCTCCCTGCCCCAGGGTTTGACGGGCGAGGCACCCAACTTGCGACCTCACCACTCAGTTTCTAAACCGGCAGAGCCAGCTCCTCATCACTACCACGTTGTTGTGGGTGCTGAGAAGGGGGGATTCTTAGAGCCCGCGGCGGGAGAACAGCCGAAACCTGTTCAGTGACGATCCCTACCCCACTGCCAAGGGTCCCAGGGAAGCGGGAAACCCCCCACTCCATCCCCACAAACCCATTCTCTTCCTGGGCTCACCATGGTCTAACTTGTTGGCTTTGACGATCTTCACCGCATAATCAGAGATACTGGAACACTCGATCTGGGGGCCCAGGAAGAAGGGAGGGTGAGACCCCCCCCAACTCCCACCCTCCACCCCCAGTCCCCTCCATCCAATCCCTGAGCCCTGAGGGGCCCCTCTCCGTCCCCAGGCCCTGACCCACCCGCCTACATGCGACACTCACCCCAATGACCTTGCGAGCTCCGGCCTTGGCAGCAAACATACAGAGGATCCCCGTGCCGGAGCCCACGTCCAGCACCACCTTGTCCTTGAAGAGGTGCCGGTTGTGAAACATGGAGTTCCGGTACGTGAGGGTGCGTACCTCATCTTTCAGCATCTCCTGGACAGGGACGTGGGGGCACAAGGTACAAACATGCCATGAGGGGACCCGCGTTCCCAGCTGGGAAACGGGGTGCGCTGGCCTCTGACACACTGGCAGTTTGGAGAGCCGGAGCTCAGTCCTCCCACTTCCTCAGTCCCCTTCGATCAAATCGTTTCCTTCCCACGTGCCTCAGTTTCCCTATTTGCAAAATCAGACTGGATAGGCTAAACTCCCTACTGCCTTGGCCTGATTCTACCACTGCCTCCCATGTTCCAGGGGTCCTTGGCTTTTCCCAGAATTTAGTGCCACTGAACTGTACGCCTTAAGGAAAGTTTTGTTACGTATCTTTTACCACAATTTAGAAAAGAAGAGGTTTCAGCAAAAGGAAAAAAAAGAAAAAGAGGAAGAGAAAGAAAAAAATGTTCAGAATCCCATTCCCATCGCTTTCGGGGACGGGACCTCCGTGAGACAGGGGGCACAGCAGGCGGGAGCCGCTGGGGGACAGTTCCACCGCGAGCCACTAGAGGGCGGCGGAGACCGGCAGGCCCGGACCTCCCGTGGAAGTCGCAGGCAGGCTCGCCTGCGCTCCCACCCCAGCCTCCCGAGAGCTCCTGGCGAAGCTCCGTCTCCAAGGCAACGGCTGGGAGAGGCGACCCCGGGGTGTGTGCCTCACACCCAGAGGGGCGGCCGGGACCACTGCCAGGGGAGGCAGTGCGCATGCGTGAGAAACTGAGTTCCAGCCCTCCCAAACATTAACCCCCTCAAGATCCAGCAGTTTTAGAAGCTGTTCACACTCACCTCGTGAATGCCGAAGTGAGCATAGGAATCAAAGTAGTAATCTTTGGACGTCATGTCCTCAGCATTGGGCTTCTCGCTGCTTTCTGCCTGGCCGCAGGAGACCTGGGAGGGGGTGGATGGGAGCATGGGTCAAATCTGAAGGCTCTCTAAGGCCTCTTAAACCTCCAGGTCCCTACTTCTCCGTGGAGAACAGACACCCCCCCCCCAAAATCATACCATGGCAATCCTACAGCCCCCGTCTGCCATCTTGCCTCCCCCAAACCCCAAAACCTACAACCCCACTCTCCTCTTCCAGGACCTCCCCCCCCAGAGCACCATCCAGGGGAGTACCCAGATACCTCAGCCACGCCTACCATCTCTCCAGTCTCTCTGCCCCCGTCTCTAGCTCAGCCCACAGCTGGGGAGGGGAGGGGAAGGCAGAATTGGGGCAGACACGGGAAGGGGAAAGGGGGGGCTGGAAATGGAGTTAAGGAAGTAGCCACAGTATTTGGGGAGGCCAGATGGGAGCCACAAACCTGGAGGGGGTTTGTACTAACATTTTGGGGGCACAGGGTCAACTGATTTGAAGCAAGAGGAATCATGGTTAGACTGCCTGAAAGGGCCTGGGATGTGGCAAGATATATTTATGTGGGGAAGGGTCTCACAAAAGGATATTTACTTCTTCAAGAGGCGGCTGGAGGCTCATCCCACTAGCCAAGGTGGCTACAAAATTCTAGGAGAGAGTAACAGGGAGACAGGATTAGCTACTGGGAGCGGCTAGGGGAGGGCCAGGCCAGGGGACCCCAGCTCACAGGGGAGGGGGTGTTTCTTGCAATTTTCCTTTTCCTTGGCATGGCAGGATGAGGCAGCAGAGGGAGCAAGTAAAGAGGCAGGGATGTTTTTAAAAGGGATGGGAGAAGTGGGGGGAGAAGAGATGGGGTTCTGTCCCAGCTATGGCTGGAGAGATGGTGGCCTGCCCCCATGCTGTCCCTCTCTGGCCAGACACCTGACTATACACACCTCCCCCAACCAGGCCAGAGGAACTGGCACCCGGCAGGCACACAGGCACTGCCAGCTGTCGCTCCCCCTCATCATTTAATCCCCCCAGATTAGGTGACATTTCCTGACACACACCCCCCATCCTGGGGTGCCATGAGTAGCTAGGGGAGGGGAGGACTGGCAGGATGTGCCCACTGGGCATCTGCCACCTCTGCAAACAAGTCTCTTGTCTGAGAGGATTCCAGAAAGGTGTGGCACACAGGCACCCCCACCAGAGTTGGCACCCTAAGCCCTAGCTCCTGCCTTGGACTCAGGAAGCCCCAAACAAAACCACCTGGAGCCACTCTCCTAGCTTAAAACCCTCTTCCCAGGAAGGTAGAATCCCACGGAGGAGGAGGCCAGACTCTGGACCCTCAAACCCCTCGACACCTTGGGGTGTGGGGCCAAGTCCTGAGGCAACCTCTAAGAAAGTTATTTCCTCCACCCATAGGGACCCTGGTCCAGGAGAGAGTCAAGGTGGGTGGGAGTCATTGGAGTGACCCCTAGGAGCTGCTTGCCCCACAACACTACAAGGCAAAGGAGGGAGTCGGCAGGCCCCATCAGATTACATCTCTTCCAGATGTGACCACCCTCCAGGCACCAAGAAGCACAAAGTCACAGACACGACCCACAGAGCTCCAAGCCCCGCCCCTATTCTCTCAAGCCAGCGAGGACACCTATAAAAAAGGGTGACTGGTAAGGGGATTTCCCACTGGGACACATTTCTCAATACCACTAATACCACGACAAGGCAAGTCCCAAGAGGTCTTGAAAGAGCACCAGAGCCAACCCCACATGGCTGCCCAAGAACCAAACCGCTCAGGAAACCATTTCAAGCCTCCAGGCTCAGGACCCTCAAACAGAGCTTCAGGAAGGGGGAGGTCATCTCCCACCTTCGCATATGCGCCCGGGAGAGACAGATCTCCAATAGGTGGTAAAGCTAGTAGCTCATATTCCCCACATCCTCTTCCCAGCAGAGGCTCTCCCTCCCCTCGCCCGGGAGGGCTCCAAAGGGGAGATGGGCTTTGGGACACGCCCCATGAAAAAGATGTCCCTCCCACACACCCAGAAATGGCCACAAGGGGGTGCACGACACCTTATCGGGAAGGATCTCCTTCAACTAGAGGCCCCCCCACCACCCAGGGGGAGGTCACAGGGGCATGCCCCATCCCCCCAGCTCCCAAAGCCCCGAGCAGGGGATAATCCAGGGACAGGAAAACAGGGGCCCGGAGGGAACCAATTTTCCCTCTTCCTCCAATCCCAAGCCAGGAGTGCACGAAACCTGGACCGAAGCCTAAGCAGATGCCTCGGTATCAGGAACGGGGTTTTGGAGAATCGAGATACACTGCGCCTCCCTAAAGACTCTTTACTTCTCGTAGGGATCGAAGCAAGCCCTCCCCGAAGGGTACATCGCGATCCCGGGGGAGAGGGCAGGGGGCCTCCTAGGGAGGGTCGGAGCCTCCTCTCCGCCCCCCCCCCCCGGCGCCCCTCCCCCGGCCGGGGGCGGGGCCTTTGTCCCGCACGTGGAGCCCGCCGGGCCACCGGGCACGGCACACCCCCTCCCCACCCACCGTGCCTCGGCCACGTGGGGGCCAGGCCGGAAGCGCCCCCAGCCCTCCTCCACGTGGGAGGGGGCACGACACCCTCGGCTCGACCCGGTGCCGCAGGCCCTCGAAAGCCAGGAAACCCGCACCTCACATTATACCCCGGGATCCGGAGCATGCGGCGTCCCCTCCTTACGGCTGAGAGCCTTCAGCCCCAATCCGCCCATTCGGAGCCCCTTCCCCACGACGGAGGCATAAAACACCGACCACCAAACCGCCCCCCACCCCCGACGGCGCTCCAGGCGCTCACCTCCATGATGCAGTTCGCGGCCTCGGCTGCCGCCATCTTCACCCGCACCTACTCCTCCTCCTGCCGCCGAGACCCCCCCCTTTCTCCGCACTCCCCCGGGACCGCCTTATACCGGAGGGTCCACGTCCCGCCCACAACGACCCCGCCAGGAGATTTCATTGGCAATGGAGGCGGCCCGTCTGAGAATGTCGTTTACCAACTGGGCAAAGAAGACGCCCATCAAAGGTGAGGGCCCCGCCCAGTCTGGTGTGCAGAGCCCCGCCCCCTTAAGTCGACGGGGATGGGAAAGACTGCCCGTCTATCGCAAGAACCGCGACTGATGATTGGGCAAAATCTACCAGAAGTTCCCGCCCCCGTCCCCCCCAGCACCGCCTCAAAGCTTCCCGACGGGCCCCGCGCTAAGCGGACATCTTGAAAAAGAGCTGTCCATCACCAAAACAACCCGCCTCTTAGTAGCTGCTATTGGTTTATCCTGGATGTGACGTCACGAGGCCTTTAGACCGCCCTTGTCTAGCGGCTTGTCTCAAGGAGAATGCGGTGATTGGCCCACGAGGAGGGAGGAAGGCCGGCCTCTAGGCTCCAGCGACTGGCTCAAAGAACTGTCACTCCTCAGCCATTCGGTGGATTCTCCCAGCCGGAGGGGAGTTCAGAAGGAATGAGGGAGCTTGTGCCCGTTTACCTGAGGGACAGACTGGAGAAGTGAGAGCCCCAAAGAAAAGAGGGCTTGTCTGGGGTCCGACACAAGTCAGTAATAGGACTCAGGCCTCAAGACATATAACTATCTTGCCCTCTACCTGTTACGAGTTTTTTAAATCCAACAACCCCACTCAAGCCACTTGGCCTTTGCCAGGTCCTGCCGCCGCTGGGAACACTCATCTCGCTTTGCCTGCAGACTCCTATGTATCAGCCTTCGATGCCACCTCTACCGGGAAGCTTTCCTCCTCTTGCAGAAAAAGTCGCCACAGATCTTCCTGAGTTATGATGGGGTTACCTCCGGCCCCCAATAAACCCGCCCTAAGTTGAAAATATCATAAATTGAAAATTTAATCCACTTAACCAGCCGAAAACCAGAGCTTGGCCATGCTTGGAACACTTGGGGCCAACACAAGCGCTGAGCAGCTCATGTAACTCATGAATACTGTGGCATGGTCGTATGGGTACGGAACGGATGTAGGTGTATCCGTTGTTTGCCCTTGTGATTGCTTGGCTGTGAGCTGTGGCCTAATATCAAGAGAGAGTATCATACAGCATATCAGGAGCCCAGGAAAATACCCAAATTCGAATTCAAAGTATGGTTTCTACAGAAAGTGTAGAGCTTCACATAAAAAATTGCAAGTTGAAGCAACTGGAGTCGAGGACATCTGTCATTAAATGAGGATGAACGCAACTGGTAGACCATATCCACCCTTCATGACTCTTTCCAGTCAGTACCTCTCCCACCCACCCCAGAAGCAATCACTTTGTTTTCTGTCTCTCCGATGTAGCTTTTTCTTTTTTTTTCAGCACGAAGCCCAGCGTGGGGCTTGAACTCACCACCTCCCAGATCAAGACCTGAGCTGAGGTCAAGAATCAGACACTTAAAGGACTGAGCCACCCAAGGGTTCCTGCTTTTTCTTTTCTAAGATTTCACAGGGGTACACCTGGGTGGCTCAGTCGGTTAAGCGTCTAACTCTTCATATTGGGTCAGGGTACTGTCTCAGGGTCCTGAGACTGAGCCTCGGTCTTGGGAGCTCTGTGCTGGGCGTGGAGCCTGCTTAAGATGCTATCTCTCGGGGCGCCTGGGTGGCTCAGGGGGTTAAAGCCTCTGCCTTCGGCTCAGGTCATGATCCCAAGGTCCTGGGATCGAGCCCCGCATCGGGCTCTCTGCTCCGCGGGGAGCCTGCTTCCTCCTCTCTCTCTCTGCCTGCTTCTCTGCCTACTTGTGATCTCTGTCAAATAAATAAATAAAATCTTAAAAAAAAAAAAAGATGCTCTCTCTCCCCCCATCTCAAATAAGTAAATAAATAAACAAATAAACAAATAAATAAAATTTCATATGAAAAATTCTACAGTATGTTCTCTTTTGTGCCTTTCTTCTTTCACTCAATATAATGCTTTTGAGATTCATTCCAAGTTGTTGAATGTAATGTTGGTGTGATCTTTTTTTTTTTTTCTTAAGATTTGATTTATTTATTTGACAGAGATCACAGGCAGGCAGAGAGGCAGGCAGAGAGAGAGGAAGGGAAGCAGGCTCCCCACTGAGCAGAGAGCCCGATGCAGGACTCGATCCCAGGACCCTGAGATCATGACCTGAGCCGAAGGCAGAGGCTTTAACCCACTGAGCCACCCAGGCGCCCCTCCATTCAAATCTTTTGCCTGGTTTTACAAATGGTATTGTTTTCTTATTCATGAATTGTAAACATTTTTTATAGAGACAGAGATGCAGGTGTCTGTCAGGCATATCTACTTTGAATATTTTCTCCCAATCTGTGACCTGTCTTTTCAGTTTCAGTTTTCAAATATTGTCTTTTGAAGAGCAGATATGTTAAGTTTTTTTTTTAAAGTTTATTATTATTATTATTTTCAAGGATTTTATTTATTTATTTGACAGACAGTGATCACAAGCAGGCAGAGAGGCAGGCAGAGAGAGAGAGAGAGGGAAGCAGGCTCCCAGCTGAGCAGAGAGCCTGATGCGGGACTTGATCCCAGGACCCTGGGATCATGACCTGAGCCGAAGGCAGAGGCTTTAAACCACTGAGCCACCCAGGCACCCCAAGAAGACAATGGGCTACACTGGGAAATTGTAATTAACTATTTCCATTGATTTTTTTTCATTGTTATTTACTTGACAGAGAGAGAGAGAGATCACAAGTAGGCAGAGGGGCAGGCAGAGAGAGAGGGAGAAGCAGGCTCCCTGCTGAGCAGAAACCCCAGAGCGGGGCTCAATCCCAGGACCCTGAGATCATGACCTGAGCTGAAGGCAGAGGCTTAACCCACTGAGCCACCCAGGCACCCCTTATTATTTTTTAGTCATCTCTCCACCCCAAGTGGGGCTCAAACTCACAATCCTGAGATCAATGGTCCTATTTTCTTCCGATTGAGCCACTTAGGTGCCCGACAAACTAGCTTTTTAACACTAGGAAATAACCTAATGTCATTGAAAAGGAGGTTGCATTGGGCAGGGGGATACACAGGTACAGAGTCCAGGAAAGTGGTCTGAGCTGAAATTAGAGATGGGGGAGGTGTCCCCGAGGAACTATGCATCTTCCAGGGTGGCGGCCACTCCCCATGTGGGGCTAATGAACACTGGACTGTGGCAAATCGGAATGAGATGTGCTCCAAGCGGTGAAGACTTGCAGGGGCGCCTGGGTGGCTCAGTTGGTTAAGCATCTGCCTTCGGCTCAGGTCATGATCTCAGGGTCCTGGGATCGAGCCCCATGCTGGGCTCCTGCTCAGCAGGAAGCCCGCTTCTTCCTCTCCCACTCCCCCTGCTTGTGTTCCCTCTCTCGTTGTGTCTCTCTCTGTCAAATAAATAAATAAAATCTTTAAGAAACAAAAGAGAAGAAAAGAAAAGAAAAGAGAAAAGAAAATTCAAGGGGTCATGAACTGGGATGGGACAATCTGACATCTCTCCCTAAACTTGAACTCAGGCCTTTCTTTGATTACAAATGTGGACAACACATCAAACTAGAATTAGTTGCTGTGGCCTAGTCCCCGACATCAATCACAGATGCTTGCAAGTCACATGAATTGTCGCCAATATTCATGTGATGGGCAGAATTCATTTTTTTTTTTTTTTTAAAGATCTTATTTACTTATTTGTCAGACAGAGAGAGAGAGCACAAGTGGGAGAGCAGCAGAGGGAGAGAGAGAAGCCGACTTCCCGCTGAGCAGGCAGCCCGATGCGGGGCTCAATCCCAGGACCCTGGGATCATGACCTGAGCTGAAGGCAGACGCTTAACTGACTGAGCCCGCCAGGTGCCCTGATGGGCAGAAGTATAAGACAGCCTCCAGGATCTCTGCCCCTAGCGTGATTTACCAAGGATTATGCTTGACCTATACGACAAAAGAGATGGATATCACTCTGACTAGGCTACCTTACATGGCAAGGGTGAAGAGATTTTGCAGATGTAATAAAGACCCCAAATCCATTAATCTTAATTAAAAAGGGTCAACTTAATCAGATGGAAGCACTTTCTTTATTTACTTGTTTATTTTTTATGATTTTATTTATTTATCTGAGAGAGAGCATGAAGGGGAGAGATCAGAGGGAGAAGCAGACTCCCCATTGAGCAGGGGGCCAGATGCAGTACTCGATCCTGGGACTCCAGGATCACAACCTGAGCCGAAGGCAATCCCTTAAGCAACTGAGCCACCCAGGCATCCCATAGTTTATTATTTTTAAAAGTAAACTCCAGCGGCGCCTGGGTGGCTCAGTGGGTTAAAGCCTCTGCCTTCTGCTCCGGTCCTGATCCCAGGGTCCTGGAATTGAGCCCTAGTAGGTCTCTCTGCTCAGCAGGGAGCCTGCTTCCCCCTCCCCACCTACCCCGCTCTCTCTGCCTGCTTCTCTGCCTACTTGTGATCTGTCAAATAAATAAATAAAATTAAAAAAAAAAAATGTCATTCCTGGGGCGCCTGGGTGGCTCAGTGGGTTAAAGCCTCTGCCTTCGGCTCAGGTCATGATCCCAGGGTCCTGGGATGGAGCCCCGAATCAGGCTCTCTGCTCAGCAGGGAGCCTGCTTCCTCCTCTCTCTGCCTACCTCTCTGCCTCCTTGTGATCTCTGTCTGTCAAATAAATAAATAAAATCTTTAAAAAAAAATGTCATTCCTGCTCTACTTAGAAAACACAGTTATGGGACCCACCATAGTTTTTTTTTTTGTTTTGTTTTAAGATTTTCATTTATTTATTTGACAGAGAGTGAGAAAGGGAACACAAGCAGTGGGAGTGGGAGAGGGAGAAGCAGGCCTCCTGCTGAGCAGAGAGCCCCATGGAGGCCTTGATCCCAGGACCCTGGGATCACCACCTAGCCAAAGGCAGACACTCAAGGACTGAGCCACTGAGACACCCAGCCGCACCCCCCCAACCCCTGCCTTTTAAATTAGTATGTTAATGAAGCCGCGCCAGTGTTGCGATACCAGGAACTTTTATGTTAATATTGAAATCTTTATTTCCAGGGGTGCCTGGGTAGCTCAGTGGGTTAAAGCCTCTGCCTTCGGCTCAGGTCATGGTCTCAGGGTCCTGGGATTGAGCCCCACATCAGGCTCTCTGCTCAGCGGAGAGCCTGCTTCCCCCTCTCTCTGCCTGCTGCTCTGCCTACTTGTGATCCCTCTGTCAAATAAATAAAATCTTTAAAAAAAGAAATCTTTAGTTCAAAATACAGCCAATTCCAATTTGCAGGAGTTTTGTTCTATAAAGTCACTGTGGACACTGAGTGGATGCAGACCCTTTGTTCCTGGAGGAAATACAGGGGCAGCTTCCTGCCGTCCTCTCATTACAACTTGCGTCAACCCATCAATACATAACCTTATTTTATGTGCTTTCTGTTCAGATACACCTTATTGAATATATAGTGATTCGTTCACACTGAAGTCACAGCCCACAGCGCTAGGATGCATGCCTGGGCCAAGCTTATCCTAACAAGACACATCCCAGCCTTCTCGCCCTTAGGAAGCCTCCTGGGTTCATTTTAAACAATGAAATTGGGCATGTCTGGGTGGCTCAGTTGGTTCAACATCTGACTCCTGGTCTCCACTCGGGTCATGATCGCGGGGTCTTGGGATCCAGCTCTGCAAGGTGAGGGGGGAGGATTTTTTCCCTCACCCTCTGCTCCTCCCCCCCCAACTCACGTGCTCTCTAAAATACAAGAAATCACCCCTAAAAGTACAAATATGCCAAGAAACGTGGCACCACATAGTTCGAGGAAAGGATGCTTATCTGCAGAGTGAGAGCAGAAGGAGGAAGGCAGGGTGTCCTCCTGCTCAACCTTAGCCAAAAAGGTCCGCACTGGGTGAGTCAAATCTTGCTTCTCTGGGCATTTGCATGCCAACCAACAACCACAAAAACCCAGTAAGTGTTAACTTGGGGGCTACAAATAAATTTTAGCGAGTAGGCAAATTCGCAAATATGGAATCTGTGAATAATGAGGAATAATGGCTAAGCGGTTTCCTTTGTGATTATGTGCATCTCATTTTATGCGCTTATAGACGTAATTTTGTGAAGGAGGGGGTGGCAGCCCTGAAAAGGTGATACCCCTGGTTATATACAGATGGGGAGTAACCAGCCAAAAATGTTCAGAAGGAGAAGTGGGAGGAGAAGAACGAGAAGAGGGTGGTGTTCTGGAGGTCCTGTGTAGGAAGATCATAGCTTTCTTCTGGAACTAGCTAGAAAGACTAGCTAGAAAGACTTCATGACCATCAACACAGGATAATCTGGAAATGATGCAACAAGAAAAAACATGGAATTAGCTGGAACTGTATCCACAGATATCCTCAAGCAGGTTGTACGTTCAAGTGACAGGCCCTTGAAGGTGCTCCAAATAAGTATTTCTAGAATGAATGAACTGGCTTCATAAACCAGAGAGAGAGAGAGAGAGAGAGATCTCTTACCCAAATCTCCTACTTAGAACTTAAGTTTTCGAGAGAAGGGACAAACAGTTCAATACCTGACAAAGTTTTTAATATGAAAAAAATCTTAATTTCTTTTTGGCAAAAACAGGGAGGGCAGCCACCACCCCACAGTCCTGAGTGGAACAGGAAGGCTTGGACAAGCACACAAAGAGCAGAGAGACAGGAGGTCTAATCTTGTAGCAGCTTCTGAGGAAGATCTCAGTCCAGGGGTAAGTTCAAGTCCACGGGTGAAATGGCGAGGATGCCCTCCTGGAGGGGAAAAGTGGAAGAGCTCATGAGCATTCACAGGTAGATCCTGTCCTCCATTCACAGTGGCATCCCTACCAGCCCAATGACAGCAGAGACAGGGACAGGGGTGGGAGGAGGAGGATCCGAAGAATCAGAGACCCATGGGTGGATAGGGACAGAGTCCTGGGAAAAGGGAGGAGAGACAAAGCCCCAGGGTGGAGGGCAGAGCACCAGTGTCATGGAGACAGAGAGACAGGGACCAGAGACTGAGAGACGGGGAGCAGGGTCCCGGGCTTGTAACGATCAAGAGCGCTGGCTTCGCGTCAAAGTCCTGAGTCCAATCCTCTGCATGAGGGACAATCTCCATAAAATCGGGATAACATCCAATCCCAGAAGGTTGTCGTGGGGTTTAAATGGAATCATTCCACTAAAAGTCCTTGGCTGTGCATGTGGCCAAACAAAAACAGAAACAAAAAACAAAACAACCCCCCCCAAAAGCCCCCAAAACAAAAGAACAATTTCACAAATAAATAAGCTTCTGCACTGAGCTCCAGACACGTATATCAGCTGTCCCCTCCTCATCTCCCTTTGAGGTCTGAAGGACGTCTCTCCCCTACCTGGACCACTTCCGATCATCTCTGACTCTTCTTCCAACCTGCTCCTCCCCCCTGCCCCTCCCTGTCTCAGGGAGCATCGGAAGCAGCCTTACTGCATCAGGCCGGCATCCTTGATTTCCGCCTCCCACTCATTAGCACTCCTAAATAGCACTCGTAATTCACTCATAAGCAAAATCTGTCAGTTCTACCTCTGAATTAACTGGGAGACTCCTCCACTACCGCCACTGCGGTCCGATCCAACCTCATCTCCTCCCTGAACCAGCGGACACCTCCCAACTCCCTACTTCCGCCTCGCCCTCTACGGTATCGCCCCATGAGGCCGCTAGAGGGCGCAAGTTAACACCTAAATCAGCTCACGTCGCCCTCCGCTCAGCGAGCTCGCTCAGTCAGTGCCCAAGTTCTTACCTTCACAAGGCCCGCCCCCACCTGCTCTCATCTCTCGCCCTCTCCCCTTCGCTCACCCTGCTTCAGCCCTACCGGCCTCTCTGCTCCTCAAACACCCCTGGCCAGCTCCTGCCACTCTGTGAAGCAATAGTTTCATCAGTACCCTGCAGCCCAATCCATCTCTGAGCCTGGCCTTGAATTTAAAGCAGTGAGCAAGCTAGGTAGGACTCCCTGGTCTTCTGAAGCCAATAGGTCGGGGCCAAGAGAAAACAAAAAGCAGAAAGAAATATAAGTAAAGCAAGTCAATCCTACCATCTGGTAGAAGCTGTGCGTTAGAAGGTGCAGGGTGTTATGAAGGAAGTAAAGCAATGAAGAGGCAAAGGGAGCGGGTGGGAGGGGATGGAGGTGGCTCTGGTTTCAAACGGGGACTAGGGGAGGCCTCACGGGAGGGTGACACCCGAATGGAGCAGAGGAAGTGACACGGGGATACCTGGGCAGGTGCATTCTGGAAGGCAGTGTCAGAGCAGACAGTCACCAGATAATCACGCAAATGCCCACAGGGTGCCAAGATCTTACAATGGTCCCATTTTAATCTTTACAATAACCCTTTAAGATGGGTACTTCTACTTGCCCTACCTGACGGATAAGGAAACCGAGGCCCGGGACACCTGGATGGCTCAGTGGGTTAAGCCTCTGCCTTCCGCTCAGGTCATGATCTCAGGGTCCTGGGATCAAGTCCCGCATCGGGCTCTCTGCTCAGCAGGGAGCCTGCTTCCCCACCCCCTCCTCTCTCTCGGCCTGCTTCTCTGCCTACTTGTGATCTCTCTCTGTTCATGAATAAATAAAAATCTTAAAAAAAAAAAAAAAAAAAAAAAAAAGGAAACCAAGGCCCAGGAAGGGGTCTCCCATGTTTCCCACTCGAAACTGTCAGTGTGTATCAGAATGGTTTAAGCCGGGCACAGGGTCCTTATTGATTACCTACTGGTGTACAGCTGGTACTCAATTAACACAAAACAATTGAATGATTGGGCTGGGAGAACACCTGTCATGTCTGAAAAGAAGCCGAAGAAGCCACCCCCAACCCCACCACACAGACACAAGTTACAGTTGGGTAAAGGGGGACCCAGAGAAGCTGTGGCAGCCCACCCAGCCCCCGTGTGCCTGAATCCAGGGCCCGAAGCTGTGCACGTGCTCCACACTGAGTCCAGCCAGGGTGCCCCCAAGCCGGGCCACGCGGCGGCTCAGCTCCATGGCCAGGGCCAGACGGGCCAGGGGCTCCGGGGAAGGCGGCGGAGGCCCAGGGCAGGGCAAGTTGGGACGTGGGCTGCTAGGAAGAGGGCTGTCCTCCCGGTTGGAAAACAGCTCCACTAGGCGGGCGAAGGAGCCCGCGGAGAGGCGGGCCAGCTTTCCACGCAGGGCCGGGTCCGAGGCCAGCTGTGGGGCGGGGAAGAGAAGAGACTGGGTCGGCCTCCGCCACGCCCCCGCAGCCAGCCAATAGGAGACTACCAGGCGTGACTTCCTGGTTAAAGCAGTCCCGACACTGAAGCTCAAAGCCACGCCCATCCTTCACACCAGCCAATCATAAACCAGAATCTGAGGTCTCCGCCAAACTACTCCTAGAAAGGTGGCCGACAGCCAATGAGAGCCAAAGCCCTAATTAGCTGAGTTCTAGAATACAGATCTTATAGCCACGCCCCCTAGAGGTTCCCTGAGAGTCCCCGGAACCAGGCTGGTCCCTACGACAACCCTGCCTTCCACCGTACAATTAATATTATTAGGATCATACACTTTCCCCAAGCTCCTGAGCCAATCAAGTTCCAGGAGCGAATCATAAGCTAGACCTCCTCCGGCTATTTCCCCCCACATTCCAAGGCATACCCCTATACAGCTAACCAGGGTTTCATATTTTAGACAGCCCTCTCCGAACAAAGTCCCTTCCCACTACCATACAGTCCCTAATTCCTAAACTGGTCCCAGTTTCCCAGATCACGTTTCGGGTGCCCACACCCCTTGTCTAAAGGCCACACCCCTCTCCCTGTGAATCCAAAACCTGACCTTATTCAACCAGTAGCGGAGAAGCTTAGCACGTCTGACCCCATAATGCTTCTATTTCCCTTACTGCTGGGACCTATAGTTTAGAAACTTCTGCTTAGCTCTGCACGTAGGCATACTACAGCTAAGATTCACAAAAACGGCTCTTTTACCGGAAATCTACCTCACCGGAGGAGATAAGGAAGTCTTTACAGAAATGACGACGCTCTATGTAAGATTTACAGGAACGACATGACCTGTACACAAAGATCAACTGACCAAGGATAGGGCGCGGGGGTGGCTCAGTCGGTTAAGGGTCTGCCTTCCGCTCAGGTCATGATCCCAGTGTCCTGGAATGGAGCCCCATGTCGGACTCCCCGCTGGGCTGGGAGTCCGCTTCTCTCTCTCCCTCTGCCCTCCCCACCCTCACCCTGCTCATTCTCTCTCTCTCTCTCTCTCTCTCTCTCTCTCAAATAAAGAAATAAAATCTCTAATCAATAAATAAAACCTCTCGAAAGAAAAAACTGACCAAGGACAAAAGATTTTACACAACCTTCCTCTGTTGTCTATAGACGGCAGCCACTTTTTGACTCCAATCCCCATCCCCTTCCCCTTCCTAACATAAAAGCAGCTCAGATCTCAGGCTGGGGGAGACGGTTCTTTGAGACAGTTGTATGCCATCTCCTCAGTGTGCTGCCTTTCCAAATAAAGTTGCTTTCCTTACCCCAACATCTTAGCTCTCAGCTCACTGGCCTGTGGTGCTGGGAGCAGAATGGGCTTGGACCCCGTTACAAACCCTTCATAGAAGCGGAGACCCACCCTCTCCTCACCTGACCGTCTAATGAGAATGCAGATCCAGGTTCTGATCCCAGTGCCCAGCCATCCCGCAATCCCCATCCCAGCTAAGGGATGGAACAGACAGCCTTGTCACCTTCTGATTGATAACTTCTGCCTCTTCCTCCAGCAAGGCCACCAGCTTCCGCAGTAGGGCTTCCTTCTCTGTGGGTGGGGCTCCCTGTAACTCTGGGGGTGTGTGTGGAGGGCAAAAGAGAATCAGCTGGGGGCAGAACCCTGCCCACCCTTCTGCCCTCATCCTTCTCTGTCTGGGGCCCCTTGGTCCCTCACCTGGGCTAGGTGGGGATCTCAGTTGCTCTTGGACTAGTTGTTCCAGCCGCTGGGCCACCAGAGCATAGAAATCTGGAGTTGCTGGGCCTGGGGTCAAAAGAGCCAATGATGGGTCTCTGGGACATTGAGAAGTTATGGATTCTCTCCTTGACCCAACCATCTTGCCAGGTTACAATGATTTCCATTTCATAGTGAGGTAAACTGAGACCCACTGAGCACACTTGGTAAAAGGACTTGGTACTTCCCATTTACTGTGTCCCCCAAACTAGACTTAGAATGTTACAGCCAAACTAGACCTTGAAGATGATCCTATCCAGGACAGGCAAACACAGGGCACTCCCGCGATTACCACCCTACCTACCCCTTGCTGGTTTCAGGCGTCATCAACTGATCACAGAACTCTTCTTCCCCAGCTGTGAAATCCCTTTCAAGTAAGCACTGCTGGTAGCCATTACTAGTCTATCAAGGCTCCCACATGAGTAACCCATATGGTTACTCTTGACCATGCCCAAGGACACCCCTCCACACACATGCACACATTCCTAGTTTGCTTCTGGAGAAATATAGGAACAAGAAACAAAAAGAAATTTCCCAGACTCATGTAGCCAAACAGCCAGGGAGTTGTGACTGAAAACCAGGTCTCCTTCCTCCCTACTGCCGGTACTGGAGGCTACAAAGTCCCAGGGGTAGGGAAGGATGCAAGGGAGGAGAGAGATAACAAACAGAAAGGGACCAAAAGCCCCCTTGGGAAGCCAGTTCACAGAATGTAACAGGGGGTGGGGGAGCAGAGAATGTGAGAGTAGTTCCCACTCAGCTCCCATCTTAGCTGAGTGATCTTGGGCTAGTTCCTTATCCTTTCTATGCTTTAAAGAATCAAAGCTTCTTAAAAAAAAAAAAACAACAACAACAAACAAAGCTTCTGGCCCTACCGGTTCATGGGTGATCTAGGGAAATCTCTTACCAGGCTCTGAAACATAGCATGGGCGGAGGGGCAGGGAGCAAGGCCGAGGGGATTCAGGGGGAACTGCTCCTCGACCCAGGGGGCAGGGAAGACATCGTCGAAGGCGGCTCAGGAAATCTGTTGGCTCCTCCTGGGCAGGACTCCTGGGAAAGGGGACCTCAGAGAGTGACCCCAGAGGCCCCTTTGCAAGCAGTCCCTTTTTCCTCCCACTGAGGGCCTCTTGGTGCAACCCCAGGGACAAGGAAAAGAGCCAGATATAAAGAGAGGGGAACACAGAGACAAGGCACAAGAGTCAAGAGGGCCCCACCCCAGATGCAGGCCCCTGAGGGAGGAGGGCAACTCCTCTTACCTGGGTGGGACTGGAATGGGGGACCCGGCAGCCTCACCTCGCCTAAAGAAGGCAGCTAGGACTCTCACCGTGTCCTCCCGGAGGCCCAGCTCTTCCGAGCCTGCCATGGGGGCACCTGTGAAAAAGGGAGCTGGGGGATGGTCTCCAGGGTTGACCTGAGGTGGAGGATGGGGGCCCAAATGCCTCGTCCCTGAATAAGGAGGAGGCCGGGACCTGTGAGTCCCCAAGGGAAGAAAGGGCTGAGAGCTTTAACTCCTAAGCCCTTTAGAGGAGTTAGAGTCTGGGGACCGAGACTCTAGAGTCCTCGGAGGGAGAAGAGGGAGGAGGACGAAGACTCCTTGATCCTTGGAGAGGAAGAGGCTGGGGACCCGGATTCCTGGGTCTAAGAGAGAAAGGGACTGGGGGCTGGACTCGAGTTTTCGGAGAAGGGGGCTGGGGGATCTGAATTCTTGAGTCTGACAGAAAAGGGGACTCGGGACTCCGACTTTTGGATTCTGAAGGCATATGCCAAGGGGCTCGAGCTCTTAGAGAATCGGGAACTACGAATCCCAGCAGGCTTCATGACAAACCTTCCCCTCTATCCGCACTTGGCTCGCCGCGCAGCCTCCTTGGGAGGTGTAGTTCCCTTATCCGACCCAGGCTGGAATCTTGGGGTCTCGGGGCGCATGGATGTCGGAGAAGGGGGACTGAGGTGCCGGCTTCGAGATCCCGGCCTCTTCCCTTCTCACCCCAACCCTCCCAAAAGCCCGGCTCACCTGGGGCCGGAGCCTCCGCCCCCTCCTCCTTCACTGAACTTGCATAAACTTCTCTTAGTTCAACTTTCCCGCGCCTGCGCACTGGGCCGGGTTGGTGCCGGCCCTATTGTAGGAGAGGCGGAGCGCGGGGGCCCATCTAATTTGCATGTGACGTTCCCAGCATGCCGTTGGCCAGAAGGCCTAAAAAGGACATTGACGCGGAGGCGGGCGTGCGGTCCGGGCTCTTGGTGCCGCCTCTTTGGCTCTGAAGTGTGTAGACTGACCGCAGTTGAAGTTTTTATTTCGTGAAATCGATAGAAAAGAAAACCGCATTGCTCTGAAGCTCAGCTGGCAGGAAGGAGGGTGTGCAGCTACAAGTTCCGAGAGCTATCGGACCCCCAAAAGCAGGGGTGGATCCTAGCACTTTGCGCCCCCGACTCTTCACGTAGGTAACGGCGGATTTGGGGAATGGGTGGCGTCCGGACCGAGAAGCGCCAGAAAAAACGGGTCTCCCCTGAGAGACTAGAGGAGGCACTGTACTCGGGAAAGTGAAGCAGCCAGGGGAGAAAGTGAAACAATTGCCGGTGCTGGAGGTCGGCTGTAAAAACAACATAACAACAGGAAAAAGTAGCGGGGAGGGTGGGAAAGGCAGGCGTCCTCACTGGGGGATCTAAGGGAGAGAAGAGTGGACCCTGAAAATGGGAGGCAGTCCACCCTATAAAGTGTGTGTGTGTGTGCGCGCGCGTGTGCGCGCGGGCGCCCTAGAAGAGCCAGGCTGTGTTTGGGGTGGGGTGGATGGAGGGTCTAGGGTGGAAATGGCTGAGCGGCTCTTCCGTGGGGCAGTTTGTAGAAGGGGTCTACAACACGGTTAAGTGCAGGAGGTAGAGATCTACAAGTGAATAACGTCTGCCCTGGCATAACTAGGGGAGGTTCTCTAACTTGGAAGTGGGGTTAACTGCATTGGGTGATGTGGGGGAGGGGAAAGGAGTAAAGGGTTTACGGCGGAAGAGGAAGGGATCTACACTGGCGGAATTGGGGAGGTAGGGGGCCTGCACAGAAGAAGGTGGGGAAAGAAGAGGGGACCGTCCCCGCCCATGAACTGCCCTCTAAGCGCAGGCCGGACCATGGGAACCCCAAAGCCGCGGATCCTGCCCTGGCTTGTGTCGCAGCTGGACCTGGGGCAGCTGGAGGGGGTGGCCTGGCTGGACGAGAGCCGCACACGCTTCCGCATCCCTTGGAAGCACGGCTTGCGGCAGGATGCCCAGCAAGAAGACTTCGGCATCTTCCAGGTGCGTGAGCTTCCGGAACACTGGGAACCCTGAGATAACCGCGGGGAGGAGGGGGGACTAGCAGGGGGCGGAGCCGAGGAAGCGGGGGTTAGCACGCTAGCAACTGGCAGGCGCTGACGCTGGCAGGTGGAGGTAGGTGGAGTTAGGACGAGACTGGGTAGGTTTAGTAGGGTCAGCGGACTAGCAAGGTTGGAGGGGCCGGATTCCGGAAAAAGAACCAGAAAAACAGGGTTAGAACTCGAAAGGAATGCAAAGGGAGCATTCAGGACTCTCAGAGGGCGGGGTCTTGGTCGTAGAATTCTGGGGACGGGTGTCGGAACCTTAGAGGCAAGACTTGGCCCGGAAGCTGAGGTGATTTCTCATCAAATTAGGATACACCAGTGGTGGTAACCCGAGTTGGAGTGCGAGGGGCGGGTTATTACAGAAGGTGTTCTGGGGCAGGTTGGTGGCAGAGTTGAGACAGACCTGGAAGGCTGGCTTAGAAAGCAAAGCTTTTCAAAAGGTGAAGATAGGGGGCCTTAGGATGCAGAGAATCCAAGAATCTGGGGTTGGATCCTTGCCGAGTTAGAACGTGCCAGGGGAGAGAACACTTGGGGCAGGGTCTTGGTCATCCTCCTCACTATCCTGGTACCCACTGGCTCCCCAGGCGTGGGCCGAGGCCAGCGGTGCCTACACTCCCGGAAAGGATAAACCTGATCTGCCCACCTGGAAGAGGAATTTCCGATCCGCCCTGAACCGGAAGGAGGGGCTGCGTTTAGCCGAGGATAGGAGCAAGGACCCCCACGACCCGCACAAGGTCTATGAGTTTGTGATCTCAGGTGTGCCAGAAGTGGGGCTTCACATGGAGAGGGTGGGATTTTGAGTGTCCCCAACACTCTGCTCTACTCACCACCTTCCTTGTCAGGAGCTGGGAACTGTCCTGAGTCGGACACATCACTGGGGACCAATGGTGGATGCAGTACCTTGGCTACCCAGGTGAGAATGCACCCCAGCCCTCCCGCCCCATCTGACCCATCTACTGTCTGTCTCCCCATGGCCTTGTTCAGGCGTCCTCTTCTCCCCCGGACCATCACCCCAGTCTTCCTCCTGAGCGTCCATCTTCTGCCCTGCGGGCTGTCCCGCGTCTGATCCCGAGCTGACCCTGTCCCCCTGCCCAGAACCCTTCCATGGCTTCCAGCACCCTCAGGACAAAGTTCAGAGCTTTCCCCAGGCATCTAGGGCCCACAGACACCTACCTGGAATTTCATAGCTTCTGTTGCTAGAGTACCCTCAGCCTCCTGGGAACCCAGACCATCCTACCCTTGACCTTGCTGTCTGTGCCAGGGCAAGTTCCCTCCGAAATTGTGTCCAGCCTTCTCTGCCCAGGTCTTGTTTGCACAGGGCCAGAACCTTGGGCTGGAATTAGCTGCTCCCCTTGGGCCCCAGTAGCACCCAGCATATACCAGAGCACATATTTTGCTCTCTGTGCCCATGGTTGTCTCCCTGCCTCCCCCAAACCCTCCTCACAGGAAGCCCCTTGAGGGCAAAGCTCAGGTCTGACTTGTCTCCTGATCCCAAAGCCTGGTCCATATGAAGTCTCTTGAAAGGGCTATGGAAATGCCAGATCCTTTTTTCTTCTCTCCAGGAAGACATACTAGAGGAGTTACTGAATGACATGGCCTTGGCCCCATTCCCAGATGGGGGGCCCTCCAGCCTGGCTGTGGTCCCTGAACAGACCCCTCCGTTCTTGCTGAGCCCCACTGTAGACATCCCTCCTCCCTTCCCAAACTCAGAGCCCCCGGAAAACCCACTGAGGCAGCTCTTGGTGCCTGAGGAAGGTGAGTTCCAAGTATGGGGTGGAAGGGGCTGGGGCGCCACGCCCCCTTATACTCTCTCTGTCTCACTCCCCCTTCATGTCACTTCTGCCACCACTCAGAGTGGGAGTTCGAGGTGACTGCCTTCTACCGGGGCCGCCAAGTCTTCCAGCAGACTGTCTTCTGCCCGAGGGGCCTGCGGCTGGTGGCATCAGAAGCAGGGGACGGGACGCTGCCTGGACAGCCAATCATATTGCCAGACCCTGGGGTATGGCTGACGGACAAGGGTGTGTTGGGCTACGTGAGGCGTGTGCTGAGCAGCCTGGGCGGGGGACTAGCTCTGTGCAGGGCAGGACAGCGGCTCTGGGCCCGGAGGCTGGGCCACTGCCACACGTACTGGGCCTTGGGCGAGGAGCTCCTCCCTGACAGCAGTCACGGGCCCAGTGGTGAGGTCCCCAAGGATGAGGAAGGACACGTGTTCGACCTACGGCCTTTCGTGTCAGGTGAGTGAAGCAAGGCCTTCTGACTCTGCTGTGGAAAGACTAGGTCATGGTGATTAAGAACTCTGGGTTCTGGGGGCGCCTGGATGGCTCCGTCGGTTAAGTGACTCTTGATTTCGGCTCAGGTCCTGATCTCATGGTTGTGAGATCAAGCCACCGAGTCGGGCTCTGCACTCAGCTTGGAGCCTGTTTAAGATTCTCTCTCTTTCTCTCTCTCTCTCTCTGCCCTTCCCCGCCACACTCCGTCCCTCTCTTTAAAAAAAAAATAGATTTCAAATCTCCAGACTTCCAAGTTCCAGTTCAGGCCCTGCTGCTTTGCTTCTGCTATAACCGGGGGCAAACTATGGGGCTGCTCTGCATCTGCCCGAGGATGGTCTCTGCTGCTGGAGGCACAGGGCCCAGTGTGCAGAAGGTGCTCGAGGAATTAGCTGCCGTAGTCCTCATTGTTCCCAGTTATTCTTGTGGATAGACAGACGCAGGAGAGACAAGTCTTTAGGGCTTTGTTACTGTGTAGATATGTCTGCAGTGAAGGAAATGTTCTGGATTTGCACTGTCCCATCTGGTATCCACCAGCCACAGGTGGCTGTTGAGTACTTAGGCCAGTGCAACTGAGGAAAGGAGTTTTATTTTATTTTTAAAAGATTTTATTCATTCATTTGACAGGGAAACAGCGGGAGAGGGGGAAGCAGGCTTGCCACAGAGCAGACAGCCTGATGCAGGGCTCGATCCCAGGACCCCAGGATCACGACCTGAGCTGAAGGCAGCTGCTTAATGACTGAGCCACCCAGCTCCTCCTCTGTTTGCTTTTAATTAGTTACTACTTAAACAGAAATAGCCGCAGTGGCTAGTGGCTACTACCAGGAGAATGTGGCCTTAGGGGGTTAAAGAGCAGAAACTGCCAGCCACCTTGTACTCCAGAATCAGGGAAGTCCTTGCGGAGAGTGTACTCCTTCCTATCCCAAATGAGGGCAGGGGTGGGGGGTCAGTGCAGAGCTTCCAGCCCCACCCCGATGGGAGGAAAAAAAAAATTTAAGATTGTGCTGGAACTTTTCCTAGATTAGCAGCCGTCTGGTCGTGCTGTAGGTATGTCAGGCTTCAGGTCAGAGGAGAAGGTGAGGCTGATAGGTCGGGGGCGGGGGGAGGGGGCAGGGAGGGCAGGTGGTGGAGGGTCCTCCTCCCATGCCTGACTAGGATCTCGGGCCTCCAGATCTGATTGCCTTCCTCGAAGGAAGCGGACACTCACCACGCTACACCCTCTGGTTCTGCATGGGGGAGCCATGGCCCCAGGACCAGCTGTGGACCAAGAAGCTCGTGATGGTCAAGGTGCTGCAGTCCCGGGCTTCTGGAGCTAAGGGGTGGATCTTAAGGAAGGGAGGAGGAACTACAACTCCCAGAAGCCCTCTGAGGAACTACAACTTCCAAGAGTCTCTGCAACCACCAGTTCCTCATCCTCAGGAGCTTCTGGGTGTCCCTCTCCTGGCCTCACCCCCAGAACCTGTTTTGAACTCTGAAAACCATGTGGAAGTCGGTCCTAGCAGCCTCTGTGAGGAACTACGGTGCCTCTGAGTCCTGACCACAAGCTGTCCCGCCCTAGCTTCTGGGAACCCCTCCAGCATTTCAGCCCTAGGAAACTTCTCAGACCACTGGTGGTTGTGGTTATGGGGGGGGGGGGACTACAACTCCCAGCAGCCCTGGGCCTACTGATTCATCCTGGGTGACAGTGGGCGCTGCTGGGAGTTGTAGTTTTCCAACCCCACCCTTGACAGTAAACTGTATTGAGTGTTTCCCCTGACTCCTGTTTCTCCCCCCACCTCCTGCAGGTTGTTCCCACATGCCTGAGGGCCCTGCTGGACATGGCACGCTCAGAGGGTGCTTCCTCACTGGAGAACACTGTGGACCTGCACATTTCCAACAGCTACCCACTCTCTCTCACATCAGAGCAGTACAAGGCCTACCTCCAGGACCTGGTCGAGGACATGGATTTCTAGGCCACGGGGGAGGTCAGATCCCTCACTCCTCACGGGTGCTGCCCCCTCGTGCCTTCACCTCGGCCAATAAACTATTTCTTGCCATTGTCACCACTTGTGTGCCTGGTGTTGGGTGTGACCTAGACTGGGCGTTATTCCTTCTTAGGGCCTCAGCGTACCCATCTGTGCAAGCAACTCCCACCCCAGATGCTCTCTGCATGAGGACAGACACTGTGCAGGGGGCAGTTGATACCTGTCACCTCCTTACCTCTTCCCTGGACCTGGTGAGGAGGGTACAGTCACCCCCATTTTACAGACCAAGACACTGATGCTTGGAGAAAAGCAAGGATCACAAAGCAAGAAACACAAGATGGGTTAGAATCCAGTCTGACTCCAGGGGTGCTGCTCTCCAAGGGGGGCCCTGGGGCAGAATCTAGAACCCCTGTCTTGTCTATGAACAGTTCAGGCCACTGTCCAGTTAGCAAAGAACCTTTCACCTGGATCATCCTGTCAGTTGGGGGCGGGGGCCTTAGGTCCCCCCGCAGCTCGTGCTGGGCGACCTCAGGCAAGTCCTCCCTTCCAGGCCCTGAGCCCCGCTCTGCACTGGGTTGGAACAGGCAGTTCTAGAGAAGTTCTGGGCTTTAGCCTTAAAGACTGCCCACCCCAGCGGGGACTGATGGAGGCCAATGTGGCCCTGACTCACTCTGTGGCCCCTGCTGCTCTGTGCCTCAGTTTCCCTCTCTACTGCAGGAGAATGGATAAGATCACTGCAGCCTCGGAGGACTGGTAAAAAGAGAATCCAATTCAATGGGGGACAAAGGTCCTACGGCTGGGGCAATTCCAGGGCAGACCGATAGCACCCAGGTGCCCCGAGCTTGGAAGACACCGAGCAGGTGGGACCTGGGACCCCAACCTCCCACCCACTGCCACTTTCTGTCAAGAGCAGCGGCTGAGGAGCACCTGGGTGGCTCAGCGGTTAAGCCTCTACCTTCGGCTCAGGTCATAATCTCGGGGTCCTGGGATCAGCCCTGCATCAGGCTCTCTGCTCAGCAGGGAGTCTGCTTCCCTCTCTCTCTCTGCCTGCCTCTCTGCCTACTTGTGATCTCTCTCTCTGTCAAATAAATTTAAAAAAGAAAAAAAAAAAAAAGTAGCGGCTGACTATGTACCAGGGGTGCGAGAAGTACTTCATTTGCCTGGGTCTTCCTCCTTCCAACACCCACGTCAAAGATCAGGACACTGAGGCCCAGAGAGGCGAATGCACTCTGCCTGAGTTACACCCGGCTAGCCACCCTCGGGCATAGGCCAGACCACCTGAGTATCTTCTCCCAGCCCTTTCCCAGACTGGTCTCTGAAAAGAAAGGGCTGAAATCATGGGGCTTGGGGCTAACATTTCATGAAATCTTTAATGAAATTGGGGGAGGGACACAAACAGAAGGGAGGGGCGATGGGGACAGGCTTGGGGGCAAGGGGCACAGGGCAGGGCGGGGCAGGGGGCTCTCCTCTTCCCTGCAGCAACCCTCCCCCAGTCATCCCACTGATGGGGGGAGGGAAGTGGGGAGGTGGAGCCATAAATACGTCCAGAATTCCAAAGAGGCGAAGGAGGGAAGGGGTGGCTGAGGGTCTCAGAGAGGGGGCAAGGGCAGGCCTGGGCCACCCTTGTCAGGGGGCCCGGGCTCCTTGGGCGGCCTCGGGGGCCCGGGGGGGTCGCCTGGCTTGCGGCCGTGCTTGCGAAAGTAGCGGTAGCGCTGGACGTAGGCCCGCACCAAGTTGCTCACCTTCACCGGGTTGATCTCCCCGCTTTTGCTGTGGCAGATCTAGGCAGTGAGGGGCAGCTGTGGTCACTACCAGACCACTGGGGTCCCTGCCACCTGGACTGCTGAGCACAGCTGGCAACTAGGATGGGAGCTGCTCCCCCCAGTTCCAGGCTAACACCCCTACCTGCCTCCCTGCCACCAGCAGGCCAGGCCCTGGCGGGCTTGAGCAAATCCCATCCCTCTCCTCACCTTCCGGACAGACGCACCCCTCCCAGCTCCCCGTCTGGGTAACATCTGTCTGCGCGTGTCCGCCTCTCCTCCTCCTCCTCCTCTCCCCACCTTGGTGTACCTGTTCGCCTCCGGGCCCCACCTTGTGGACAGCCTTCCGCAGGATGTCCTTGTACTCCTCCTTGGTGATGTCCTTCTTCTGATAGTACGGCTTGATGGCCAGCTTCACCTCCTCCACTGCTCGCTCCTGCGTGTGCAGTTTCTTCAAATACTGGCAGAGGCGGGGACAGAGCAGGAAGAAAGGACAGCAGAGGCCAAATGAGTTCCTGTGGAAGCCCCAGCCTCCCCTCCCCTGCCTGCTGGCTCAGCCTCAGCCCTGCACTCCCCTCGCTGCCGTCACCCCCGACCGCAGGCCAGGCTGGGCCTCCGCCAGGCCGGATCCCGGGCCCTCCCAGTGGCCCTGGACCAGGACCCACACGTCCACTGCCCGCACAAAATGGACATGAAATGAGAGGTGGGCCACGGGCTGTCGGACCAGGATGGAAAACAAGCAGACATGACCAGAAGGAAAACCGCCCTGAGGCCCCCCGAGCAGGAGCCAAGTGCAGCTGAGGAAAAACCTGTCCGAATCTGCCTGGCACCCACTCCTGCCCTCCAACAGATGCCTGACTTTCCTTTCTTAAACCATCCTCCTCTCACACGGAAGGATGGGGAGGGAAGGAGGGACACGAGTGACCACAAAGTACACAGTCGTCCGGACGCGTGTCGGCACGTGGGTGTGTTTACGTCGTCGTGCTTTTGTACCTCCCTCACCCTCTCCGTGCGCACATAATGGGGGAAAAATCTACCCAGCGCCCATCTCCCACTCATCCATGTGAGGGAAAGCCGAGCTCCTTACATTTTAATGACTTTGGTATGATCTAAGTTCCCGCCTGTGGGCATCAGTCTCCTGTCCTCCTTGGGCCCCTGTGTCTCAGCATCCATTCCCATTCTCTGCAAAGCTGCCACCAGCCACCCACCGCCCCCAAGCCCAGCTCACCTTGTCTGTGTCTCCCCGTCCCTCGGAGCTGCTGCTGCCCTCTCGCTTGTCAGACGCTGCAGCCAGCCCGGTGGGAGTGGGAGGGGTCGAGCCGCAGCCCCCCAGGGGGAGGCTGCCAGGGAGCAGGTAGCTAGAGGGACCAGGGGGCAGCCCCAGAGAGGTGGGCACAGGGGCTGGGGTCACCCCAAGACTAGAGGGCGGCTTTCGGTGGCTGAGGATCTGTGGGAAGAGGTTGGAGAGAACATGAACAAAGGGAGGGGAAGGGGAAGAGGGACCACGCACCCCCATCATTCCCACCCTGGCTTCCCAATAGTCCCAGGGGCCAGAGGCTCCTCTTCTGGCCAATCCCTTCCTTGTCCGAAGGCCCGCTGGGAAGTGCAGTTCCTCTCCTGACCAGAGTCAGGGCACAAGAGAAGGGACTGTGGGGACTCTTCCCCAGGGGAGCCCACCTGGTTGGTGGCCTGGATCAGTTCCTGGGCCTTTGCTCGGCTCGCCAGATTGGCTTCTTCCATCTTGAAGAGAAGTGCAGTCACTGCAAGGGGCAGACAGTCGAGGACAAGGACATCAGGAGTTGACACAAGAGGGGCCGGTGAGCGACACCTGGCCACCTGCTGCCCCCTCCCACCCGGACCCCTAGAGAGGCCATGGGTCTCGGGCTCAGAGCTGGGAAAAGGGGGCCTCGGCCCCTGAGAGAGCCACTCCGCACCCCCCCACCCTGTTCTTACTTAGGACTTAAGGTACGCGTGTGGTCGGGGGCAATATGGCCAGGTTACTTGGGGACAAGGTGGTGGCAGAGGCGAGATTCCGTCTCAAGCCCCCTGTGGCATATCGCCATCCCCCGAGGGACACTGCTGCCCCCCACCCCCGTCTTCTCTCTGGTCCCTCCACACCTATCCCAGGCCACTTGCAGGCAGCCCCCGGTCTGCGCCAGGCTGACCGCCCCGCGCTCACCCGCCTGCTCTCTTCCAGCATACCCAGACATCAGTGAGCCTTCCGGACAGACCCTGATCGAGCCCTCACCCACCCCAGCCCCTCACTGTCTGGGACACTGCGCACCAACCCCTTCCAGGGCATCCCCACTGCCTCCCGAGTCTGACCCCCTAGGACCTCCACCTCTCAGTCCTGTCTGCACCCCCCAGCCCCAGGGCACACTCACGGGCCAGGACGCCGCTGGTGGTGCAGTCCACACCAGCAGGCAGGTTCCAGGGCATGGGCGGGGGCAGCGTGGGCAGCTGGGAGACACGGGTGGCTGGCCCGTCCTCCGCCCCCGAGTCACCGGCCGTGGACCCCGCGCTAGGGGCAGTGCTTGGGGCAGCTGCAGCCGTGCTGGTGGCTGTGGTGGTGGCAGGCTGCTGTTCCTCCTCCTCCTCCTCCTCCTCCTCCTCTTCCTCCTCCTCCTCCTCCTCTTCAGCCCCACCTCGGACTCCAGCCTCCTCGGCGGCCTCTTCGGGAAGGAAGGAGACCTCGGGCGTCTTGCAGCTGCTATCCACGGTCTGCGAGTCCGGTGTGAGCGCAGGGGGCGGAGGGGCTGCCTTAGGGGGCGGGGTGCTGGGGGCCTTGGCTGCCCGTTCTTCCCCGGACCAGGAGGTCTCCTCCACCCCCTTGGCCCCCGCTGCCTGGCTGCAGCTGTCCGCCTTGGACTTCTTTAGCATCACGGGGCCACCGCTGCCCCCGCTGCTGCCCCCGCTGCGGATCTTTTTCCTGGTCTTGGATGGCTTGGTCTTTCCCTTGGTCCCCTTGGCTTTCTTGGCCCCAGCCTTGGCCTTGACCTTGGTCTTTTTGGGCTTGGTGCTGCCCGGAGCTGCTTTGGCCACCTCGGTGGGGGCCCGCTCATCGGGCTTGAGGAAGGGGGAGCGGCTCTCCCGGTCTCGGCTGAACTTGACCCCGATGGAGCCCAGGCCGGCTGACGCGGCCTCCTTGGCAGGCGTGGTACTGCTGACGCCTTCGCGGATCAGCACTGCCACCTTGGACTGCAGCTTCACCTTCCGGGAGGAAGAGGAGCACGAGGAGGAGGATGAGCCCGAGCCACTGCTGACCGGTGGCTTTGGTGGGGGCCCCGAGGAGGCCGCTGACTCCTTGGGAGGCCGAACCTTCTTGGATGACCTGTCCCTGTCCCTATCTCTGTCCCTGTCCCGGTCCCGATCCCCCCCATCCAGTGCCTTCCGCCGTGATCCCTTCTCCCGGGAGGAAGAGGAGGAGGAGGCAGCCCCGGAGCGGCGCCGGTCCTTCTCGCTGCTCTTGCCACCCCGCTCCTCAGCGCTCAGTCCCTCCGAGTCGTACAGGACCTCTCGCTTGGGCGACGAGGCCGGGGCCGGTGAGGGGCCACGGGGGTCGGGCTTGTCAGGCCGGCCCACGGTGATGGTCCGCTTGATGGCGAAGAGATCGTGGTCCGTGAGGTCCTGGATGGAGGGTGGCACAGCTCCCCGGCGGCGGCTGTCGCGCTCTCCGCCCAAGGAGCTGGAGCCGGAGGGCGGCTGGGTGGGCACCGGGGCCTTTTCGCTGTCCCCAGAGCGCTTCTCGCCCCGGGACCGCGAGCGCTTCTTCTTCTTCTTGCTGCCGCCGCCGTCTCGGTGCTTGCCGCGGTGCCGCTCGCGCCTGGACGAGGAGGAGGAGGAGGTGGCAGGGGGCGGGGAGGCCGAGCGCCGCCGCCGCCGCCGCTTTTCCCGGGACCGAGACCTGCGGCTGCCCCCGCGGCGGCGGTCGGTGCTGCGTGAGCGGCGGCGGGCGGAGCGGGAGCGGCGGCGGGCGGACG
Organism: Enhydra lutris kenyoni; assembly: GCF_002288905.1. Lineage (NCBI taxonomy): Eukaryota > Metazoa > Chordata > Mammalia > Carnivora > Mustelidae > Enhydra > Enhydra lutris. Next base: position 2,561,243 of record NW_019154161.1, read on the forward strand.
ACGAGGCGTGCGAGCCCGGCTTGCGGTCCCGGGAGCGGTGCTTCTTGGAGTCCCAGGGGGAGGCCGGGGCCGGTGGGGCGGGCGCCGCGCCCGACGAGGACGAGGCGGCCTCCTTGGCCTCGCCGCCGCTCCGCTTTCGCTCCCGCCGCGACTTCTTGCGGGTGGGGGGCCCGGCGGGGGCGGTGGCAGCCGCAGGGGTGGCGGCGGGGGAGGGCGAGCGCTGCCGGTAGCGCTCCCGCCGCTGCGTCAGGATCTTGCGGCGCAGGTCCAGGCCGCCCCAGCGCGTGTCGGCGGCCGGCGGGGCGGGAGCCGGCTCCCCTAGGTCCACCTGCAGGGCGCCCTCGCCGTCCGACTCGGCGTGCAGAGACAAGAAGTCGTCCCCCTCCGGGGCCCGGGGAGCGGGGGGCGGGGGCGGGGGCTGGGCCGCGGGGGGTGCCGCGGCCGCAGGAGGGGGGCGCGCTGCCCGGCCGCCGCTGGGCCGAAACAGGGACACCGCCACCCGGGGCTCCTCCTCAGGCTGGACGATCTCGCCCTCCTCAATCTCTGAGTCGCCGGGTGGCAGCAGGGTTGGCGGGATGACGGCTCCACCGGCTGTCACCACCTCCACGGAGACCTTGCCTTCCCGACAGGCCTCTGCCTCGGTCCCTACCACGAAGACGCGCCTGCGGCTGGCTCCATCCACCCGGGTGGAGTCTACCTGGGGCGGCGTTCCGGGGGCTGGCGTTGGCTGTGGGGGCTGGGGGTCCGGGCGGGGGCTCTCATCACCTGGGAAGTCCTGGCTCAGGCTGTTGTCATCATAGATGCCCGCCAGGGTCTCCGAGATGCGGCTGATGCTCTGAGACAAGCCTTCCTCCTCCTCTTCTTCCTCCTCTTCCTCTTCCTCCTCCTCTTCCTCCTCCTCCTCCTCCTCTTCCTCAGGCGAGGGTGTCCCCGCGGATGAGCTGGGGTTGGAGCCAGTGGGCTCAAAGGGGTCATACTTCTGCTCCGGAGCAGGCGGTGGGGAATAGGCCTCATCGGTGGGGTGGAAGGGGTCATAGATGTCGAATCGGGGGGCAGGTGGCGCCGGTGGTGCTGGGGGTGGGGGAGGTGGGGGAGGGGAGGGGGAGGAAGATGAAGGGGAGGGGGAGGGGGAGGAGGACGCAGAGGAGGGAGCAGGGGGAGGGGCTGGGCCCCCATCTCCGGTGCCCAAGGTGAGGAGGTGGCGGGCACAGGAGGGGCGAGAAGAGTGGGGCTGTGGAGAAACTGCAAAGAAACAGTGGAGACGGAGAACCACGGTCAGGTGCACACCTTCCTCCCGGTGTCCTGCATAGCGCCCACGGGCAGGACGGCACCCCAGCCACTGCCCTCCTCCGGCGGCCCTCAGGGCTCCAGCAGACGCAGCTCTCAGCGCTTTACTCGGCCAGACTCACAGCACATTCCCACAACTCCACACCACGGACACTACGTCCTTACTGGAGGACACTGAGGCTCAGGGAGCTGCAGTATCTTCCCGAAGGGCCCACAGCGGGGAGAAGCTGGGTGTGGACTCGGTCAGTGCGGCCACCGAGCCTGCACTCCCATATCCTGAGACGTCCCCTGGCCGGCAGCCCAAGAAGCCCATGACCAGTGTTACCACAGAAGACAAGGGCCAGAGCGGGGCAGCTGGGATTTGAACCTAAAACCACCTTTGAGGCCGAGCTCTGGCCTGACACTCTGGCTGCCTCTGGGAGAAATTTATCCTGCTTCATGGAGGGAATCGCCTGCGGCTGCAAAGGTGATAACTCCCTCTCGAGAGCCAGGAAAGGGCAGAGCTGGGGAGCCCTGGCCGCTGGAGTCCTCGCCCCATGCACGTCACTCTGTGACGAGCCCCATCCAAGGGGCTGACAAGCGACAGGAACAACCAGGGTCCGCCCCTCCTACCAACCGGCATCGTGCTTTCCTGCGCCACCATCGCTGCCTCCCGAGGCCATGCTTTCTGAAGACAGGGTCTCAGGGCCATAAATCCCACGTGGAGACAACGGACCAGGGCCGCACCTCCAGACACACACACTGGGGTGCCCTCAACCTCCCCTCTCAACCACATACTACAGGGCGCTGCAACGGCCAGGATGCCAGCATGGTCCGGTGGACAGTGCCACGATAGCCAGGGCTCACGAGGGCAGTCCCAGAGCTACCTCTCAACCCGATCCCAGGCTCTAAGCCCTCACCCATGACACGACCAAGGACAAGGACTTCAACTGCTGCGTGCCTCGGTTTCCTCATCTCTACAGTGGGGTCCACTCATTCATTCAGGACATTTTTACTGATCACCTATCTTGTGCCAAGGGCGGTCTGGGGTACTAGGAATAGAAGAGTGAGCACAAGAGACAAAGTCCCTGCCTTCAAGGAGCTCACGTCGAGCAGGGCGAGAAATCTCAAGGAGCCACAGAGGGCTCCTTGAGAGCCAGCTACTGAGGGCTGAGGAAGAAGATAAAGCAAGAGGGGACGCCCGGGTGGTGCAGTTCTTGATTTCGGCTCAGGTCATGATCTCAGCATCATGAGATCAAGCCCCGTCAGGCTCCGTGCTTGGCAGGGAGCCTGCTTGAGATTCTCTCTCTCCCTCTGCCCTCCCCACCCCTCTAAAATACATAAATAAATCTAAGAAAGAAAGAGAAAAAGGAAAAAAGGAAAGAAACGAAAGCAGAGAAGGATGGTGATGATAGCATTCACACCTCACGAGGAAGAGGGGACCGGACGAGCAGCTATGGGGACCGAACCCGCAAGGACCCGGTGAGCATGAGCTCTTGCTACCCTGCTTACGAATTATTACTACGCCCAGAGGTATAGAGGAATCCACAGGCCCGAGCGGTCTGGAACTGCAAGACAGCCGCTTCTTTATATAATTTTTATATGACGTAGGATTAAGGGCGAGTTTTTTTCCCCCTAAATTCTTAATAATTTCCAAATGGAGGAAGAAAACCACCCATAACAAGAAAATAAATCATAACCCCAGCATCCCCACCCCCCAGCAAAACAGCTCTCAGGTTCCAGATACATCTACGACACTGAACACTGAATGCCTGGGGCCAAATCCCAAGGTCATCTGCTTTTGTCAATAAAGTTTTATTAGAACACTGCCATGCCCCTTTATTTATCCTCTATGGCTTCTAATTTGAAAAGAAATGAACATATTCTTGTGGGCCCCCAAGAGTGTGGTGGGCCCTAGGTATCACGTTCCCTGAGCCTAATAGCCAAGTCAACGCACAGCTGTAAAAAAAGATCAAAGGAAACAAACTAGGCCAGGTGGGGGCCCAGGGTCAGCTGCCGAACAGCACCCCTAGCTGCCCTCGTGCTGCGCCTGAGCTGACTGAGCCTTCCTCTCTTCTCCACCCCTCCCAACTGCAGACATCCATGCAGAAGGGAAGTCAAAACCTGGGCTTCCCACCAGGGCCCTGGGGGCCAGCAGCAGCAGCAGCCCTGAAGAACTAGTTAGAAACGCAAACTCCCAGGCCCCACCCCAAACCCACTGAATCAGAAACTAAGAGTTAAGGGCCTCCCGCTCCCAGGGAGATGAATTCTCACTGCAGCTCCACTGCCTCGTGGAGCCTGGGACGCTGAGCACTCACACGAGCTAACAACTCCTACATGCTAGCGATCACATCAGCGATTGCTTTCCGTGTGTCTGTCGGCACACACAGCCTTTATTTTGGTCTAACAGGCAAAGGCTTAAAGGTTTTGTCCAAGTGACACGATCACTACTATTACTACCAATGACAGCAGACTCCCGCACAACTCTGAGGCCTCCTCCTCAGCTCCGCCCTGGCCCCACATACCCGTTTTGCCTGTCCTCCAGGCCCTGAGACGGGGCAGCAGGCTAGGCACGGGCAGAGGGATCGGATCCCTGTCCCCGATTCGGACCTCGGCCACCAGCTCCAGCATGTCCTCGCTTCTGCAGGGCAGAAGGAGGTGAATGAGCCCAAGAGAAGCTTCCAGCTCCCACGCCAAAGGCCTCTCCCACTCCAGCTGCCCAACTACTCACTCGCCAGGCCGCAGGTCCAGGTGGCTGGGAACCCAGGTATCTGGGGGATCCAGAACACTCACCAGCCCCGCGAGGAAGCTGTCTGCAGCCATGTCCAACACCTGGAATAGGCCAGGAGGGGCTCCGTCCTGTATCTGCTCATGTGAGGACCCACAAACCCCCTTTCCCCAGCCCCTAAATTCTCAGGAACCCAAACATCTGAAACTCCAAGAAAATGCTGGGATCTAACCAATTCCCTCACCCTGACTTGCCTCCAGGACCCAAGGCTCACCCCCACAGATGACGTCCCCAGCCCCTCCAACACCACTGATCGACTTCAGCCCTAGGAGTCTGGGTCCCCAAACCCAATGCCAGGATCCAGACCCCGGTGACCTAGCCCCCCCAACCCTCCCCAAGTCTGGGCCCCCAGCCCCCTGTTCTTACTCACAGTAGCCGTGTCAGTCCCCCCTGACTCCTGGGAACGGGGCTCTGACCGTGGGCTCCGGCAGCGCCTCCATCGAAGGCCATGACACCGGGAGCCATCTGGAGAGAGATTTGCATGGGGGATTGGAAACGGGACTAGACACAGACTCTGTGGGGCAGAGGAAAGGGGAGCCTGCCCTAGCTCTTGCCAAGGGAACCAAGGACCTGCCAGCTCTCCCTGCCTCCTTCCACCATGCCCCAGCTCGGGTCCCGGAAGGACATCCCCAACACCATTCTGAGGCGCCAGCACTCTCACCCCTCTGTCCTCCTAGCTGCCCTCAGGATGATGTCCAGACAAGGCACTGTGCCTTTAGAGCCTTGCTAGGGCCCAGTCCCCAAGGAGCTCCCCTGCCTTGCCTCCTGCTCACACCCCCGTGCCCACCAGCCCCAGAAAACGACGACGCAGTCCTGCAAGGTGGCCCAGTGCTGTGCGCCCGCTGGCTGCCTCTGCCTACCAGGCTTCCCTCTTTACTGGACCACTCTAATACATCCTTAGAGACCCAGTTCCCCTGTATCCCCCCTCTAGGAAGCCTTCCCAGACCCCATCTCCTCCCCCACTGGGCCTCCTCCTGCCCTCCCACAGTGCCTCGGGCTACTTCCGCCCCCATGATGGTGTCTCCCCTCCATCAGACTGGCAGCCCTTCCGAGGCAGCCGTGGAGTCTGACCCATCTTTTGGCTCCCTGTGCCAGCATGAGAGTGGTACCCAGGAGGCCTCAGAAGAGTGGTTATGAATGAAATTAGGGTAAAGAACACAGAGATGGGACAGGAGGCTAAGAGGAACCAGAGCCCATCATACCTTTATCATTTGGCAGATCCCCCTGCAGGGAACTTCCCACAGCCTGCTGAATGGCCCGCTAGAGAAAAGGTGGAGGGTGAAGGGGATGGAAAGAAAGGGCAGTCAGGGGACTCGTGCAAATGATCACAAGCTCTGCTCCTGGGAGACAGCCATTCCAGACACCCCTATAGCCAAATCCAAACCCGTCAGAGGAGCCAAGAGTCCAGGCCCCCAGCCCCTCCTCCCCACCAGGGCCCAGGTGTTGGGCCCTGAAATCTGAACTTGCAGCCCATCCCTGCCTGCCTTGGCCCTGGGTGTCTAGCAGCCTTACCAGGATAAAGGCAGAAGGAGAAAGTGTGGGGTCTCTGTCCGGTGGACCATCGCCCCGATCCTCGCCCGACTCCTCTGTCTTCCCTCGGGACTCATCTTCTTCCTCCATGGTCACCTGGTGGTTGAGAGGGTGACAGTTTGGAGTGGAGACCAGGGCGCAGGGCGGTCTTCCGGGAGGAGCAGGAAATGGATGCAAAGACCTCAAGGGCCTCAAACGTTGCTTTGCTCAGCAACCTCTCTGGCATCCTTCCCTTCTACCGCTGCACTCCAGTCCTTGGGTGAGCCCCACGACCAGTGCAGCCATCGGAGGGGCCCGAGTGGGCTCTCTTCCCTTGCCTGGATCCCAGCTGCCCCCCTTCGTGGAAGGGAGGCCTTCCCAGCCTCCCGTTTCAACACGGCTCTCCCAAGTGCCCACCAAGTGCCAAGACCTCACTGCCCACCCTCCTAAGACCCAACCCAACGCCAAGATTTTTTTTTTGGTTGAGTTGTGATTTCAAATACCGTGTTCCATAGTCTCCTAAACCCTCCTTTCCCAAACTGAGACATGCACCAGTGGGCTGGGTGTACCTCAAATACCACACCACTTCCTACAGCATCAACTCTCCTCGATGGCGCAGAACCAAAAAGTTGTATTTATGTGCAAAAGATGGAAATGCAATAGAGCAATGTACAAAACCAGTACTGAACTGAAAACACTGCTTTCAGAAAGGCAGGCTGTCCACCTGACCCCACAGAGGGCATCCACCTAAGGCCTATGTGCCCACTGGATGAAAGCATGGCTCAAGCTTTCGTGACGTCACAGAAATTCTTAGACTATACTAAAGCAGAGAGATGATCCCTCGCACTGGTGGGTGTCTGGATTAGGACTTCAGAAAGCATGACTATTTCAGCTGCTGGCTTCCCTGTAACCATCAAATCTGCTACTTTGAAAACAATATCCAGTCTGAGTTCCCAGAAAGCTTTGAAACCCGTAAACTGGCCCCCACCCCGACTCATTGTGCTTATCTGGAAATGGGCACAACAGGAGTATCTAGGTCCAAGAAGGCCTGTGAGAATTCAAAGTGGACTGACTTCTGCCACAGAGTCAGCACAGCCCAAGCGTTCAATACAAAGTAACAATAATTAGCATTATTAGCCTCCAGAGGCCCAGGTTTATCTCTGCCACTCTCCCAGCCGCATACCTGCAAAGCAAACACCCAGGTCCAGGTCTCTCTTCCACCACAGATTTCCAAGCTAAGCCAAAGCTCCCAGCAATGAGCCTGGAGCTCCTTCCCTAACTCCCACTAACATGTCCTGCCTATAAACCCCTGTGGACAGTTCCCAGCCCTGGAGCTGCTCTCCAGCACCTCTGGGGGAAGCACCTGCTACGCCGAACAGTGACTGTCACATAACAGAAGCCTAATTGAGACCTGCTGAGTACAGACACACAGATCTCCAAGCCCTCTGCGGCGTATGAAGATGATCCCTTGCCCATGTGGACGTGCCCTGGGCTTTGCAGACACACCCAGGGCTCTTTAGATCTTTTCAACATGAAAACACATTCTGCAGACATTGCTAAGTCCCTCTAGGTCAGTGTTTCCCAAACTACAGTATGATAGGAGTATAGTGGTTCACGAATAGATTGTTATAAAAAAAATAAATAAATTGAACGCAGGAGAAAAATCTTCACAGTACATCGCAGGGTGTTAAGTGGAAATATGAATTAATGGGACTTTGGTATTCAACACATAGGGGAATATGCAATGGGTCTCAACAAAAAATGTACTTCTTACTGTAGATCAAGGTCAAAAGAGTTTGAAAAGCATTACACTAAATGAATCTAGGTGATCCTACAGACTTCCCCACACTAATGTGGACTAATTCTAATCTCTATAGCTCCAGGGCAATGCAGAATTTAAAAACATTTTTTCATTTGAATTACATTATAAAGTGCAAGTACATTTGAGCTGGGCAAATTTTCCAATACTCTCCTTTGTCTTGTTCTCCACGCGATTATACAGCCTCAAAAGGCATTCGAATTTGCTCCAGGCATAAAGACTGCACTCTTGCAGTCACACTGAAAGCCAACTAGATGGTTCCAGGTCCTTCTAACTGCCCCCAGCCTCCTGTCACCCAGATTAGACACTCTTCAGAGGTTAGAGACCCATCCAGGCCTCACACCACACCTCAGTATTTGCCTCCCTCCCTTGGTGGGTATACCCCACCCGTCTGGGTGGCCCTAAAAGACTTCCTGGCCCTCCAACAGTTCTCTCAGGCCCGGTAAATGGCCCCAGACCCATGTAGGTGAGCCGCATCCTCAAGTCAGCTCATGCAGACACTCCCAGCCCTAACAGACATACCCCGGGCGCTATAGATAGCTCTGCAGATACTCCTCAGCTCTTGCAGACCTCCTTCACCCTGGGACATATCTCAAGATCTCAAGATGGCCCCAGAACCCTATAAACAGACCCTAACCTCTGGTCAGCCCATAAAGACGATCAGCAGTGCCTACAGAAATGACCCACGCCAGCTAGGTGATGGAGAGCAGGCTCCAGTCCCGGTCCAGCCCGGTGGACGTCCCCAGTCCTCACGGGGACGCCCCGTAGATGCCCCCCGGAACCCACAGACGCGTCCCGGGGCCTTGAGAAGGCCCCCCGCTCGGCACCAGGTTCCGCCGCCGCTGCCGGGCCCGAGGCCGCCCCGCTAAGTCCTCCAGGCCCCGCGGCGTGTGGGGAGGACCCCAGGACCACTAGGGACCCGACTCCGCCCCGCCCACCCCGATAGGCCCGAGCCCCGCGGCCCAGACTGCCGCCGCCATCTTACCCCGCCGCTCGGGCTGCGGCTCCGGCCCCGGCGCGGGGCGGGGCGGGCTGGGGGGGCTCGCGAGCAGAGGGAGGAGAGGGGCGGAGCTAAAACGCCGCCGAGCTTGCCGGGACTTCAAGTACCGAGCACGGTGCCGTGAAGGCTGGTGGGAAGACTCCGGACTCAGTTTCCCAGAAGTCAGTGGGGCACACAGGCAGGGGCGCGCGCGACGAACGCCGGGAGGCGTAGTCCGCGCGTCGCCTCCGTCGCGCGGGGACAGCAGGGAAGTGAGAGGTGAAGGGGGCGGGGTTGCGGTAGCCCGCGACAAGGCCCCACGGTGCCCTGCGCGCGCGCGGAAAGAGCTGCGGAACAGGAAGTGACGTGGGGCCCTGAGCAGGGTTGCTGCAAGGGAATTGTAGTTCCGAAAAGTGGACGGTAGAAAAAAGCGGTGCTGGCTGGGAGTTGCACCGCCCACCTTCTGGGGATCCCAGAATATCCGGGTCTCCTAAGTCCCCTCTAAATATAGAGCCGAGGAGCCCGACCCTACAACCTCCTCCTCATTCAAGATGGAAAAGTCCAAATTCCGATTTCCTCTCACTCAGCAGGAGTCCAGACTCCCATTTTACTCCTTCCTGGGACTGGGGAGTTCGACCTCTCCTTCCTCACAACCAGAAGTCGGGCCCTCATGCCCATCCTTCCTCCATCCTTCCATTCCTGGTCTCAAACTCGTACTTCACACAGACACAGGTATTTGAGTTCCCAATCCGGATTCCCTCAGATCCAGATATCTGAATACCCGGCCCCCCCAACCCCTGGACCCAAGACTCTACGCCCCCAGCTCTCTCCTTTGCGGAACCTAGTAGTAAAGACTCCCTGATCCCCTACTCCCCGGGACCCAGGAGTCCAGAACTCCAGTCTCATTCTCCCCGAGAGACCCCGGAGTCTGGGCCCTCATCTTCCTCCTTCAGGACTCACAAAGCCTGGCCCTAGGCCCTTCAATGACCCAGCCACCCCAGTTTGGGCGAGCTGGCTCAGGGATTAGGAATGCAGTGATCTCACGGCCCCTCCCTGTCCCGTTACCCCGCTGTCCCCCTCCAGGGCCCCATCTCCCCTCCCAGTCTGTCTTCCGCTTGGCTGGGACTCCGGGAACCGGAAGCCTGGGTCCCTTAGCGGGCGGAGACTCCGGCGTCCAGCTTAGACGCCCGGGTCGGAAGTTTGGCTAGGATCCCAGGACGGAGGTGGAGCTTCCCTTCAAGACCCGCTCCTTCCTTCGAGCGCGCCTATATACGGCCGCGCGCGAGTCGACGAACCCCGCCTACTAAAAACGAGGCCTAGGGGATGTTGCCCGAAAAGCGAGGCCTCCGGGATCCTCATTTGCATAGCACCTCCCCGAACGATTTTCCCGACCCGTCCGCCGAAAGTGTGAGGACTCGTATTAGCATAGCCCCGCCCACAGACGGCCCGCCCGCAGAGAGCGCGTGGCGCTGCTCCCGGTGAGTTTAGCCCTAACGTTAGCATATCCCCGCCCCATTCGGAATTCCCCTTCACAAGGAAAGCCTTTCCCCCTCCCTTATTAGCATAGCTCCTCCTTTTCCCGGGCCTTACCTCCTAAGTGTCCCGAGACTCCAGTCCTTCTCTCCGGAGCTCATGATTATGCAGTAGCCTTATTAGCGGGGCCCGCCCCTAGGCCCCGCCCGGCTCCCCCCAAGGCGGTAGCGGCGGCGGCAGCAGCGGTGGCGACATGAGCAGCGGGGCGGCGTCCGGGACAGGGCGGGGGCGGCCCCGGGGCGGGGGGCCGGGGCCCGGGGACCCCCCACCCAGCGAGACACACAAGCTGGTGGTCGTGGGCGGCGGCGGCGTGGGCAAGAGCGCGCTGACCATCCAGTTCATCCAGGTAGTGGGCCCTCACCCGGGGGGGTGCCCCCGGGACCTAGAACTGAGCCCTTTGGGAGATCCCTGAGACCCCGATTTCCCCTTGATCCATCACTCAGACCCTTCTATGAGACCTTCTAATCTTAAAAAATCCCCTCAGATGGTGACCCTGAGCCCCCCAGCTCCAGGGCCTCCACCCTCTACACAAGGGACTTATACTCGCATCCTGAGACTCCCCCCCCCAACCCTCCTCCCAGTACCCAAGACCCCGCTTCCCTGTGGACTTGACCTTGAGCACCTCCTGGGAGCATCCTAAATCCAAAAGTCACCCCATATAGACCATAAGCACTCCCATAGGCCCCCACCCCTAGGTGTCACTTCCCCCTACCCTGAGCCCCATCTCCCCCAGATCCCAGGTCCCAGCTTCCCGTCTGAGCCACCCAAAGCCTAATTGGGAGATTACCCTCCTCTAGATACTAAGCTCCCCCAGAATCTAGAAATTGTGCCCAGAGTTTGCCTGGGGCCCATCCAGTACCATCTGGTCCTGAGAAGAGGCACCCTCAGACCCAAGAGATTTCAGAAAGATCCTGCCCCTGGGCCATTCCAGAGAATTCTTATGACTACACGTCCTGTTCCGGGGATCCCCCACCCCACCAGACCCAGACCTCCCCCTCCCCCAGGGAAAACCACCCACTCCTCCATGTTGAGTTTTCTTCCACTCTAACTCCTTGAGCATCTCTCAGAAACCTTGGCTAGCCCCCAGATCACCTCCTTGAAGAAACCCCGATTCTTGACACCCCCAGAAAGACCCACTTCTTGGGAGTTTCTCTGACCCTGTAAACGCATTTTGGGATGTCTCAGATTCTCTAGACGTGTACCTATATTCTGTGACAAACCTCCCAAATGTATTTGCACCTTGGGACTCTCCCCAGCTCTCACCCCAGACTTCTCCAGATGTGTTCTGAAGACACACTCGTAATCCCCCCATGGCGTGGTCCCTGCACCCACCCTGCAGGCCAAGCCCTCACCAAGCACCCCTCCCCTAAAAGACAGGAGGCAGCTCTCAGACCCCGAGCTACCAGATCACCCCTTCTCTCCTGAAAATCCACCACTGCCCAGGAAATTTCCAGCCTATTCCCAAGGGAAACCCTCCCACCTTAGAGAAACCTTAGAAAGGTGTTTCCTTTCTGAGATGCTACCGCAGAGGGTCCTGGGCCTCAGGCTCCTCAAGAGACCCCAGCCAGGCCCTGCATGGGAGCCCCTGCCTATATAGTAGAAGGCCCCAGCCCCTTGCACCCAGGGGCGGACCCAAAGCTGGCCAAAGGCCTGGCTGGAGGCTGGCCTGACCCAGGCAGGAAGGGAGGGGCCCAGCCTCCGGGCCGGGCAGCTTCTCCGCAGCTGGATTGGAACTTGTACCTTCCCCTGGGAGGAGACACTAGAAGCTGCCTGAGAAGGAGGGGGAGAGGGAGGAGGAGGAAGAAGGAGAAAAAAAAGAGCGAAGAGGAGGAGGAGGAGGAGGAGGGAGAGATAGAAACAGGCAGACATTCTGGGCAATAGTATCTCCCAATAACTGAGCACCTACTAGATCCAAGCCATACGTGAAATGCTTAGCAGGAATTTCCCCCCGAATCTCACAAATGCTGGATTAAGTATAGTCTTATTTTTATCCTTATTTTCCAAATGAGGAAATTAAGGTTCAGAGAGGGGAAGTGATTTGATCAATACTGCACGGCTAGGACATAATCACCATGTGGGAGATGTACTTTATACCAGAGAGAGAAAACCGGGAGAGACTCGGAAAAAGGAGACTAGGTAGGGTGGGAGGAAGGAACAGAGACCCACAGAGAGGGGAGCAGGGATCCAACAAGAAGTGGTGGGGGAGGCAGAACCCAGCGATAGGGTTAAGTCATCTCTCCTGGGGCACTGCAGGAACCGCAGTAATGATGTCTTCTCCCTGTCCCCCCAGTCCTACTTTGTGTCTGACTATGACCCAACCATCGAAGACTCCTATACGAAGATCTGTGCTGTGGATGGTGTTCCAGCCCGGCTGGACAGTGAGGACGGCGGGGAGTGGGTGGGGGGATGTTGGTGGGGCTGAGGTCTCCTGGGAGCCTCATCCCCACGGTGGCCCCTCTCCCTCTGTCTGCAGTCCTGGACACAGCAGGCCAGGAGGAGTTTGGTGCCATGCGGGAGCAATACATGCGCGCTGGACACGGCTTCCTGCTGGTGTTTGCCATTAACGATCGGCAGAGGTGAGGGGAGTGGAGGGTGCGGAGCAAGGCGGGCTGGGGCCCAGCAGCTGGCCAGAACTCACGCCTCTGGCTTCATCTGCAGTTTCAACGAGGTGGGCAAGCTTTTCACGCAGATCCTCCGTGTCAAGGACCGAGATGATTTCCCCATCGTGTTGGTTGGGAACAAGGCAGATCTGGAGACACAGCGCCAGGTCTGGGACACTCCCCACTGCCTCCAACCCCTGTCCCCATCTCAACCTGGGAGGCTCCTTTGGGCGCCCTCCTCTGGCTCCCCTGGTCCCGCTCCCTCTGTTGTCACACTCATCACTACATGGGTTGCCCCCAAATTGGATCTTCTGCGTTCCCAGTGTTGCACGTGACTTCCCAGAAAACTGTTGGATGGGACCAAGTGCACCCGCAGGTCGACCTGCCCCAACTCTGCTCCATCCCCACCTCAGTGAGCCTCCCTCCAGGCCCCCCACTGCCCCTGCCCCTTCCCTGCTCATAGCCCTCCCTTGGCACCCCCCCTCCCCCAGAAAGAACTCCAACTCTTGGACTTGGCACTTGATTCCCACCATGTCTTGTCCCTTTCTCTGCTCTCACCACTTCCTACACAGAGAGAATGTGATTTCCACACCGAACTCAACTTTCCGATTAAGCCTTTGGGGGTTTCCAGGCTTCCGAGCTTTGCTCGGCCTCTGCAGGGGACACCCTGACTTCTCCGCAGGAGGAACTCTGTCAGCTGATGTTCAGAAGGGCAAATGTCTACAGAGCCTTCCCGGACTCCTTACTTAATGGAGCCGAGCCCTCTCAGCACGTTCCCCATGATCTCCTTGAAACTTTTCCTCTTCCCTTGACCCCCACACTATGGCACCCCCGTTAGAGCGTGTAGTGTATCTCTGCCTCCCTCCCACAGTTGGGCCCCACCCTGAGTGCAGACACCTGACTCCTGCTGTCCCCCTCCCAGGTCCCCCGATCTGAAGCCTCTGCCTTTGGTGCCTCCCACCACGTGGCCTACTTTGAGGCCTCGGCCAAGCTGCGCCTCAATGTGGACGAAGCCTTTGAGCAGCTGGTGCGGGCTGTCCGGTAAGCAGAGCGCCTTTCCTGTTGTACCTGTCCCCAGTCCCGGCGACCCGGACTTACCAGCTTCTTCCCACAGGAAGTACCAGGAACAAGAGCTCCCGCCCAGCCCACCCAGCGCCCCCAGGAAGAAAGATGGAGGCTGTCCCTGCGTCCTTCTGTAGCCCCAGGGGTGTGAGAGGAGCGACCAGCACTCGGGACCAGCTGCCTTCACCGAGCCTGTTTCCCCACCTGGGTTTCCCAGGATACACTACACCCTCACCCGGAATTCCTGGCCTCCTCCGGGACATCGCCACTGTGTGCCTTCTGCCAATGCCTCCCTTCCCCACCCAAGCCCCTTGTTGGGGTGAGGGGCTCCCGGGCATCCGGGTCACTGCTGTATATAACTCCCCTCTCCACCCCCAGGGAAATAAACTTCACTGCCAATGTCAGAAAGTGCTTTTTGGGAAGGGAAAAGGGGTGGTGGGTGAATTCATGGCGCACAAAGGTAAAAGTCTCACTCCACCTACCACCATCAGATCTAGAACCCTTTGTTTGGCTGGGGGGGGGATGGGGGCAGAGAACAAGCCAAGGCAAGCCAGGTGGCTGGACCTCTGCATCGCCTTCAATGAAGGCCATTCTGCCCTTTCGTGTTTGGGTGGGCATTTTGCTGGGATGGGGATAAACATCTCAAAAAAATTTTGTTTCTTTCCTGAAAAGTTCTAGAACCGCACTGTTCAGTAAGCTAGCCAGAAACTACATGTGGCTATATAAATTTACCGGGTAGTGGTGTTCCAGAAGGCTCCAGGATCTTGGAAACTGGCCTCTGCTACAACCCCTGCCTGTCCCGTCCCACCTCCAATATATATTGAGAAAGACCTTTTGGCTACAGGAGGGAGCAGGGACAGGTGGACAGAATGGTGTCCAAGCAGCTGGCTGGCAAGTTCTCATTTCCAGAAAGTCCCCAGTTGGGCTGATATCTGAGTCCAAACCCTTAATCCAACTTGTGGCCGGTGTAGACACACTTTCCATCTGAGCCTCTCTCCTGGAAAGGGCTGAAGTGTGGGTCATCTTCAGGCCTCCCCCAAAGTTGCTAACCAGCTTGTCTGGGAACTCTTGGATTCCTCCAAATTCCACCCAGGACCCCTAACTCTTAAGTCTATTTGCTAACCTGGAAGGCTGGTACCACAGGGAGACCACCCCTCGCCCACCTCCCAAGCGTGACAGGTGTCCCTAAACTCCAACACCGAGTCAACACTGCAGGCCAGAAACCTCACCCTCTGTCCCCATGCCTTGGAACTTTGATCGCCACTTGTAACTGTCACCAATCCAAGATCTACTCCTCTTACCCCAACGTCTGCCATGCTTGGACTCGATCCCTTGACCCTTGGTTCCAAACAGCAACCCTCACACCCACCCCAGAACCCATTTCCTGGTTCAAGGGTAGAGGATGGCCCCAGCAGCCCCTCTGACTTCTCAGCTGTCGAACAGGGGAGATCACAGAACTACTTCCGGGAGGCCTTTAGGAACCCATCTGGACCCAGAAGACGAACAGCGTTTGGAGTATACTAAGTGCTCTGTATCAGCGACGGAGGCCCCACTGTTCTCCTTCTGCCCCAGAACCATGAATGTCCCTCTGTACTCCAGATCAGAACAATGATTAGCTCAATATCCCCTTCCGGGTTTCATTATCACAGAATCCTTGGCCTGTGTTCAACCTTCCGCCCTGGGAATAAGCGTGGCTCCCACGTATTATGTTGCACGTTCACTCCCTCTAGCCCCAGGACCTCTGCTTGCCAGGGGCCCAACCCCTGCAGGACGGATGGGGGTGGGGGGACGGGTTCTATCACTTTCCAGATGAGCTCTGACCTCTCCCCCTAACCCCAGCCAGAGAGGTGAGGCACTCTGGGGAATCAGGGGAGTCCTATGCCAAGGCTTCCCTCCCTGGCTACCCCCCCCCCCCGCCATCGCCGCCACCTTGGCAGAGGGCCTTAGTCTTTTTTTGCACCGTCCGTCGGTGCCAAGTTCTTGCCCGGGACACCCTGCTTCTTTAAGGACGACAATGAGCTTTGCAGAGGTGACGGAAGCTACTGCTCACCCCCAGAAAAAGGCACACATACAAACCCACACGACAACTGGCAGGCCATTTCTGGATGGCTCCCGAGCACCAGCTATCCTGAGCTCCTCAGGGAGCAGTGAAGAGGCTGGTGTGGCCCTAGCTGGCATCTCCCTAGGTGTGCGCGTGCCTCTCCTGTTCCTACCCTCCCCAGTGCTCCGGCAGGCCCTGCCCAGGATTCAAAGCCTCTCAGGGTTCTGACGTCTCTCTTTAAACATCTTTGCCACCCTCTCCTCCTTCTGCCATCTCTTGGACCTCCAACAAACCTCTTGGGGCCTCTTGTTACAGTTTAATGGGCACCAAGTGCGTCAAACATTTGGGTTTCCTTCACCTTGACAAAAGCCCATTTTACAAATGGCGAAGCTGGGGATACGGGCTGGTATCCAACTCACCTGGTTAGTGCTGGAGCTGCGATTCGAGTCTGGGCAGCTGGATCCCAGAATCCAACCACAAGGTTATCCTGCCACCAAGGGGATGATAGTGCCCTGCCGCCTGTCTTCTGAACAACCCACCCACTTTTGATAGAGAGCGCTGATCCAAGGCAACGCTGATCATGGAAATTTTTGGCTCCAATCAGAGGTACTAGCCCAGAGCCTTGTGCTACAGGCCATGGTTCAAGGACACCAAGGTCCATCCTCACCTCTCCCAACTCCATAAATTCTAAAAAGCCCACGGTCCATCACTGACTCTCCCATTAAGACCCTTAAATGTTACTGTAAAACCAGGGCTCTGGAGTCATTCACCTTGGTGATAGTCTAGACAATATCCAAGGTCATAGAACACTCGGGGCTCCTTCTCAATTTCACCAAGAAGGGAATCTATCTAGAATGCAGATGGTCTACCCTTAAATCTTACACCAGGCTGATGACCAGCCATCATTGGTGCTGAAGCCATCACTGGTGCTGAAGCCAGAGTTCTAGAATACCAAGAGTCCCTTCTTGACAACGGTCCCGGCTCTCAAATGCCAACGGCTTACTCACTGCTCCACGCTGGGTTCCAGCTGACTTCCAAATTGTTAACTCTTATTCTAGAACGGTGCTCCTCAAACTTGAGTATTAGAATCCTCCCGGGATATTACTGAAAAGTGGGTTCTGACTCAGCCCATCTGAGAATCAGCCCCAGAGTCTACATTTCTACAAGCTATTGCGGGGGGGGGGGGGCTATTGGGGGTGGGGACGGATGGACAGAACTCCCAAGGGCAGCAAATCACACTTCGAGCAGCAGGTCTCCAGCACACAGGAATCCATCCACATCTCAACTGCCAGGCAGCTGGCCAACTCCTGACACCTGCCACAGCCTACACCGGTCTGAAAACACATCCAAAAGTACCTACGCTTTTCCTTCTCAAAGCAGAGCTGAAACTCCCTTCAAGTAGGTACTGGGTTCAAGGACCCCTTGTCCATGAGCAGTATGCAGGAGCCAATGCTGTGTTAGGACAGAAAACTCTGCTGGCTTCTTTCCTGCTCTCTCTCTGGGATCCCCTGCTCTGGGGGAAGCCAGTTGCCATGTTGTGGGGACACTCAAGGTGCCCGTGGCGAGGCCCCCACAGCACAGAAATGCAGCCTCCAGCCCGCAGCCGATCCACACACCTTAAAAGGGAGCCACCTTGAGGCACCTGGGTGGCTGTCGGTTGAGCGGTTGGGCCTCTGCCTTCAGCTAGGGTCACGATCCTGGAGCCCTGGAATCGAGTCCCGCATTGGGTTCCCCGCTCTGGAGTCTGCTTCTCCCTCTGCCCCCACTCCCCTCTCGTGCTCGCTCTCTCTCAAATGAATATTTAAAAAACTCAAAGTAAGCCACCTGGAAAGCGGATCCTATGACCCCAATCACTCCCCGGAGGGCCGCTGTTCTGGCTAACTTGACTGGACCCTCACAGCAGACCCTGGGAGGGGACCACCCAGTATTACCTAGACATTTCTTGTTTTAGGTCACTAAATTTCGGGGTGGGGCGGTGGTGGCTGATTTTACACAGTGAGATGTAAGGCATACAACGACCCCAGCCTGGCCACTTCCGGGGGCTTCCAGAGATGCCACGTTGCAGCTCCAGACCCTTTCTGCCTCCGCCACCCCTGGGCCCCCCCCAGACGCCGCAGGACAGAGGCACTCCAGCTGGCTGATAAAGTGTTTGCTGTTGGGTTTTTGTTTGGCTGGTTGTGTGTACACAGTGTATACAAGTTGAGTTGTACAGAAGCCCAAGAAAGAGCAAGAGACAAAGGGTGGTCGGGAGGTAGGAGCAGAGGGGTTGGGGGGAGGGGGGGGGAGAGGAGACGGATAAAAAATAGAACCACATCCAGACAACAAGGGGATGGGGCGGTGGGGGAGGGGCAGACACAGACAATCGCAGTAGAAAAGGAGCAGGAGGGCCAAAGGGAGGGGACCCTTCTCCCCCCTCCACCTCCCCAGCCCCCCCACCCCAGGTATGTACAATAAATAAGATTAAAAATAATTAACAAGATGCGTTTTCCCCCTCCCACCCAATGCCGAATGCCCTGGGGAGGGAATGGCCTTTAGCAAAGATCTTGGCCTATGAGGGGGGGATTGGGAGGAGGGGGGGGTCCCCCAGCTCTCTGAAGCCACCCCGCCCCCCTCAACCATACATAGACTTTTCCTATACATTATGTACAAGGTGGAGGGGGCGGGGCTGTGGCCATGGAGAGAGGATTGGGGCAAGGTGGGGAGGGAAACCGTTACTAAATAGACATTTATACATATATATAAATAATTTCTCTGTACACCGGACAGTGGGAGGGCTGGGCGGGGAGTGGAGGGGGGGTGGGAGAGGGGAGGAGTCGAACTTTGAACCCTGCCCTGTGGGGGCAGCATGGACACACCCTGACCGATGACCCCCCCCCTTCCCTGGCAACAGGGCCCAGGGGCTTAGCTCCTGAGGACACAGTTCTGTCCCAATTCTCCGTTCGTGGAAGAGGTGGCTCCCCCAGGCTGGGCGGGGGTCACCCACAGCGGCTGTGGGCCTGTGCTTGGGCCAGCAGGTCGCTGAAGGAGTCGAAGAGCTGTTCCAGCCATGGCTGGTTCCGCATGCACTGCTGGACCACCTCCTCCTGGCCCAGGTCCTCAGCGCCGCCCTCGATGGCCAGGGTCTGCAGGGCGTTAGACAGGGAGCTGCGGCGGGCAGCCACCGGGGCCTGGAGGTCTAGCGATCAAGGCTCCAGGGAAACGGGGGCTGGGAGCGAGACCCCTGGCTGGGTCTGGAGGAGGAGGGGCTGGGGGCCTGGACGGTTGGGTCTCAGGGAGGATGGGCTGGGGGCCTGGACTCCTGGGTCTGAGGGTGGAGGAGGGGGCTGGGGGCCTGGACTCCTGGGTCTCAGGGAGGAAGCGCTGGAGATCTAGCCTCCTGGGTTTGCGGAAAGAGGAGTCTGGGAGCCTGGACTCCTAGGTCTGAGGGAGGAGATGCTGGAGGTCTGGACTCCTGGGTCTGAGGGAGGAGGGGGCTGGTGTCTGGACCCCTGGGTCCAGAGCAGAGCCCGTGGGGCAGAATCCCAGGGCGCCGCGCACAGCGGGTGGGCTTACCTGGTCCCGGCAGCGCAGGAAAGTATGGTACTTATAGTGGTGGAGGGAGTGGTAGAGCGTGTAGTATCCCGACTTGTCCAGCTCCACCTTGAATTCCTGGACAGACGGAGAGGAGAAGCCTCACGCCACTGCCCAGTGCGGGGCAGCTCCTGTCCCCAGGCGCCCGCACCGGCCGCCCACCCCCAGCCGCACCTGGGCTCGGACCACACTCCTCTTGAGTTTGCTGAGCGTCTTGCGGTTGTACGGCTCCCCCGCCGGCCGCAGCCGCACGGCCCCCTCCTCCGGGGAGCCCTCCCCGCTCTGCTCCACTTGCAGCTGGGGGAACGTGTGCAGGGCATCCTGTGGGAAGCCGAGCAGTCAGTGGGACGTCCCCCTGGACCCACACTCTCCAAATGCATCTCTCAGTTCCACTCAGTTCTCAGCTGCCTCCGTTTCCCTCGGGCTGCAGATCAGGAGACCCTCAGGAATCCTGGGTGTCTCAAAGGACAGAGGAGCTTAGGCCTATTTGGTGACCCTGTACTGAGCTTTGGGGCTGAGCCCAGCTTCTCGGAGACCTCTAATATTCCACTCAGGGGGGCTCCTGGGTGGTTCAGTGGGTTAAGGCCTCTGCCTTCGGCTCAGGTCATGATCTCAGGGTCCTAGGATCAAGCCCCGCGTCGGGCTCTCTGCTCAGCGGGGAGCCTGTTTCCTCTCCTCTCTCTGCCTGCCTCTCTGCCTACTTGTGATCTCTGTCAAGTAAATAAATAAAATCTTAAAAAAAAAAAAATTCTACTCAGGATTCTCAGCCCCAGCCTAACATCCTACTCAGAATTTCGAGACACGGTCTAAAATCCAGAATCCCGGGACGCCTGGGTGGCTCAGTTGGTTGGACGACTGCCTTCGGCTCAGGTCATGATCCCGGGGTCCCGGGATCGAGTCCCACATCGGGCTCCCAGCTCCATGGGGAGTCTGCTTCTCCCTCTGACCTTCTCCTCGCTGATGCTCTCTC
>NW_019154161.1:2581479-2591361 GCF_002288905.1 Enhydra lutris kenyoni
GCCTGGGTGGCTCAGTTGGTTGGACGACTGCCTTCGGCTCAGGTCATGATCCCGGGGTCCCGGGATCGAGTCCCACATCGGGCTCCCAGCTCCATGGGGAGTCTGCTTCTCCCTCTGACCTTCTCCTCGCTCATGCTCTCTCTCACTGTCTCTCTCTCAAATAAATAAATAAAATCTTTAAAAATAAATAAATAAATAAATAAATAAATAAAATCCAGAATCCCCAGTGCCAAGCGGACATTCCATCCCAGAATGTTAAAACCAGAGGAAGACTCCATCCCACCATTCCCAGACTTATCCTAATATTCCACCACAGAAATGTTAACCCTGGGATAACACCCTACCCAGACCTGTCAGAGCCGGACTAACTCTCCATCCCAGAACTCTCGGTCACCCTGACTTCCCACCCGGACTGCCAGAATCAGATTTATTATTTTTATCCCGTATCATCTGGGAGACTAACATCCCACCAAGAATTTTCTGAGCCAACCGAAAATCCACCCCAGAATTCCCAGATCCAGACCAGGACCCATCCGGACATTTTAAGGAAAGACTAACACTCCATCCCAGAATTCTGTTGTGCTAACATTGTATCCCCAAGTTCTCAGCCCCACACAATGCTCCCCATCAGAATTTTCAGAGCGGCCCGAATATTGTACCCCTGAATCTGAGGCCGTTCCAGAAAGGAAATCATACAGGTGACTTAACAGTGAGGCCTGAGACGCTAAGAATCCCACATGAAAAGAGAAGCCATCAGAATCCGCTTACCACTGTCCCCCAGCAAGGCCTTGGCCACCTGCTGTCCCCAAACCTTCCCTCCATAAACTCTGCTGGGCTTTCCCAGCTGCGCACCCCCAACCTTCGCAAGTCTCTGGATCTCTCCCCACCGACCAAGCCCCCACCAAGGCCCCTCCATCTCGGTGGGCAGAGACCGCCTCCAGCTGGAGCCCCGCCCTCAGCTTTGCCCCTGGCCAAGACCGAACCTTCTAGCGGCTGCTCCCTCCAGGGCCTGATGCTCTGCGGACCCCGTGGCTCACTCATACCCATCTCTCACGATCCCCACCGCTGGGCTCCAGACCCCTCCCACCCAGGCCCCACAGGCACCTGCAGGGCTGGGCTCAGTGACAGCCGCTTCAGGACTTTCTTCTTGTGCTCATTGAGGAGACCATCGATCTTCCGCATGGGTGGCAGGTACAGCTCGTCTGCGAGATCAGAAGGTGGCTTCAGGAGATCTGAAGCCCCACCGCGCACAGGGAGGGGGTGGGGCAGAGCGGGAGTATCAGAACCTTCTACCCCAGGCCTCAGCTCACCGTGCGTGTCCTCCAGGGCCTGGATCATGTCTGGGTCGAGGGCTGTGCTCACCAACATCTCCACGTAGCTGCGGTACATCTCCCGCATTGCCCGCGTCTTCAGTAGACGCCCAGGGACTGCCCGCTCTGGGGGAGAGGGGGGTGAGGATGGGACCCGAGCTCATGATTTGGCCTTCATCGGAGGCCACCTGGGTGGCAATGTTCTACGTACCAGGGCCAGAGAGAAACCCCTGTTTTCAGGGAGCCCTGAGTCCCAGTGCAACACGCTCTAAGGGTAGGAGTCACAGGCATGGATGGTAACCAGCTGGGCCTGGCCAGCCAGGGAAGGTCGGTTCAAGGTCAGCCAGGAGCTAAATCTTGACTGATGGGGAAAAAAGCATTCCAGGCCAGTGAACCTCATGTTTGACTAGTTCCGTGTGGCTTCAATAAAGTCTAAAGAAGCAGCATAATCAGTTTCCAAACCAGCGAAGCCACTCAGAGATCAGATCACAAAGGGCAAGACTGTGGGAGGAGGTGGGAAGTGAAGAGAATAGGGGCTTTTCGTGGTGGGTGCCAGGGAGCCATGGGAAAGCTGTGAGCAGGGGAGACGCAAGGGTTAAGTGTAGAAAGACCCCTCGAGGCCATGTAGGGGATAGATCAAAGGGATGAGACCAGAGACCAGAGGCCAGGATAATGGACCACATAAGAAAGGATGAAGACGTAGCAGGGCCGTAAGGACAAAATCCAGAGATGGAGGACAGGACAGGAGGGCCAGAGCTGGGGACTTCCCAGCTGTGGAGGTGAGGGAGCAAAGGCTTGTGTGCCGGGAGATCTGGCCTGCTGACTGAGTAGCCAGTGGGGCTGCCCCTGAGATAGAGAAATTGGGACAAGGAACTCAGTGGGATCCGGAGGGAGGGGGTTTGGGGGAGGCCTGGAGGGGGGCCAGCGTGAAGAAACTAGCAAGGCTCACTGGGAAGCTGAGCCTGCCAAGTGAGAGGTGAAGCAACAAGGCCAAGGTCAGGAGTGAGGGACACTCACATGAAACCCAAGAAGGAACATCGGGGAGAAAAGAGAAGCAGATGGCCCTGAACAGCCCTAAAATGTCCCTCAGGAAGAGGCGTGAAAAAACGTCCATTTGACTCATCCACGAGGAGGGTCCTTGGTGACAGCCATTTCAGGGGCCAGAGTGAAACCCTGGCAGTGGCTGTCAAACTCCACCAGGCCTTGGCCTGAACCCTCCTATGGCTCTTGTGTCACTCAGGGTAAAGTCCTTCTAGTGGGACCACAAAGCTCCAGGACTCCTGTCCCTCCAAGATCTGGTCCTGTTCCTTCTCTGCCCTCACTTCTCACCCTCTCCTCTTACTCACTCATTCCAGCCACTGGCCTCCTTCCTGATCCCCAGACACGCCTAGCCTGGAATGTTCGCTCTCCCAGTCACCCAACCCCAACCCTGCTGCACTCAGATGTCTGCTCCAATGTCATTTCCAGAAGCATTCCCCAACTCCCTCATCCCCCCGAAAACAGCCCCCGCTATTCCACCTGGATCTTCTGGACCAGAAATGCTTTTCTGAACCGCCTTTCAGCCTGGCCAGTCTTACCCTGACCATTTTTCTCATTGTTTTGTGCTCTGTTACATAACGTGTTTATCTGATGGACTCCCCCAGCTAAGACTGCAAGCTCCCATGAGGATAAATGTTTTTGCTCATTCTGTTCACTGCTGGAACCTCCTCCATGGCATGAAGTAGGTACTCGATAAAGATGTGTAGAACAGGGCTCGGGAAGCCAAATGGGAGTGGACTAGAGGAGGTGAGAGAAGACAGTCACTGCAACGTCCTTCTAGAACATCTATGATGAGTTTAAGGAAGCAAAGAGTGTCAGCCTGGGACACACGGAGGATCCCTGCTCTCAGACAAGCAAGGAGGTTAGTTCTGTGGGCTTCTGGGCTGAGTGAAGCATGAGTCACACTCACTTGCTCCTGGTCCAATGGGCTGAGGCGAGACAGAACCAGACCCAGACCCATAGTGACCCTTGGCAGGGGAGCCGCTCCCATAAGAGGGTGGAGTTCAGCTCCTCCCCTTTCGAGTGCTCAGGAAACTCAGAGCTGTCTATGCATCTCCATACTGGGATTACTCACAACCGCTAAGGAGTAGAAACAACCCAGAAGTCCATCAACTAGTGCCTGGCGATACAGGGTGGTCTATCCATCCACGCAGTAGGATCGTACTCAGTCGCAAAAAGGAATAAGGTCCTGACACACCTACCATGCGATGAACCCCAAATATTAACACCAAGTGAAAGACGCCAATCACAAAAACCTACACGTTATAGGATTTCCTTATGCATAATGTCCAGGAAGGGAGGGATAACCCATCGATACAGGGGTTCTTTGTGAGGTATTGAAAATGTTCTAAAATCGACTGCCAAGATGGATGCCTAGGACTGTGCTAAAAACCACCGCATTGGGGCCCCTGGGTGGCTCAGTGGGTTGAACCTCTGGGTGGCTCAATGGGTTGAACCTCTGCCTTCAGCTCGGGTCATGATCTCAGGGTCCTGGGATCAAGCCCCACATCATCTCATCGGGCTCTCTGCTCAGCAGGGAGCCTGCTTCCCGCTCTCTCTCTCCCTGCCTCTCTGCCTACTTGTGATCTCTCTGTATCAAATAAATAAATAAAATCTTAAAAAAAAAAAAAACCACTGCATTTTATGTTTTTAAGTAGGCGAACTATATGATGTGTTAATTCACCCTAAATTTGTAAATCGTTGAAGAAATAGAAAAGGGAAATTGAAGGCCAGAGAAGGAAAGACCTGCAAATCTGGGCCTTTGCTAAATGTCCTCCCTTGCGGCACCCTCACGACGTCCCCTTTAACTGCTTCCACCTGGCATGATCTGGCATCACCATGCCCAATTAAAAGACTACATTTCCCAGACTCCCTTGCAGCTAGGTGTGGCCATGTGACCCAGTTCTGCCCAATGGGACAGGAGAGACAGCATATGTGCCACGCCCAGATCTGGCAACTTAAATGAAAGGTCCCACCCCCCCCCTCCCGCCCCCATTCCCTGACCCCTGACTCGCTTCCCACTGACAGGCCTGCGGCTTTGGGGCTGCTGGGGTGCCTCTGATCACGTGCTTCAGGACAGGAGGCAGGTGGAAGGCAGAACAACAAGAGGAAAAGAAACAAAGACCCTGGACAACTTAAGAGCCTCTTATTTTCCAAGAAACCAACACCTAAGTCCGGCTTTGACGGAAGGAGACCTCACTCATTTGACTGCCTGCACGCTTTAGTCTCTGTTACAACAGCTACCCTTGGAGCACCTGGGTGGCTCAGTTGGTTGGGCGAGGTTTGGCTGGGGTGGTGATCTCAGGGCATGAGATCAAGCCCCAGCTCAGCAGGGAGCCTGCTTCTCCCTCTCCCTCTGCCCCTTCCCCTGCTCGTGCTCTCTCCCCCCTCAACTAAACAAACAAAATCTAAAAAAATAAAAAATAAAAATAAAAATAAATTAAAAGGTTTAAAAATAACAGTATATGGGACGCCTGGGTGGCTCAGTTGGTTAAGCAGCTGCCTTCGGCTCAGGTCATGATCCCAGCGTCCTGGGATCGAGTCCCACATCGGGTTCCTTGCTCCTCAGGGAACCTGCTTCTCCCTCTGCCTCTGCCTGCCATTCTGTCTGCCTGTGCTCGCTCTCTCTCCCTTCTCTCTCTCTGACAAATAAATAAATAAAATCTTTAAAAAAAATAAATAAATAAAAATAAAAATAAAAATAACAGTATCTACTTTGTAGCCCTGCTATAAACATCGCACAAATTAATCCGGGTACAGAATTTAGAGAAGACACCCATTCCAGTTAGGTGTCACGTGACTGACAAATACCGCTATTATTTTAATTTACAAATTCTCGCTGCTGGAACCCGGTGGCCCATACTCTCCCACACATCCTCCCCATGCCGGGGATTCACTTCCTCAGGCCTCCCTCGTGGCTCCCGAGGGCCTCACCGTCCTCACTGGGTGCTCCCGGGGATGACTCGGAGTCCGAGGAGCTGCCTGGCGGACCCCCGCCCGCAGAGGCGTTGCCCGCCGCCTCCTTCAGCCACTTCTTCCTCTTCTTGGGGGGAGGCTCAGCCTTCACCTTGGTGGGCCGGGCCTTGGGCAGCCGGGAGGTGGCCGGCTGTCCCGCGGTGAGGCTCCGCTCAGGCCGAGTCTGCCGCCCGCCTGCGCTCCGCTCTCCCCGGGCCGGCCGCTCCCCGCGTGTCACCCGCTCCTTCTCCTTCTCCCTCTCCTTCTCGAGGGGCCGCGGCGGGGACGGCTTCTCAGGAGCAGGGGGCTCGGGCACGGGTGTCTCAGGCGTCTGCTCTGGGGGCTTCTCACATACCGTCTTATCAGCAGTCTCAGGCTTAGGAGGTGGTGCCGGGGCCTTGGGAGGTGGTGCCGAGCTGCCCCCAGTAGACGCAGGGCCCTTGGCCTGCCCGGAGCGTCTGGAAGGGAATGCGGAAGGGAATGGTTGCAGTCGGCAGACCCTAAGAGACCCCAATGCTTCTCTTGAGATCCCCATCACAGTGAGCACCGAACCAGCTTCTCCTCCTGCCTCTGTCTGCCCCCCAACCCCAGACCTGGGTACCTTTCTCTCTCTGGGCCTATGTCTACTCTCCCTGCCTCTACCTCTTTTCTTGAACGTTCCATCCCCATGCCCATCACCACCGCCCACCAGGGTACCTGACGGGCACTGGGGGCCGGTGCCAGGGTTTTCGGGCACAGACCCTCACATAATCCTTCTTGTTGACATTTTCCAGGAACTTCACATAAAGGCGCTGATACCGGTTTTTCGCATCCCCAAAATATCCTAAATACTATGGAAGGAAAGAGGCACGTGAGGAAATCCTTCATCCACAGCAGCCAGGCAGCCTGGCAACCCGATCCCCGAGACTTCCACCCCTCCCGCCCCCATAACAGCCCCTCAGCCTCCTGGAGGTAGGGCCTTCCTTTGGGCCACCCCCTAGAGAAGTGGTGAATCCCAGCCATGCATGAGGGGGGCCTGCTCCCCACCACCTCCCAGGCCTCTCTGAGTCCTCACTGCCCCCTCCAGGCTTACATTACTGGTGGCACAAAACTGCCGCTGCCCGTCCTTGATCTCTGGAGTGAATTTCTGCAGCAGGGCCTTCTGCACTCGCCAGATGGGGGGGGGGCTCCCGCCCCGTCTGCAACGCCAGCTGAGGAGGGGTGCCGAGAAGCCAGCTAGGTCAGCCCTCCCTGCCCCCAATTCCTGGGCCCTACATTCTCCCTCGATAACCCCTTCGAGAAAAGGCACCGTCGTCAACAGGTATCACCACACACTGGCCGGCACCTGTCTTGGCCCTAGGATGGTCTCAGCCCTGGGGAGGCAGCTCGAGGCTGGCCACGTCCTCCCCCACACCCCACACCGCGGCTTACCCAAGACTCTCAAACAAGGTGTTCCTTCTTGTGCTACAAAGTTTTAGCTGTTACAATATTACAGGAAGATGGTCTTTATAAAGTGACTTAAAGTAATATCAATGCCTGTGCACCCAGGCACCATCTTCCAGACGCCATGCTGGCCCTGGGGTACAGTGGGGAATGAGACTGACTACACCTTTGATGGGATCTTCGTCACAGAGACAACAAGGAGACAAGCAAATAAAACAGGGTAAGGTTGCGGCTTGTGCCAAGAACAGACAGGTGATAGTTGACCTGCGGCCACTTAATTCATCCCCCTCTCCACGACAGGGCAAGACACAGTGATATGAGGCTCCCCCATCTCCACTTCACCTACACTCAGATGAATTCCCCACCCCGAGACTTGTGTGACCCCCCAGCTAGACGCTGGAAACTGAAGGCTATGGGTCAGACCCAGCGTGTATAATCTGGGGAGAGTAATAGCAGGAGAGCCAGACATGGCACCAAAAAATGACAGCACAATAAGCACATGAATGGCAGACGCCCCTGCCCCCCCCAGACACTGTGGAAGCCTAAAGGAAGGAACTCAAATGCAATCTGAATCCAATAATGCTTCCTGGAAAAGGTGACACCTAAGTGAGTCCTGGAAGGACAAGGTCTTCTGTGACCAGGCTGAACAATGACACGGGACAGCGTGGAAAAGTGTGGGACGAGACGCCTGGATAACTCAGTCTGCTGAGTGACTGACTCTAGGTTTCAGCTTAGGTCGTGATCTCAGGGTTGTGGGATCCAGCCCTGCATGGGGAATCCACACTTAGTGTAGGTCTGCTTTTCCTTTTCCCTCTGCTCCTCCCCCTGCTCACTTTCTCTTTCTCTCATCTCTCTCTCTCTCTCCCTCTCGTAAATAAATACAACCTTAAAAAAAAAAAAAAAGATGCAACGGGAAATGCGCACTGGGTATTGTGATAACCCACAGATGAACGGAAGTTAGTCCCTGTATTCAAAGAAACACACTCAAGTGATAACAGGATTCAGATGACAATTTCAATCGATTGGTCATGGCTCAGAACCAGCCCCAGCTTAAGTGCTGCGATGAATTGATGATGTCTGCCCCTGGCAGGAGCTATAACACTGGGGTCTGTTTGTCAGCTATCCACTGCCTACTCCTAGTTCGGGTCAGTGGTTTTCACATCCATCTTTTGTATGTGTGTCCATGATTTTGTGTGTCCCTTTCATCAACTTGGGGAGTGCCAAGAGGAGATGACAATAACCTGATGAGAATGAGGTCTAAAAGGGCTCTTGGGGGCGCCTGGGTGGCTCAGTCGTTAAGCATCTGCCTTCAGCTTAGGTCATGATTCCAGGCTCCTGGGATCGAGCCCCACATCAGGTTCCCTGCTCGGCGGGAAGCCTGCTTCTCCCTCTCCCACTCCCCCTGTTTGTGTTCCCTCTTTTGCTGTGTCTCTCTGTTCTCTCTGTGTCAAATAAAATCTTAAAGAAAAAAATACACCAAAACTTCTCAAATAAACAAACAGATAGGTAGATAGATAGAAGGGCTCTTGGCTTAAATCACAAGAGGCAGGATGAGACAGGAATGCAGGTGCCCTGGCCCCAAGTCCTTTTCTCCAGCTACCCTATGGTTCCCAGTCCTCCCTCCTGGTCACCTTGGGGAGTCAGGTCAGAGGCCCAAGGGTTGGGCCACATGCTGCTGTGCTCCAAAACCTTCTAGGGCCCCTAGTGCAGGCTCCACAGTCTAGCAGTGAGGCTTTGCCTCAGTTTTCTTTCTCTTCTCTTGCCCCTGCCCCACAGGCCATCCAGATCCCTCCAAATTCAGCAGATGAACCCCAGACTTTTGGATTCTCCAGGTTTTTGCATATGCAGTGCTCTCCCACCCCCACAAACGGGTGTCTTTTGCCTTTCAGTGTGAACGTGATCGTCCCCATTCTAGTTCTCAGAAGCCGGCAAGAAAGCCATCAGAGCAT
This sequence comes from Enhydra lutris kenyoni, assembly GCF_002288905.1. Lineage (NCBI taxonomy): Eukaryota > Metazoa > Chordata > Mammalia > Carnivora > Mustelidae > Enhydra > Enhydra lutris. The sequence continues at coordinate 2,590,154 of NW_019154161.1, forward strand.
CCCTCCCAGCCAGGGAAGACCACGCCGTCTCTTCCCCCGCCCCAACTGGCCTCCTCAAAGGCACTGACTGATTCTCTACCTGGACTCAGGCCCCTTGGCTCACCACACCCCAACTGAGCTTGGTGGCTTTCTCAGAACCACTCTTCCTCTCCGTGGTCATCGCACTCAACCCCTGGCATCAGCCTTGCCTGATATCCAACCACAGCCAGTCAGCCCTCAGGCCGTCCTTCCCACCTCTCTTGGTGTCAATCCTATCACTGACCACACCCACTTCTCCTGCCCCCGCCCCCAGAGAAGCCACAGCTGATTGGAAGAGACCTGACCAGGGAGCCAATCAACAGGCAAATCACTAATCCTATCTTGGCCCCAAATGCTGAGCTGGACCAATGAGATTCTCTTCTGGGAATGTGAACTCTTGAGAAGCAAAGACAAAGGCAGTAAGCAGCAGGACCGGAATGAGCCAGAAGCACCTAGCAGGATGATAGTAAGAAAGCTTTGGGGCGCCTAGGTGGCTCAGCCATTAAGCATCTGACTCTTCATCTCAGCTAAGGTCCTGATCTCAGGGTTGTGAGTTCAAGCCTCACAGCGGGCTCCACGCCGGGTCTGGAGCCTACTTGAGAGAGAGAGAGAGAGAGAGAGAGAGAGAGGAAGAAAGAAAGAAAAAGGAAGGAAGGAAGGAAGGAAGGAAGGCAAGCTTCATGCTCCATTAATCGGTGTCACAGGACTGAGGTGGCAGACTGCCATCAGGCCTAGACACCTCCCCAGCCACCATCCTGCTAGCCAGGGGCCCTAGCAGCTGCTGGAAAACCCAAAAGTGGACTCTCCAGCAGGTGCCCATTGATCTCACTCCGGCATGACCTGGCAGCTGCTCACCTTCCTGGGTTCAGCACTCACAACGCAGCCACTCAACCCCTTGAACGCCATGTTTTTGCTCACGACACAACCTTTGCACCCTGCTCCCTCGATCGGGACCGCCTGCCCCCTACTTTTCTCCATCCAACAAACTCTTACAAGCTCAGCGTTTACACCCTCTTAAATCTTCAACAAGAACTGGAAGTTAGGGGCGCCTGGGTGGCTCAGTGGGTTAAGCCACTGCCTTCAGCTCAGGTCATGATCCCAGGTCCTGGGTTCAAGCCCCATATCCGGCTTTCTGCTCAGCAGGGAGCCTGCTTCCTCCTCTCTCTCTGCCTGCCTCTCTGCCTACTTGT
>NW_019154161.1:2591461-2724383 GCF_002288905.1 Enhydra lutris kenyoni
AGGCTCCCTGCTGAGCAGGGAGCCTGCTTCCTCCTCTCTCTCTGCCTGCCTCTCTGCCTACTTGTGATTTCTCTCTGTCAAATAAATAAATAAAATTAAAAAAAAAAAAAAAGAACTGGAAGTTAATGTTATCAGTCCCACTTTATAGCTGGGGAAGCTGAAGCAGAGAAGAGGGCCAGCCTTGTGCTAATTTGGCTGCCCCAAATATGTTCCATGAGTAAAAAATATACCCAAGATTTCAAAGGGTTGATATGCAAAAAATGTAAAACATCTCGTTAGCTGTTTCTACGTTGATTACATGCTAAAATGATTGTTCTAAATAAGCTGTGTTAGAGAAAATACATTCCTGTGGCTAACCTCACCGATTTTTAAACATTTTTTTAAATTCTTTTTCTTTTAGGAAGGCTCCACGCCCAATGTGGGGCTTGAACGCAGGACCCTGAGATCAAGAGTCACGTGCTCTACCAACTGAGCCAGCCATGCATCCCTCACTTTTTTTTAAGCATGATACAAGAAAGTTTAAAATGACGTATTCACGGGCGCTTGGGTGACTCAGTCAGTTGGGCGTCTGCCTTCAGCTCAGGTCATGATCCTACAGTCAGTCTCAAGATTGAGCCCCGAGTCGGGCTCCCTGCTCAGTGGGGCACCTCCTTCTCCCTCTGTTCCTTACCCTGCTTGTGCGCTCTTTCAAATAAATAAAGAAAATCTTAAAAAAATAAATAAATAAGTAAGGGGCGCCTGGGTGGCTCAGTGGGTTAGGCCCCTGCCTTTGGCTCAGGTCATGATCCCAGGGTCCTGGGATCGAGCCCCGTGTCAGGCTCTCTGCTCAGCGGGGAGCCTGCTTCCCCCTCTCTCTCTGTCTGCCTCTCTGCCTACTTGTGATCTCTCTCTCTGTATCAAATAAATAAAATCTTAAAAATAAATAAATAAAAATAAAAATAAAAATAAAATGATGTATACAGACCATGACATTTCTAGTAGACTACCACTGTTCTGGAAAAAACTACGGCCCGTTGCTCATTTTCAGAGATCTATAAAATAAGAATGCTTCCTAATTTTTAAAGGATCGGGGACTCTTGGGTGGCTGAGTTGGTTAAGCAACTGCCTTCAGCTCAGGTCATGATCCTGGAGTCCTGGGATCAAGCCCCACATCAGGCTCCCAGCTCAGCAGGGAATCTGCTTCTCCAGCTGACCTCTCTCCTCTCATGCTCTCTCTCTCTCTCAAATAAATAAATAAATAATCTTAAGAAAAAAATAAAGGATCATAAAAACAGAACAAGAAGACATAGCAGAGACCCTGCACCCTGCAAAGCCTAAAATATTTACTAGCTGGCCCTTTACAGAAAAAATGTGCCCAGCTTTGCAGAGAGAAGTAAGCAAAGGGACACCTACTGGGTGCCACCCACGGTTCCATGGAGCTTTAAGGCCTGGATTCTCCAGTTACCTGAGGGAGGTACTAACGAGATCATGTCTATCACCAAATCCATAATCAGGGAGGGTCGACACCAGCCCAGCCCAAAAGTGGCAGAGAATGAACCAGTCAGGTTAAGGCCAAAGCTGGGCTCTCAGCAACGATGCCACCAGCCTGCCCTGACTCCAAGCACACCAACGGGTCTCCGATGTCTGCAGAAGTGATTCAGTCCTGGGGTTGTGTGTCCCCCCATTGTAATGCACACTCGTGTTGTATTTTAAGCATCTGAGTCCTTGCCCGGCCTCATGCCAGCTGGGAGGTGGTGTCGGATGGCTGTGGCTCCAATCCCAGCTCAGCACCCACCAGCGGACTGAGTCCCTCTCCGAACGTGAACTTCCTCATCTGTAAAAGCCCTGTTCTTTCAGCCCAGTGCTGGGCTCCCTGTCGCATGTGCCACTGCCATTGTCAATGTTGGCCAGAATGTACACAGAGAAAGGCTGAGTCTGGTGCTGAGAGCCCAGGCTTCTGGGGCCAACAGAACCAGTGTGGATCCCAATGAAAGTCTAGGCAATGAAAGTCTAGGAAGGCTACTGTGGCACTCTGTGCCTCAGTTTCCTTCCCTGTAAAATGGGAAGAGTAATCCCTATCAAGGGAGGTTATTATAAAGATAAAACTTGGGGGTGCCTTGGTGGTTAGGCATCTGCCTTCTGCCCAGGTCATGATCCCAGAGTCCTGGGATCAAGCCCCACATCAGGCTCCCTGCGCAGTGGGAAGTCTGCTTCTCCCTCTCCCTCAGCCCCTCCCCCTGCTCATGCTTGCACCCTCCCTCCCAAATAAATAAATAAAATCTTAAAAGATAATAATAAATAAATAAAGAAAAAACCTGGAGACAGCAGTGAACATCGCACAACAATGTGCATACACTTAATGGCACTGAATGGTACCGCTTAAACATGGTTAGAATGGTAAGTTTCATGATATGTAAAGGTTACCACAATTAAAGTAAAAAAAAGGAGGGGTACCTGGCTGGCTCAATCCTTGTGGCACATGACTCTATTTTTTTTTTTAAGGTTTTACTTATTTATTTGACAGACATACCACAAGTAGGCAGAGAGGCAGGCAGAGAGAGAGGGAAGCAGGCTCCCCACCGAGCAGAGAGCACGACGCAGGGCTCGATCCCAGGACCCTGGGATCATGACCTGAGCCGAAGGAAGAGGCCTTAACCCACTGAGCCACCCAGGTGCCCCAGGGCACGTGACTCTTGACTAAGGGTCATGAGTTCTAGTCCCATGTTGGGCATTAAGCTCGGTTTTTTAAAAAATTTTAACTAAGTTGGGGCGCCTGTGTGGCTCAGTGGGTTAAGCCTCTGCCTTCGGCTCGGGTCATGATCTCAGGGTCCTGGGATCGAGCCCCACATCGGGCTCTCTGCACAGCAGGGAGCCTGCTTCCTCCTCTCACTCTGCCTGCCTCTCTGCCTACTTGTGATCTCTCTCTGTGTCGAATGAATAAATAAAATCTTAAAAAAAAAAATTTAACTAAGTTAAAAATATGAAGAACAAGAGGCGCCTGGGTGGCTCAGTGGGTTAAGCCTCTGCCTTCAGCTCAGGTCATGGTCCCAGAGTCCTAGAATCGAGCCCAGCCTCAGGCGCCCTGCTCAGTGGGGAGCCTGCCTCTCCCTCTCCCTCTGCTTGTGCACTCTGTCAAATAAGTACATAAAATGTCTTAAAAGAAAATTAAGAACAAAAAAAAAAAGAAAAAAAAAATCACACTAAATTCGTAGTTCTGACTATCTGTCTCAAACCCTGTCCTAAGGAGTTGGCAGCTGTCCCTCTCACCGTCCCAGCTGAAGATCAAATCAGCTTCAGAAGTCATGAAGTTAACATAAAGCAATGTGGGGCACCTGGGTGGCTCAGCTGGTTGCGCGTCTGACTCTTGGTTTTGTCTCAGGTCAAGACAATCTCAGGGTAGAAAACACTAGGCCGGCGTAGGGTTCCACGCTCAGAACAGAGTCGGCTTGAGATTCTCTTTCTCTGTCTACCTCTCCCTCTGTGCCCCCTCTCTCCTTCTCTAAAACAAATAAATAGGGGCGCCTGGGTGGCTCAGTGGGTTGAGCCTCTGCCTTCAGCTTGGGTCATGATCTCAGGGTCCTGGGATCGAGTCCCACATCAGGCTCTCTGCTCAGTGGGGAGACTGCTTCCCCCTCTTTCTCTGCCTGATTCTCTGCCTACTTGTGATCTCTGTCTGTCAAATAAATAAATAAAAATCTTTTAAAAAAACTAATAAATACATTGTTTCCCCCCAAAATGAAATAATGTACACAGGACATAAGGGCATTGAGAAGGACCGGGAGGGATGCAAGAGGAAGGAGCAGGGAATTCTGGGATTGCTGGCTGGTTTGGGGAACGTGACCACTCTGGCATTTTGCTTTGTAATTCTCTAATATACCTCTCATCAATGTTCTTTTGGGTGAAGCAAACACCATGCTAAAAAAAAAAAAAAAAATGACAAGGTATGGAAGACAGAACATGACGTCTGGAATTGGTGGGGTAGGGCAGGGGGCAGAATGTGCCAGAACAGAGAGAGAGAAGGACTAGCCAGGAGGGGACGATGCTGGAAGCTGAGGGATGGGTACATACAGTCTCATTACTCTAGTGGCTCTACTTCTTCCACAATAAGACAGCATAAAAATCATACAGCAGAAGACATATTAAGCTCACCTCACAGAACATACGCAGCAGCAAAGCGTAACAACTGTTAACCTGATAATGAATTCGTCCCACAATACCTCCATCTCAAGAAGCCACACCAGAGAATAAATTAAACTTGATAATGTACATCAAGGGCCAAACATGTTCCTTGCCCCCATTGTCAATACTCAGTCTGTGACACTAACAGGAAGAAAGGCCGTCGTCTCTGATGTCACCATCAAGATGATGATGGCTTGCTGACCCACCAAGGACTTGTTCAGCCTCATGTCCCAGGAGAAGCCTTACATGAGCATCTCATGTCACTCACCCTTGTCAAGCACCTATGCTATGAATCCTCTGATCCAAAATCTCCCCGTCCAATGAACCGAGTACAGCAGCGGTCAGCAAACTTTTTCCATAACGGGGCAGATAAAGATTTTTGGCTTCGTGGGTCAGCTAAGCTCTGCCTCAACTACCTCATTCTGCCACTGTATGGGCAAAGCAGCCCTAGGGGATTTTAAATGCATGGGCATAGGTTGTACGCCAATAAAACTTTATTCATAACAACAGGCAGAGGCCTGGATTTGGCTCCTGGAGGCCATAATTGGCCAAGCCCTGAAGCAGAGTCAATGGAAGCAGGAAATGGGCCGATCTGCAGAGGGTGTCTTAAGATGTGGCCTCACAGTCCCAAATCCTTGGCTATGGGCGTGTGTATTTGTAGGAACATTTTGTTACTACCTCACGTTTCCACCATTATGCTACACCTTGCAAAGCAGCCTGGCTCTCTTGGCTTGAGCAATTAAATTAGAACCTTCACTGAGACCAGCACCTGCCTGCCTTGTTCCTTATTGGAACCCCAGCGCCCAGAATGTCTGCAATAAACGTTAACAATCACTTTTTCCCATTTCCAAGACCTCCCCTCCCCAATCTCAGAGCCCCACGCAGCCGCTGCATGTTCCAGACCCCATCAGCCTGGGAATTCAGGACGGCCCCCGCTGAGCCTGTCATCCAGCAGGCGCTCCGTCACCGCTCTGGGGCCAAATCCCGCGGGCCCAGCTTTCAGACACACTCACCTTGAGAGAAGGGATGTCCTCCGCGCGGATGACAAACTCGTCGCGCTCCCGGAAGATGCCCTCCCCGCCGCTCTCGCCGGCCTCCTCGTCCGTCTCCCCGCACACGGCCGCCGTCTCCTGCTTCTTGGCCAAGTGCAGGGGCCGTGCGTCGGGTGGCTCAGGCTCCTCGGGGGACGGGGCGGCGGGCTCCTCGGGCGCGACGGCCGGCGGGGGCGGCGGCGGGGCGGGCGGCGACGGCAGGGGCGGCGAGCTGGGCACCGGGGCCACCAGGGGGGGCGGCGAGGGCAGGGCGGGCGGCGGGGGTGGTGGGGGCGGCGGAGGCGGCTGCGGCGTCGGGGCAGGAGGCGGCGAGGGCGGGGGCTTCTCCTCCAGCAGCGGGGGCTCTGTGGGCGAGAGGGGCATCAGGGCAAACCCCCGGGCGCGGGGAGGCCCCCTCCGCCTCCACTACATGCGCGGGTCCCTCAGGTCTGCGGTCAGTGTCGGCCAATGTCAATCAGTGTCTGCTCTCAGCCCTTTCAGGCTCCTCTCTTCCCCAGGGTCCCAGCAGCCCTCTTCCTGCTGTGCGCTCCCATACCCCTTCTGATCAACCCGAGTTCCTCACCTAACACCCCAACACCCATCGCTGCTCCAAATCCCACTCATCTCCACTTCTTACTCTTCTGCTGTTACCCTTTGTCCGGTCAAAGCTTGTATCTGTCCCTCCCCGCCCACTTTTTTTTTTTAAGATTTTGCTTTTAAGTAATCTGTACACCCAACATGGACTCGAACGCACGACCCCAAGATCAAAAACAGCATGCTTCACTGACTGAGCCAGCCAGGCACCATGGCCCTCCCCTCCCCGACTTTTCACACCCACTTCTGCCCCCAGATAGGCACAGGAAGCCCAGGTTCCCTTTTCTCCAACATCCTACTAAGCCTTCCCACCTGGAAATGGGGATCTGTCCCTCCCCATCTTTTCCTGGCTTCCACATACTCCCCGCTTCTGTCCCTTTGGGTAGTTAATACCATTACCCAATGTCCCTCCATCAAAATCAGTCGTCCTTTGTCCGACCACCAACCCTTCCTCATCCCTCAACTGTCTCCCACCCCAGTCTATCTCCCCCTTGTCTCCCCTAGTCCCTACAAACTCCTTGCCCTGCCCTGACACAGCTCCTAGTTCCTGAATGCCATTCACCATCCCCAGCACCTCTCCTCTTGTCCCTGAATGTCCCTCCCTATGGCAACAGCTCCTCAACTCCCCCAAAGCCTTTCCACTCTGTCCAAGTCCCTCCCTGAGACCCCTTCCCAGCTCCAGCGCTAACTCGGAGTCCCTGAATTTTCGCCCTATTGCCTCTTTTAGTCCTGCAACACCTCTTAGTTGCCTCAAAGCCCTTGCTGGCTCTCACCTCCCATTTTTTTACCTCCCCTCCTAATTCCCCAATCATTCCTTCTGTGCCTCTACCTCCTCGCTTCCTGCACAGGAGTCTTGTCCTTCCTCCATCCAAGATCTTCCCTGCCCTTTCCTCGGACTGCTCTCTACTCGGGATCATTACTGCCCATTATAGCCCTGATTCCCCATGGGTTTTTCTAATGTCACCCTCTGACACCTTAAAATCCCTCCCTAAAACTGCTTCTTCTCCGTTGTTGTGTCCTTAGCCAGGAGCCTTCCTGACCCTTCCAAGGTTTCACCCCCCAGGGCTCGCTTCCATTTCAGCAAATTCTGACACTGCTCAGAAGGCCCCGGTAGTTCTCATCTACTTCGGCCTCGCATCATCTTGTTCCCTTGCTCCCCGTTTCCCACCTTCCTACAACCCCTGAGAAGTCCCCTCCGTTCCCTAGGATGCCTCTGAGCCCTCAAGCCTCCTCACTAACTGTCCCAAACGTCCTTCTCCGAATCAATGCCTCCATTTCCCCCCATCCAAAGCACCTTAAAATTTGTCCAAAGCCTCTCTCAGGACAGACCACCATCCAGACCTTGCACACCCCAGTCTTTTCCTCTCACCCCCCCCCAAGACCCAATTAATCAATGTTCCAGTCTCTCCCTACCACTCCCACAGACATTCTTCTGTCTTTTACCATACGTCTCTAAATCCTAGCTCCTCAGGCTCCACATCCCCTGGCTGTCTTCAGAACCTCTCAGTACCCTTTCACCTCCCTGTCCCAATCACTTAAAACCTGCTGTCTCCCAGCATTCTCCAGTGTCACCTTGGGGCACCTAAAGCCCACTTAGCATCTGTGGACAGGTCAGAAAATGAGTCCTTTCTCGCACCAGCTGTATGCCCTCAATTTGTGAACTCGCAAATCTACTTCATCTACAGCGTGACTGATGCCTCTTACACAGTGCGCGACCTGCACAACCCACCCCCAAACCATCTTCCCAGAGCTCACCGGGTGTGCCATTGCTGCTGGCACTAGGGAGCCCCGGGAGTGGGGGAGGCCCTGGCACCGCAGCCTCAGCTGCCAAGGAGGGCACATCTGGGGTGGAAGTGTCCTTAGGCCCAGCGAGGGGTGGGTCGTCGAGCGCAGAGATGGCCGAGGAGATGCTCTCCTGCAGGTCCCGGTTCTTGGCCACCGAGTCTTCTTCATCAGAGGAGAAGGAGGGCAGCGTCTCCAGGTTCCGCTTCAGCTCCTCGTCTAGCCGCTTACAGGGTGAAGGGCAGCCCAGCCCCAGACCCTCGCTCTCGGCCGCCTCCAGTGCGCCCCCCAGCCCGAAGGCGCCGGAGGGCGGGGGGTGTGGCACAGTGGGGGCGGTAGGAGGCTGGGGCTGCAGGCCACGGGCGGGCACGGAGGGCGGCACGTTCTTGGGGGGACTGAGCGGGGGTGTCAGGCCGGCCTGGTAGAGCGGCGGATGACGCTTGCCGGACTTGAGGAAGTCCAGGAAGGAGGCCATGAATCCGGACTTCATCTCCGGCTGCTTCTCCTCCACCTCCTTGATCTTGGCTTCTATCTTCTCCCGGGTCAGGCTGGAATCCAGGCTGTTGTGGTCAGCGCCGGATACAGCGTCGCCTGAGGAGGCTCCCAGACCCTCGCCGGCCTTGGGCACAGACAGCTTGATCTAGGTATCAGGACAGTGGGGAGTCAGGGTCCACAAGTCTGGGGCCCCAAGTCCCCTCCCTGCTCAGAGGCTGAGGTGCAGGCCCCCAACACTTCCTTAAGGCCTAGATCACTTTCCCACTTTCAGCCTGTAGAACCCTAGAATCAAAGCCCCCAGAACCCTTCTCTCAGGTTCCAGAATGACAGGACTGGCGGAGGAACGCCCCCTCTTAGCCTCCAGCCCAGGAATCCAGCCTCGAGACCCTCCTCCCATGAGACCCAGGAATCCAGGAACCCCCAATCATGGCTCCTTCAAGACCCAGAACCTAAGAACCCAAGCTTCAATCCCCTATGTTTCCCTTTAGACCCTGAAGTCTCAATTCTCAGATTTCTCTGATGGTGGAAGCCTAGAATCCCAACCCTCAGGTTCATTGCCTCCGAGGCTCAGGAATATAAACCACAGCCCCCACCACACCCCACAACTACAGTCCCAAGCCTTTGCCTTCTCCAACCTTAGACATCTGGACCCCAGTCCTTCTCACCTTAAGTGGCTTCAGGGGCTCCAGCCGCGTGCCCCCCGCCTCCTCAGCCTTCCTGCCCCGACCACGGCCCCGGCCCCGAGGTTTCTTGGCCCCATCAGTGGGCGTGGAGGCTGAGGCTGGCCCAGCAGTGGCGGAGACCTCCAGCGGGCGGATCCGGGGCCTTCCCCGGGGCCGGGGTGGGCCATCACGCTTAGCCTTTGTGGGCTTGCGGCCACGGCGCCTGGGGCCATCCGGGCCTGGGTTGGGTGGACAGAAGTCGATGTCGCCCAGGGGTGAGAGGGCTGGGCGGGAGCGGCAGCTGGACACCAGGTCAGGCAGGCGCCGAGGGTTCAGACGGATGTCAGCAGGCACATCGGCCTTGTCCTCATCCGCCTCAAACTCGTACTCCTGGGCGTACAGCTTCTTGGGTGTCTGGAAGGGCGGGTCACGGCGCCGCAGCAGGTGGAAGGAGGACGTCTTGAGCAGCTTCTTTGGCTTGGTAGAGCAGAAGATGGGCGAGGTGAGGCCTCCCTTGGGCTCCGAGGCAGGCGGCGGCGGTGGCGGTGGCGGCGGTGGTGGCGGGGCCGCCTGGTGGGGCCCGCTCTGGATCAGGCCCAGAGGCTCGGCGTTGACCGTGGAGGGCAGCTCAGGCGGCTTGCTGGGGTCCAGGCCCAGGCCTGGTGTCTCGGGCCCAGCTCCAGACGCCCGACCAGGGCAGTAGGGCCCATAAGGATCATAGGCTGGGGGGCCTGGAGGCGGCCCAGTCCCCGCCTTGGGATCGCCCTCGTCCTCGGGCGGCCCTGCCTTGCCATAGTCGTCCGCTGCCCCTCCGCCAAACATCTCCTCCATGGTGGGGAAGAAGCTGCGCTCCTCATCTTGGAGCAAGGAGTCAGGAAAACAGATGGATGTGAGTGGCACAAAGCGGGGGGCCTTGGTGCCCTGCGGGCTGGGGCTGCGGTAGGCACCGGAGGGATCCTTGCCCTCGGTATTAGGTGGGCCCACGCCAGTGTCACCGGGCCCCGGAGGCAGTGGCTCCAGGGCCCCAAGCAATTCCTGCATGGTGCCCGGCGGCTCCAGACTCTCCTCAGGTCGCAGGCGGGGGCTGGGAGCACCGGGCTCCAGGCCGTGGCTGCGGAGATGGGCCTCGAGCTGGAGGGGCATGGGTGGTGGAGGCGGGGGCGGCGGCGGGGGCGGCTGGGGTGCTCCATCGCGGGTGGCTGACTCCAGGAGATGAACGCCAACTTTGGGGGCGCTGGGAGAGGGGCTAGGGGCATGGCTGAGGACTGAGGGGAGCAGCTGTGGGGGCGGAGGTGGGGGCAGCACCAGTGGGAGGTCAGGGCCCCCGGCCTCCAGGAGGAGGCCATGGGGTGTGGGTTGGGCAGGCTGAGCTGTGGGAGGTGGGGGTGGTGGGCTCTTTTGGAGGAAGGCCCCCAGCTCCTTGGCACCTGCCCCATAGTGGACAACTGAAGTGGCCAGCCCCTCTTGGGTCTCGCCACCCCGTTCTGGCCCTTTCTTCTTCTCCTTCAGCCTCCCCAGGCCCAGCTCCAGGGCTGCCGTGGTACCCTCATCAAGGCTGCCACTGCTGCGGATAACGCTCTGTAGATGATACCTCTGAGGGTCTTCCTTAGCCAGCTCGTAGGGTGTGCCCGGTGGGCCCCCGGCCCCACCACTACCCCCAAGTCCCTTGGAGGCATCTGCCGCCCCATCTTCCCCCACCAAGCCGTCTGCCCCTGAGGTCCGCGGGGGGCTAGGAGCCTGCAGGAGATGCTGGATGAGGAACTCCTCATCTTCCGTGCGCTCGGCAGGAGGGCCGCCGGGCCCCGCCAGCAGCTCCGAGCCATCCCCCTTGCCTTTGTAGCCCCCTGCTCCGGCTGCATAGCTGCCGGCTCCTGGGGGTGCCAGGAACGGGGCTGACGCCAGGACGGAACTCAGATATTTGCCGGGGGCCCCCGGAGAGCCGACTCCGGGTGGGCGGCCAGGGGCGGGCGGCGACTGCAGTGGGCGGATGATGTGAGAAGGGCTGGCCTCCCCACCACCCCCCAGAGAGCTGGGCCCCCAGCCACCTCCGTGACCCGAGAGCGCAGGGGAATGGCCAGTGCTGTAGCTGAGCGAGGGGCTGGCCGTGGGCAGCCCCTGGGAGTGGGCAGCTGGCCCTGGGTATGGCTCACCCTGAACCCCATAGAGCTGCCCCTGCAGCTGATCTGGGGAGTAGCTCTGGCACGTGGCTAGGCTGGGAGGTGGGGGGCCACTGGGAGGCTGCGGGGGCCCCCCTGAGTAGCTCGGGCCTTTGCTCAAGTCCTGGGCTTGACCCCCCCCAAACCCTTGCCCGTAGGCCTGGGGTCCTAGAAGCCCTTGGGGCTGACCAGGAGAATAGGCTTGGCCACCTGCCCCACCAGCCCCAGAGGCCTTCCCGGTGGCATAGGCGGCTGCTGGCCCACCCAGACTCTGGCATTTGGGTGTGGCCGTCGAACGGGGTGGTGGGGGTCTGTTGGCACCACCCGCAGCTGCTCCATAGCCACCTTTGCCTGTCTTGTAACCGGGCGACTGAATGATGGGGCGGTAACCTCCACCGCCACCCCCTGCCCCACCTCCCCCAGCCGCCTCAGGGCCCGCAGCCCGGCCCGATGCTCCAGCCGCTGCTCCACTGGGCCCGGCCTTGCTAGGCTCACCAGCACCAGGAGAGGGCTCCCCACCGCCCAGGGGGCTGCAGGCCAGGTTAGCCCTGTGGCCCATGGAGGGATAGCTGCCTCCACAGCTCAGATAGTGCTGGAGGGCGTGGGCTGGGGGCGGGGGCGGCGGGGGCTGGGCACTGGCCGGCCGCTGGTAGTGTTTGATGACGGTGTCCTGGCGGGGCAGGGCCCGCTCGGGTGGTGGGGGGCCTGGGGCAGCACCCGAGAAGTTGTACAGCTGCGGGGAGGACTGTTCGGCGGCGGCAGCGGCGGCAGCAGAAGAGGAAGCCAGCAGGTTGAACTGAGTCGGGAGGTGGCGGGGAGGTGGCGGGGGGTCTGGGGGGCCGGGGCGGTATGGAGGGGTCTGGGCCGGGCCGAGACCAGCGGGCCCCAGGACACCGCCCCCCGCCAGGCGCTCGAAGCCCAGTGAGGATGGCACTGTGGGTGCCTGCGAGGGCTTCAGGTGCAACACGTCATGAGGGGACAGGAGCCCATTAGCTGGGGGGCTGAATGGGGGGTCTTGGAGGCTGAGGGATGAGGGCACTGGGAAGGGGCGGCTGCCAAAGGAAGCCGGGTGCTGGTAGGCCGACAGGGCAGAGGAGGATGGAAAGGTGCTGGAACCCGGCAAGGCGCCTGAAATGAAGAGCTCCGTGGGGCCCGGCGTGTGCATGGCTGGGGACAATGAAGAAGACCACAGGTCAGGGCAGACCACATGCCAGCCCCACCCTGGCACTCCTGGGCCGGCGCTAGGCTTACCTGTTTGCCAGGAAGGACTGCGGAACTGGGAGAGGAGAGAGGAGGCAGAGGGGCCAGGCTGGGGGCCCCGGGACTCCAGGGCCGAGATGAGGTTCATGACGGAGGCGTCGGGCCCTGCTGAGCCCGCGTGGTGGAGGCCAGTGTCGAAGAGTCCAGAGAGGCCTGGCCAAGGACAAGGGGGCAGAGTCAGCTAAGTGGCAGAGTTAAAAGGGAAAAGGAAAAAGGCCAAAAGCAAGTTGGGTCAGGGAAAAGGGCTGGAGAAAGCAAAGAGGGAGATTCAAAGAGGATCAAGTGAACACAGCCAAACTAAGGAGGCAGGGCTGAGGACAACGAAGGGGAAAAGGGAGCCAATCAGCAGGATGAAGTATACCCCAGTCATTAGGGCAGGGAACCCAGGAGAGGAAATGTAGGCAAAGGAGGGGGGCAGGGGAGACACAAAAGGATTTGGGCAATTCTAGCAAGGAAGGGGAAGGTATGGGGTAACCAAGTCCACTTAGAAGCACTGGGAGGACAGGCCAAAAGGGGTTGATTAAAAGTGGAAGGATCCCAGAAAAAAAGGGGGGGGGCAAGAATAAAGGGAAGGAACCAACCAGGAAAGTTAAGGATCAAATCGGACAATATAATCTCCTTGTTGGTTCAGCCAGGAAGGAGGGAACCAATCAGAAGCCCTAGAGGTAGTTCTACACAGGGAAGAATAAGGTGGTGGGCAAACCCAGGAAAAAAAGGTAAGGTCCAAAGACTTAGAGCCATTCAGGAAGAAAAGGAATCAGGAAGAACGAATTCACAGGACCAAGAAGCCAAAGGACAGGTAAACCCAGAAAGAAAGGACTGGGGTGGGATAGAGAGGAGGAAAAGCCTGGAAGAGAAGGTGGGATTTGGGGGCTGAGGGGACGGGGCCAATTGGAGCGAAAGAGGCGGGGCCAGAGACAAGGGTGGACGAATCCAGCGTGAAATTGAGCAGGGACCAGCAGCCTCAGAGGCAACCAATCAGAGGAGAGGTAGCAAGGGGCGGGCCGGGACATAGGGCACGGCCAATTAGGAGGGGTGGAACTTTCAGCAGCCAACCAGCTGCCTCGGAGGGAGGGCCAGCCCAGGCGGGGCAGGACGGGGGCCGTACCTGCCGGGTGGTGGTTGGTGGCATAGCTTTGCAGTGGGTGGGGGGCCGCGTAGGCCTGGCGGTGTAAGATGTCGGTCTCGGGGTGCGAGGTCCTGGAGCTGCCATAGACCAAGCTGGGAGGAAGGGAGAGATGTTAGGGTGTCCTCCAAAGCTGCCCTAGAAGGGAACTCAGCAAATCCCCCGGGGTGAGGGGGAAATCTTCCAGCTGACTGGGGGTTATCCTAAGGAACCTTGGGCCCTAAAGGAAAGAAGACAAGGGAATCGGGGTACCCAACGAAAAGAGCCATGAAACATTCCCCAATAAATACAGCCCAGATAGTCTCACGTTTACAAACACAGCCATGCACAGAGACGAGACAAACAGAAGAGGGTGAAGAGTCAGAGGAAGCACCTCAAGTTGAGAATGTGAAAGGCATGGACCTCCTACCCAGCCCACCACCCCCTGGATGACACGAGGCCCTGGGGCCAACCTGAGAGGTGCATAAGGACGCCCACTCTACTGCACACACGTGGGAACACATGGCCCTGAACTTCATGGGGTGATGCAGAGTTGGGAGAAGGTAGATTGTTCCCCAAACGGCTGGGATGCGGGGTGGGGAAGGGATAGGACTAGGGGAAAGTACCAGGTACAAGTGCGACCAAGAACAACGTCCATCCCCGGGGGTTGAGGTTCAAATGTATGGCCCCTTGCAAACCCAGGTATGTGTGCAAACGACGATCCAGCTCACTCGTGGGGAAGGAAACATACAGAGCGCTAAGTCCCAAATGGAAAATCCTAACACATGTGGGATCATGCCCAACCACGCTGGGTAACCCAGGGGGCGGGGGGCTGGGGACAGGTGAAGAGTGAGGGCAGAACATACACATCAGGAAAGGGGCTGATTCGCAGGTGAGCCGGCTACCAACTAAGCACGAACAGGGCCCACGCTCACACACACAACCACACACCACGGAAACATCTGAATCTTCCCATGCAACGGCCCCGATTCACGGCTCGGACTCGAGAGGTCAAATACTCCACTCCTCGCCATCAACTAGGATTCTCTGCCTTTGGGGGTGGGGGAGCTAAAGGGGGCGTGCCTCAGATTCCAGGACCCCCCCTTACACACACAGAACCCCAGCTTGGAAAGGGGGCGGGGCCCTGTGCCCACTCTGCGCGCGGAATTTCGGTGGGGGGAGGCCGAGTGGCGCGGCCTCGCGCAGTCCCGGAACAATAGGACGGGAGGGGGGGCGCCCCCCAGGTCTGCGTTCTAATTCTCCTTTCCATCCCACCTTAGCAAGAGCAGAGCCTGGGACCCAGGGGGTAGGAATCAGCAAGCCGGGAATCCAAGGATGGGGGGAAATCCAGGCCTTGCTTCGCCAGTCCCTCCCACCTTCCCGGGGCCTTCCCGTCCGAAATTGTTTTGCACCCCCATTTCCCCGCTGCATCTTTCCCTTTGCATGCCGGAGCTGGCTTTGGCGGAGTTTGCAATTTGCAAACTGGGGCGGCGGCGTTGTTGCAAACCGAGGAAGGCCGCTCCCTTGCAAGCCGGAGGGGAGTTTGCGATGCACGCGTCGCCAGGCGGGCCAGGCCCGGCCCGGCTGGGCCCCCACCCCTTGGCCCCTTCCTCCAGGCCACCCTCGGCTCCTTACCTAGCTTTCGCTGACCTCTCGTAACTCCATCCCGCCCCGGCGCCGAGCGGGTCCCCGAAGCCGGCGCTGGGGTAGTTCCTGTCCATGAATTGGCCGCGGTGGAAATTGGGGGGAGGGGGAGGGAGGGAGGGAGGGAGGGGGCGCGCGCGCGCTCTCCTCCGCCGCCGCTCCCTCCGCTGCTGCTTTTTTTTTCCTCTCTCTCTCTCTCTCTCTCTCTCTCTTTTTCTTTGCAGCCGCCGAAGGCCCGGGAAGGCCCCGGGCTGGGGAGGGAGGGGGCAGGGGCGGAGGGGCGGGCAAGGGAGGGGGTGCAGCCGCCGAGCCAAGGAGGGGGAAGGGGGGTTCCCCCTGGAGGGAAAGGGGGGTAGGAGGGACCCCGCTGTCTCCGCCTTTGCCCCGGCGCTTGCAAGAGAGAAGGGAGGGCGCGCGCTCAGGAGGGGGCGTCCCGGGCGGCCCCGGGGTGGGTGCGGGCGCTGGGTGCTCGCTCTCTCGCCGCCGCCGCCGCCGCCTCCTCCTCCTCTGCGCTCACGGTGCAGCCATCTTTGCACAAGGCGGCTGGGGGAGGGGGTAGGGGAAGGGGGGGCGGGCGGCGGGGGGGGTGGCTGCGCGCCGCCCCCCCCCCCAACCCCCCCCAAAAAAAAAAAAAAAAAAAAAAAAAAAAAAAAGAGAGCGAGAGAGAGAGGGAGCGCTAGATACTAAGCGCTAGCAGGGCCTGGGGGTGTAGGGCGCAGCGTTTGTACAGAAAGCCAACTCCGCCGCGCGCAGACGGCGAATGCAATTCAGTTTATTTAGTTTTTTTTTTCCGCCTTGTTTCACTTTTTGTCTCTTTTACAAAGGTTCTTTATTTAAGAGAGGAGCTCAACTCCAGTCTCCCGGTGCAATGCGAGCCCTCCCCCCAAAAGCACTCTTGCATATATGTCCCCCACCCTTTCCCTGGGTTGCAGAGCGCCCGCGAGCGTGCACGGGGAGCACACGAAAACATGCATGTGCATACGCAGGGCCCTGCGTGTGCGTGACCCATAGCACTGTAAGGCGATGGCCTTGTCACACCTGCTCACTCACGCGAGTGGGTATACCCGGCCTACGCGCCGGGGTCCGAGTTTCCACGGACGCCTACCCGGGGGGTAGGACTGGCGGTACCCCTCCTCCCAGTCAGAAAAGGCTGGGGGCCCGCGAGTAGCCGGGACGAGGGTACACGTTGGCCGGGGATGTGCGCGTATCCGTACTCGGCGGAAACACGTGTGCCAGGGTAGGCCTCGGGCCGGACGACCCCTACTCCCATCACTCCCCGATCTCAGCTACGTAGTTTAAGAGGCATGGGGGCTCTGAAATCCGCTGTGAATCTGGGGAACTTCGGCTCCGAAACAGCTCCTCACCGAGGCCTCCTGAGGCTGCAAGGGGAGGGGCACAACGGGGAGTCAAAGACCCGGCTGTTTTTCCCCCCTGAACCAAGACCACTCCGACCCGCCCGCGGGCGTCTCAGCCAATCGCAGACCCTCTGGGCACAAGACCCACCCTCCCGTAAAGCTCCACACAGACAACACTGGACCACGCCCCCACGCTCCAAGCCTCGCCCCGGATAATAAGCTCGAAATTCCAAGTCCCGCCCCTGAGACCACGCCCCTCCTCCCGCTGCATCCTCCCCTCCGCGCCCCACCCCCGGGGAGAAGCCCAGCCCAGTACCTGGTGTAGGGGGGCGGAGGTGCATCATGCACCCCAGAGGCCGCCAGCGCCTGCTCGTAGGTGGGGAGGCCTGGGGGTGGGGGTGGAGGCAGGGGCGTCGGCGGGCCTAGGTCGCCCGGGGGACTCAGGGGATTAATGAGCTCAGCTCTGTGGACAGAAAGTACACCGTTAGCAGGGGAAACCTACAGGATGGACTTGGGAGAGGGCAGGTGGGAAGACCTAGGGACATAGAGACTCTGAGGGTGGCAGGGGGACACAAGTGGAAGGGAGAAAGAGCAGGGAGAAAGAAGGTCACCTTCAGCCTGACCCTCCACTCAGAATGACAGGCAGACGAACAGAGACAGGCAGAGACAGAAATCAACTGCTGAGACACACTCTTATTCACAGACACACATGCGTTACAGCTACAGGGAGAGCAATGGAGAAAAAGACAGCCCCTCAGAGAGACAGGCAGACACATACAGAAGCCAACACAACACAGAGAGACACCCACTCACAAATTTCCCAGTGCCGCTCTTAACAATAAACTCTTCTGAAAAATCCCCAGACCGGCCATACTTTCCAGACTGACACTCGAGCACTTTCTTGGACCCTGCCACTGAGAACCACATACCTAGACAACTCATAAGGTGTGCGCGCACACACACACACACACGTGTGCTACAGCCTGTCACCAGAGAAACTGACATGTCACGGACACCCAGAGACCCCACGCTGCAGCCTCATCAGATACAATACACACAGTAATAATCACGCAAAACCCAGTACCATGGAGACAGGCAGCAAATGCTGATCGAGCTCCTACTGTGTACAAGGTACTGTGGTTATAGTCAGACAGACAAACGACAATACTCATCCACACACAGCCTCACGGTCTGACTCTCCACCTGATGGTCTCCTCAGATCCTTCCTCAGCGCCCACCTGTCTCAATCCCTGACTTGTCTCCTGAGGTCCACCCTTCCTCCTTCCTGTTCACCCTGCTTTCCAGCCTTTGGGCCCCTTCTCTCTGAATGCCCCTTACTCTTGAGGACAGGACTGCTGGCCTCTGCCTGGTCGGCAATGCAGATACCAAAAGGCTCCCAAGCTGGCCAGGACAATGAGCAGGATCCCAGACGTCAGCCCGACCACCAGGCCTGCTACGTCCACTGGTCCACGCCCTGAAATGGAGGTGGGGGGCGACACTGTGTCAGGAGCTATCACTTACCGCAATAACCCAATACTTTCCCCTGAGGCAGGAGTACAGACCAAGAAGCAACGCAGAACCGGGGCCACTTCCTAGGTGTGTGACTCCAAGCAACTCAACACATTTGGTTCTCTAAGCCTCGGTTTGCTGCTCTGTAAAATGGGAACAATAACTCCTTCCCCATGCATTGTGGAAATTCATTGAGCTCAAACACATAAAGGATCTAGGATAACTCCATCTAGGGCTAAAAAAATATGGCAGTGGGATCCCCATGGTGACAGAGGCCCCTCCCTGGACACAGCGTGGTTCAAGTCCCCCCAAACAAAACCCATCTGCTAAGAGGGCAATGGACACACTGAAGGTGGGGGTGGGGAGCTCAAGCAGGCAACTGGAGATTACCAGATTTAGCAAATGCCCACTCTGAGCATCACCAGATTTAGCAAATAATAATATATGATACCCAATTAAACATTCATTTTAGATACAAAATGAATTTTTTTTTTAGTGTATGTCCCTTGGAGTATTTAGAATATACTAAAAAAATTTATTTGTGTGTATTTGAAATTCAAATTTAACCGATGGGGGGGGGTCCTGTGTTTTATCTGGCACCCCTCCCCCCTCAGGAACATAGTCCCTTTACCACACCCAGGCCACAGGGGGCCAAGACCTCAACACTGAAGAAAGGGCAGAATCACAGGAAGGTTTCTGAACTGACCAGAAGCTATGAAAACTTCATTTATCAGTGCAGGAATTTCGGGACCTTCCCCCACCCCAATAATAGTTTTGAGGGTGTCTAGAACTCAGGTGAACCTTTTGCTAGGACCCTAGGCCTTTAGCCATCCCAGGCCACGTGTCTGAGGGGAAGCAGACACAGGGATAACTCCAGCTTGATGAGGCCCTCCGGGGTCTTGCAGCTGGGGACACTTCCTCTAGCACTGGGTTGGGAGCTTTGGTCAAATGGTAAACCCCAGGATTTTAGCCCCCTTAGCAAAGAGCTACACTGAGAAGGCAGGCCCTCCGGATTCTGACATGTTCCAGGTGGATTCAAGGAGCCACCAGGCCTCACTAGGCCTGCAGTGAGGTAGTCACCTCCCCTAGCAACCAGGCTCCAGTGTGAGGACTCCCGCCCAGACCTAGGGCTTGTTGCTAAGGGGCATCCACCCCTAGCAACCAGACCACCAGAAGAGGGGGGGTGCATCTGGTACAGGCAGGGGGTTCCTCCCTGGGCAGTGGGTATTGGGTCCTGAGCCTGGCTAGGTGTGGTTGCTAGGGAGGCCTCTCTGGTAACCAGGCCAAGGCTGGGATGGGGCTGTGGGGGAGGGGAAGCCAGCCAGGTAGTGAGTGCTGCGGGCTTCCTTGGTCCGGCCTGGCCAGGCCTGGTTGCTAAGGAGCAGTCCCCCCTTAGCAACAAGACTGCGGCCATGGTGGGGCCTTAGAACTCACAGGAAGGGGTGGGGGTGGACAGCCTGGGCAGGTGAGGAAGCACAGGCTTCCACCACCTGGCCTGGCCTGGCCAGGCCCCGTTGCTAGGGAGCAGTCCCCCTAGCAACCAAGCTGCAGAAGGGGCTGGGCTCTGGATTCCAAAGCGGAGCTCAGGTGGGTCGGCCTCTGAGCCCGAGGCCTCACAGGCCCCAGGGCTGTAACCCCTCTCCACCTGTACTTCCTTCTTCCTAGAGACAGAAGACTCCCTCCAAATGAGGTGTGGTGGGCTCCTCAGGCAGGGACTCTAGTCTCAAAGGAGGGGCCTCTTCTAATAACCACCTCCAGCATACTCAGGGAGCATGGGATTTGGAGGAGGCAAATTTGGGGTCGGGGATGTTGGATCAACCTCCAGGAGAAAGGGCTGCCTTAGCTGCCCAGAACGAGAGCTACCCCCCCACACACCTCCCTCCCTTTCACTCACCTCGTTTGCCATTGTAGATGTAGCTCTCCCAAAAGCGCTCCTTGAAAGGATGGAAGTCGAGCAGATGGAAAGACAGCATGTCAATGGGAGCTTCCATACCCCCCGCACCAGCCCACCCTGATTTCTGAGACCCCGGGTAGAGGGAATTGTGGGCCAGAACATCCCAGGGCCTGGAGAGGCTCTCACAGTCAGAGTATTGTCCTCAAAACACTCCCTCGCCTCCTCCCAGGAACATCGCTCC
The DNA here is from genome assembly GCF_002288905.1 of Enhydra lutris kenyoni. Taxonomy (NCBI): domain Eukaryota; kingdom Metazoa; phylum Chordata; class Mammalia; order Carnivora; family Mustelidae; genus Enhydra; species Enhydra lutris. Next base: position 2,611,348 of record NW_019154161.1, read on the forward strand.
TCATAACACTCCCGTTCCAGGTTTCCTGGCGTGAGCAGCTCCAGGTCCCAGTGATTGGCTCGTGGAATCCGTCTATGGCTTCCTAGAAAGCTCTGGGCCTCTGGGGAGTCCCGGAAGACTCCTGGACCTAAAGGACATGAAGGACAGAAAAATGGAGAGTTCCTAAGACTGGGGACATGGAGGAACCCGGGCCTAAGGGAACTGAGAACTGTGGAGTCCTGGCAGAGAAGAGGACTAGAGGCAAGGGTTCCTGAGTCCAGGGAAGGTGGACTGGGGGGGGGGGGGGCTGTGCCTGGACACCAGCTCATCCCATAAACACTCACCTTGGTCTTGCTCCCCACCAGGTGAGGTGTCTGAGCAGGTGGTCAGTCCCAGGTACAGCAGTAGCAGAGAGGGGTAGCCCCTCATATTTTATGAACACCTGAAACCAGGAGCAGTATCAAGTGCCTCAGCCCCTGGGGAATGAGGCAAGGTCCTCCCGACTGGACGCTATGGTCCGTGATAATAGTCATAGCAGACACTCATGTAGCCTGTATTCTGGGCCAGGTCACTGAGCTACTGTTCAAGGTAGTTTCCCTGTAGCAACTCAATTTAATTTTCACAGCCATGCTATTATTATCCCCATTTTACAGATGAGGAACATGAGGCACAGAGAGGTAAAAGAATTGCCCAAGGTCATATGATTTTGCCAGATTCAGAAGCAGGATTTGAGCGAAAGAAGCGTGCCTCCCGAGACTGGGGCAGGGAGCTCGTATTTTTCCTCTACCATGTCTGCGGCACCCAGCACGAATCTTGGCACATAGTAGGTGCCCATAAACATGTCCATCGGTGATCAGGATTCCTTTCTTCCTAGTAATTTCCACCTACACTTGCCTCTCCCTGTGCCCATTGCCACATCCACCTCCAAAAGATGAAAGATTACAGGAGAGACAAGAGCAGGAGAGGCAAAGAGCCTATATTCTTGGGTCCAAGGGGAGAAGGGAGTGGAGGTCCTGGACTTCTGGGGCTGGCGGACGGGAACTTCTGAGTCCCAGCTGGGCAGGGAGCCAAGAAGCCAGAGTCCCCAAGCCAGGTTCTGCCTCCAGGGGACATTCACTTACCTGCCCAGACTTGTGAGCGCTTTCCCTTCCTTTTTAATCGGGGCTTCCTCCGCCAGCTGCGGCCAGCTGTGAATGAGGGACAGGGGAGAGGGGAGGGGAGAGGTAGGAGGGGTACCCCTCTCCCGGGAATCCACACGATCCCGGTTTCTGGCAGAGGGGCGGGGTTTGTGATTACCTGCCCTGGGCGGGACTCAGGTAAGGGACAAAGTATTTAAAGGGACCTTAGGAGGAAGGGCCCAAGGTCCAGAGAGTCCTGAGGGAAGCCAGGGTCTCCGACACCGTGGAGGCACTTAGGGGAGGCACATAGGGGATTGGGTATGTACCTCTTCCCTTTTTGGTCTCTCTGAGATGGAAGTTTCCCTGGGTGAGCTAGGAAATAAATATCGAGGTCTCCAGATAGCTAGATAGCTAAAAACTGGCGGGAAATGTAAGTATGCCTTGGTACCTGGGGGTAGATGGGCGATGCTGTAGTCAGTTCCTATTTCCTGAGGTGATTTGAAGGGTTTGACTTCTGATTTCTCAACTGCTCTCCTTATAAACTGGGAACAGAAGAACTGTCCCTTCTCAATTGTCTCTCAACATGTCGCAAGTGTTTGATACACTTGGGGGAATGAATTTCCCAATCTCTGGACGAAGTGGTTAATCCTTAAATTCGGACTTGGAGAGACACAAAGCCTGGGCCTAAGCAGGATAACCACCCGCCCGGGGAAATGCCTAGTGTATACTAAGCGCGCCCCATATTCACGCCTGTTGCACTAACCCGGAACCTTCAGGTTGCTACTCCCGTTTCCGGAGGGAGGGAAAGAAGGACGGAGGATTTACCAAGTCAGACGAGGTAACTCGGGGCAACTGTACTTCCGGTCTTTTTTTTTTTTTTTTTTTTTTTCCCCCCCGGGAGGAAGTGGGAGAAGCGGAGCGGGGAAAACAGCCCTCCTTTCCGGTGTAGGGGCACAGTTGAAGGAGCAACGAAGGAACGAGGAGTCGTTTGTAAGGTGAGTTCCAGGCGGTGGCGGGATAGTGTTGCTGCGATCGCCTTCCCGCGGGCTGGACTTCTGGGGTCCTGAGGGAGAAAGCGATAGGATTTCGAATTCCCGACTCCCTGTCAATCATGAATAGAGCCCTCCAGGCCTCCAAGTTTGAAGCTGAACTACATCTCCCAGGAACCCCTGGAGGTAGCCAAGCCTCCATCCGCCAGTTCAGCTGAGAGTTGGTATTCCACGGTAGATGGCGGTGGGCCGGGGGTCCCAGGGGAAGGGGAGGCTGGGACTCTTGGTTGTATGGGAGGGGGGGTTCCTAAGGAGTGGGAGTTGAGGAAGACGGATCCCGTACCTGCCTCAGTTTCCCAGACTGTGACAGGGAGGGCGAGAAGATTGTGCCCCCACGGGCCGCCGCCTTTGCACCTTTTCGACAGCCTGTGCTTTCTCTTACTTGGTGTAGGGTTTAACCTTTTCGTCCGTGGAGTTCTGGGGTCCGGCCGACCTGGGCTCCCGACGGTGCTGTTGAGTCGGTGTGAACTTGGACCTCAAAGCGTTTTTACTTTAACGTTCTGTTATGAAAATGTTCAAACTTGGGGCGCCTGAGTGGCTCAGTCGTTTAAGCCTCTGTCTTCCGCTCAGGTCATGATCTCAGGGTCCTTAAATCGAGCCCCGGGTAGTGCTCCCCGCTTAGCGCGGAGTCTGCGTCTCCCCCGCCCTCTGCCTGCCACTGCACCTGCTTGTGCGCGCCGCCCCCCGCTTTCTGTTAAATAAAAAAAAAAAAAAAAGAAAGAAACTGTTCAAACTTACATAAAAGTGAAGGAATGATGTAAGTATCCGTACCACCCGGATTTACCGATTAGTAATCTTTTTGCCATACTGGCTTGACATACTGTTTTAATTAAATATGTAAGTCAAATCCTATCCATCGTGTTATATTATCCCTAAAACTTTTAAGATGCATGTGTAAAAACGGGACATTGACATGACCGCAATACCATCATCACACTTTCCAAACGCAAAAATTCTAGAATATGACCTATTACTTGGTCAATAATCAAATCTTGTGGGCCAAAAATGCCTTTTTAAAAAGTTTTATTTGTTTGAATCAAAATCTAGTCAAGTTATTGCTGTTATGTTTCTCAAATTCCTCTTAATTTAGAACAGTCCCCTCCATCCCACCCTTTTTTCTTCTTGGCATAATTGATTTATAAAAAAAACTGGATCACTTACTCTCTTGATCACCCCTTCTGGATATGAATTTGTCTTTTTCCTTGTAATCTCATTTTACTTATGATCTCCATGCCAGGGGTCAACAGGCCAAACCCAAATTCTGCTGACTTACCTTTTTTTTTTTTTTTAAATAAAAATCAGTTTTATTTATATAGTTCACCCATTTAAACTCTGCAATTCAGGGGTGCCTGGCTGACTCAGTTGGAGGAGTGTGCAACTCTTGATCTCGAGGCCGTACGTTCTAGCCCCACCTTGGGTATGGAGATTACTTAAAAAAAAAAAAAAGTATACAATTCAGTGGGGTGGTGGGTTTTTTTTTGTGGTTTTATTTGTTTGGTCATTTTGCTTTTTATGTAAATTCCACATCCGAGGTAGGGTTTGATCTCATGATGCAGGCATCAAGGGTCACCATGCTCTGCTGACTAAGCCAGCCAGGTGCCCCTCAGTGGTCTTTAGGATATACAGAGAGCCGGGCAGCCATCACCACAGTCAGTTTTGGAACATTTTCGTCACTCCAAAAAGAAACTCAATACCCGTGATCTGTCATACCCACCAACTCTCCCCTCCACCCAGCACTAATATCTCCTACTCTATTTCCTCTTGCTGTGGATATACCCAATCTGGACAGGTTACATAAATGGATTTTTTTTTTAACTTCTTTTTTTTTTTTTCCATTCAGCATCATGTTTTCAAGGTTAATGCAGGTTCAAGGTTAAATTCAAGGTTAATTCTGTAGCATGTATCAATACTTTCTTTTTATGGCAGAATACTGTTCCTTAGTCTAAGTTATACCATAGTTCATTCATTCATCAGTTGATGGACACTTGCGTTGTTTCCACTTTTTGGCTCTTCTGAATACTACGAACGTTTGTGTCCAAGTTTTTGGGTGGACATGTTTTCATTTCCCTTGAAAGTGGAAATGCCGCATGAAACGGTAACTCTATGTTTCAGCTTTTGAGGAACCTCCAGACTTTTCCAAAGTGGCTGCCCCAGCTTCCATTCCCACTATTGGTGCATGAGGGTTCCAGTTTCTCTACACTTGTGGTTCTCTGACCTTTTGTTTGAAATTCCACTACTGGGCATGAACTGGTGTCTCATTATGGTTTTTCTGTTGTGTTCCCTTAATAAGTAATGAGGTGGGATTTTTTTATGTGCTTATTGGCCATTTGTCTGTCTTCATTGGAGAAAATGTTTATTCTGATCCTTTACCCAGTTTTATTTTATTTATTTATTTTTGAAAAGATTTTATTTATTTATTTGACAAAGAGATCACAAGTAGGCAGAGAGGCAGGCAGAGAGAGAGGGGGGAAGCAGGCTCTCCACTGAGCAGAGAGCCCGATGTGGGACTCCATCCCAGGACCCTGAGATCATGACCTGAGCCAAAGGCAGTGGCTTAACCCACTAAGCCACCTAGGTGCCTCTCCAGTTTTATTTTATTTACTTATTTGTTTTTATTTTATTTTTTAAAAATATTTTCTTTATTTATTTGTCACAGAGAGAGAGAGCGCGAGAGCACAGGCAGGCAGAGGCAGAGGGAGAAGCAGGGCCCACCGGCCCCCCCCCCCCAGCAAGGAGCCCGATGCCAGGCTCGATCCCAGGACGCTGGGATCGTGACCTGAGCCAAAGGCAGCTGCTTACTGACTGAGCCACCCAGATGTCCCTTATTTATTTGTTTTTAAAGATTTTCTTTTTAGGGACGCCTGGGTGGCTCAGTCAGTCGGTTGAGTGTCTGCGTTTGGCTCAGGTCTTGATCCCAGAGGATCAAGCCCCACCCACGTCGGGCTCCCTGCTGTGTGGGGAGTCTGCTTCTCCCTCTCCCTCCACTCCTCCCCCTCCTCCTGCTCTCTCTCTCTCTCTCTCTCAAATAAATAAATAATTTTTAAAAGGATTTTATTTATTTATTTGACAGACAGAGAGGGAGAGAAAGCGAGCACAAGCAGGGGGAATGGCAGAGGGGGAGGGAGAAGCAGGCTCCCCACTGAGCAGAGGATCCTGGGATCATGACCTGAGCCAAAGGCAGATGCTTAACCAACTGAGCCACCCAGTCACCCCTGATTTTTTTTTTTTTTTAAAGTAGGCTTCATGCCCAGCACAGAGCCCAACACAGGGCCCAAACCCATGACCCTGAGATCAAGAGTCGATAGCAGCTAACGGATCCTACCACAACCTGTGAGAGCCCTCCCAGGTGCCAGGCAGTGCCGGGACCCAGACGAGAGTCCTTTCCAGGCCCATCCTTCCCAGGGGCTCCTAGTCTGGAGGGAGAAATACGAAGAGATAGCCGCTCTATTGGAGGTAACTCCGGGCATTATCAGAGCACAAGGATCACCTAGTTCAGCCTGGAGAGACAAGCTTCCCACAGCTGCTCAATGGAGTCTAGGAGGAAAAAGGGGACAGAATTTCCAGGGGAGCAACGAGGCATAAGCTAGCTGTCCCACTCCACACTGAGAGTCAGACCCAGTGCCTCAGGCTGATGGTCAAGGCCACGGACTCAGGTGCCTGGTCAGACATCAGGTGCGGGTTGAGTACCTTCTCTGAGCCTTGTCCTTGTTTGGTTGCTTGTGTGGTTGTGGGATTCGGTGAAGTTAATACGTGTAAAATGTTTAGAACAGGGCCAGGTTCACTGAACCTCTGAAATAAACATCAGCCTTGTTTGTTTTTTTTAAACATCAGCCATTATTTTTTAAAAAGATTTTATTTGTTAGAGAGAGAGAGACAGAGCACAAGCAGGGGGGAGAGGGAGAAGCAGGCTCCTTACTGAGCAGGGGGGTCCGATGTGGGGCTTGCTTCCAGGACCCTGGGATCAAGACCAGAGCCCAAGGCAGATGCTTAACCGACTGAGCCCCCCCAGGCACCCCTAAACATTAGCCATTATTTTTTTTTTTTTAAGATTTTATTTATTTATTTGAGAGAGAGACAGTGAGAGAGAGCATGAGTGAGGAGAAGGTCAGAGGGAGAAGCAGACTCCCCATGGAGCCGGGAGCCCGATGCGGGACTCGATCCCAGGACTCTGGGATCATGACCTGAGCCGAAGGCAGTCGTCCAACCAACTGAGCCACCCAGGCGTCCCAACATTAGCCATTATTAATAGAGAGTCTCACATGCTAACTTTTGCCCTTAGGGAACTCTCTCTGTACTGCTTACATCGTGTCCTATTTCTGTCTTCAATTTCCTTGAGTGTAATTAGCTTCTTGGTTTTCCTTTATTTATTTATTTATTTATTAAAGATTTTATTTATTTATTTGATAGACAGAGATCACAAGTAGGCAGAGAGGCAGGCAGAGAGAGAGGGGGAAGCAGGCTCCCCGCGGAGCAGAGAGCCCAATGTGGGGCTCGATCCCAGGACCCTGGGATCATGACCTGAGCTGAAGGCAGAGACTTGAACCCACTGAGCCACCCAGGCGCCCCTACCTATTTATTTTTTAATATTTTATTTCTTTATTTGACACAGAGATCACAAATAGGCAGAGAGGCAGGCAGAGAGAGAGGGAGAAGCGGGCTCCCTGCTGAGCAGAGAACCCCATGCGGGACTCCATCCCAGGACCCTGAGATCATGACCCAAGCCGAAGAAGGCAGAGGCTTAACCCACTGAGCTACGCAGGTGCCCTTGGTTTTCCTTTAACACAGAAGCCTCCACACCTCTGGAATGGCCAGACACATGCCATTTTCGGGAGCGGGTGTGGAGCATTCTCTAGGTTCTCGAAGGGATCACCGGCCCCACCAAAAAGGTTAAGGACCCCTGGCTCAGGATTCAAGCAAACCAACTGCAGAAAAAGATAGCTGGGAGAGAAGCAGTGATTTGAACACCAGATAGGTAGTAGATGTTACGGAATCATCAGTGGGTCAGTGGTACTGTGGCCACGGTTTTTTAAGATCCTGTCTCAGCACGGTGCTGTTCGAGCAGGATCCTGGAAAGCACTTGGATCAGTGGCTAGTTTGACTGAGGGACTGGATTTTCTAGTTCTTTAATTTCAGTTTAGGTTTTTTAAGATTTTATTTATTCATCTGAGGACTGGGGGTGGGGCAGGAAGAGGGAGAAGCAGACTCCCTGCCGAGCAGGAAGCCTGACACGGGCATCCATCCCAGGATCCATGGGATCATGAACAGAGCCAAAGGCAGCCGCCCAACTGACTGAGCCACCCAGGGGCCCCTCATTTTCATTCATTTAAATTGTTGCACCAACATTTGATTCAGTTATTGGAAAGCTTTTAAGTGTGCTTGGAACAAAGGGGATATACGAATGTACCTTTGCAGCGGGAAATCCCAAAACCTAAATGGAGGTCACGGGTTTCTGGTGAAAATTTCGTGTCTGCACTGAAACAGCCTGAAAGACAAAAATGCGCTCCGGAGGGTGAAGCCTCCGTACAAAGGGGAACGGGTTGGCCCGTACTCCCTTCCTGGGAGGACTGACAGCTGCCACGTGGTCAAGAAGGCGGCCCCACAGCCTGCTTGCCTGGGTTCAAATCCTGGCTCCGTGGGTTCCTAGCTGGGGGATCCCGGGAGCCTGTCTTCTGCCCGGGAAAGCGGGCTGTCGTTTTGGATAGTTCCTCTCTGAAACACCAGTGACAGCAGATGGCAGTAGTTCCATTTTCTATTTTGGAATTGGCCTTAATGAGGAGACAGTACAGAGCGGTGGGTGGAGAGCTCAACTTCCAGAGAAATCCTGGCCCTGCCACCTGGCAGCCCTTCAACCCTTGGCCAGCGGTTCTTAAACTCTTTGGTCTCAATGTCTTAAAAGTCATTGAGGACTCCCGAGAACTTCCGTTTTTGTGAGCGCTACCTATCAATATTTGCTGTATCAGAAATTAAAACTGATGCTAAAAAATTTTTTGTTTTTGAGTTATAATTCCCGTAACACAAAATTCATCCATTGAAAGTAGTATATTCATGGGGTGCCTGGCTAGTTCAGGCGGTAGAGCGTGCGACTCTTGATCTTGGGGTTGTGGGTCTAAGCCCCACATTGGGAGTCCTTAAAAATAAAAATCTTTTAGGGGGCGCTTGGGTGGCTCAGTCAGTTAAGCCTCTGCCTTCAGCTCAGGTCATGATCCCAGGGTCCTGGGATCCAGCCCTGCGTCAGGCTCCCTGCTCCGTGAGAAGCCTGCTTCTCCTTCTCCCATTCCCCCTGCTTGTGTTCCCTCTCTCTTCGTCTCTCTGTCAAATAAATAAATAAAATCTTTAAAAAAAATTTTTTTAAACCCAAGGACACGAAAGCACATATTCAGTTAGTGGTCAGAGCAGTGCATCCTCATGTCACACAGTCTCCAGAAAACTCCATGGTACCCTTGTGAGAGAATAAGAGTCACAAAGGCAAACACATTTTAGTATTATTATGGATATAGTTTGTGGACGCCCTGAAAGCATCTTAGGGAACCCCCCACCAGGGTCCCCGGACCAACAGTCAGAGACTGTTGCTATCATTGCCGGACCAATTTTAAAAAAAAAGAAAGAAAAAGAAAAGAGATGCTCCCTCCGTAGCTGCTTCTCTCACTCTTGGAGGGAAAGTGTCCCTGGCCATGAAGCTGAAGAGCGTAGAAGCCCCAGTTGTTTGGCCACAAGACAAGCATCCCAGTGCCAAATACTGCAGAGGGTCAAGGCAGTTGACGACTAAGAATAGAGCGGAGAATTTGTCCAGGAGGAGGTCAGCGCGACCTTCGGGAGTGGCAGTAGGGGAGTGGGGGGCTGGGGCGGAAGCCGGAGGGCCCGGGGAGGAGCGGGTGGCAGGGGAGCCAGGGGAGACAGCAGGTGCTGGACACTTGCTCAAAAGCTTGGGGGAAGAGGGAAGGTCAGAGGAGGGTCTGTGGGTCACACTGGTGTATTTCACCGAGGTTAACTCCAGCAGCCAGCACTGTGACTGCCGCTGGGGTGGTGGCCACGAGGGCAGATACATTTGTCAGAACGCATCAGACTGCGTCCGGAAGGTCAATGCGTTTATTCTGTCCCTCTACCGAAGACCAGAAATTAGTCCTGAGGGCAGACGCCAGCCGGTAGGGGGAGAGCGAGATCCACGGCTCAAAGAGAGGTTTGCGGTTCAAGTTCTGAATGTGAAAGCCAAGTTTCCGAAGGCAGCCAGAAGAGGGGCGTAAAGACAGAGCTGCTTTTTGCATTCTGGGAGCCCGCGGTTACGCCCCCACCCCCACCCCCACGCTGGCCTTCTGGATCTTTCTTGCAGCCAGAGAGCTGGAGAGAATATTTCCCCAACACCCGCTGTGTGCCGGGTTCGGAGCAACTCACGCAGTTCTCACGGCAGTCCGGTCCTGTCAGCGAGATCCCGCGGTTATTCCCACTTTTTGCCAAATTAAGCCAAGGCTCAGGGAAAGGAAATGGCCAACCCTGGACTCGAGGTCATCTTGCCCAATCCTTGATCCCTATAACCTGAAGCCCCTAGTCGGTCCCTACCCCGTCTGCACAGTGTGTACCCTCCTTTGTATGGTCTTCTTTAAGATGTACTGTCCTTGGGGTGCCTGGGTGGCCCAGTCGGTTAACATTTGCCTTCAGCTCAGGTCATGATCCCAGGACCCTGGGATCGAGCCCCTCGTTGGGCTCCCTGCTCAGCAGGAAGTCTGCTTCTCCCTCTCCTTCTGCAGTTTCCCCCGCTTGTGCTCTCTCTCATTCTCTCTCTGTGTGTCAAATGAATAAATAAAATCTTAAAAAAAAAAAGTACCACCTTGGGCACGTGTAGACTGGCAGCAATCCTGTTTCATTTCTTACTTTTTTCCCCTTACTTTTCATACCCAGTATTGCCCTAACATCCACCCACGATGCCTCGCACACGTCCAGCGGGTTGCATCCCACCAGCTGCGTGGTCTCCAGGGGGGGGCCCATCAGCACCCATTCTCCCAGGGAGGGAGGTCCATTTGCCTTTGAGTCCCCTCTGGTGCAAATGACACTGCTGTGGACGTCTGTGGGCATGCTCCCTCGCAGATGTCTCTGACGATGTCTTTGGGGCACGTCACCCAAGTAGAGAGTCGCCCGCGCTTCCTTTGCTAACGTTCCAAACACCAGCCTGTGTTCTGGGCGGCTGACCCTGTCCACGGTCCCCGCCGCAGTGCGCAGTCAGCCCTGCTAGGAGGGTCGTTTCAATGATGTGAATTTTTTCCGGTGCAGTTGGTAACGTTAGACAACAGTCTGAGCAGAATGCGGATTTCACCTCTGCTTACAGAGGCTCTCGCCCACCCCGGAGAAAGAGGACAGCACTCAGTGGTGTGAGCCTGTGGGAACCCACAAAGCGCGCACACACTCCCCACCCCCGAATGGAGCTTCTCCGAGGCCCCTCACTTACCCCATGTGTGCCAGGAGACACACTCAGCCTCATCTGCCGCTAGAACTTTTTTTGGATTTCAGATCACCCTCCTTCTACTGCCTCGCAGTAACTCACATGCGCACACCCTCCAGTGCCTGCTTCTGCAAGCCGAGTGTGGGTCTTTTTCAAAGTCAAATGCCGTCTTCCTTTCTGGGGTGTATAGATACCTCGTAAGCACTGTCCTCCCCTGGGGGCACCTGACTGGCTCAGTCAGTCACACGTCTGCTTTCAGCTCAGGACATGATCTCAGGGTGCTGGGATCGAGCCCCGCGGCAGGCAGGGAGCCCGCTTCTCCCTCTGCTCCTACCCCCACTCGTACGCTCTCCATCAAATAAATAAAATCTTTAAAAAGAATTAAAGAAATAAAATGCAGATCAAAGAAGAAACAGCCCATTAAGTCTTGTTCTGCAGCCCCTCCAGCAGTTTGTTTAAAATAAATAAATAATGTCCTCCCCTGACTCACGCCCAGTTTTCCCATCTGGAGGGGGCAGGGGCAGATCAGCTATGAGGGCCCCCACCTCCCTCCACCACAGCCTCGAAACTGTCCCCTCCGTCCCTCAGGATGACACGGCATGGCAAGAACTGCACAGCAGGAGCCGTCTACACCTACCATGAGAAGAAGAAGGACACAGGTACGGGGTTTGGGAGGGGGACAAATGTCTCTTGAAGTCACCATCCCCGCTCTACCTCTCTGGTTGTACCTTCGGGGCATGTCTGCCCCCGCCCTCCACGGATGGTCATGACTTATGAGGAACAGCCTGTGTGATCCTGTACTCTCCTCCCACCCCTGTAACGGGCACTTCTGTACGTGACCTCACCTAAGACTCCCAACCACCCACTGAGGAAGGAATCGAATCGCCGTTGTCATGGCTGTGTTCCAGCGGCAGAAACTGAGGCCTAGAGAGATATACGGCCTTGAGTTGGGGCAGAGGGTGAGGGGAGTCAGCCTTGAGCCTCTCTACCTGGCTACCTCGGTGACAGGGCCTGCCTGTCTGTCACTTACCCTCCAGATCAACACCTTCCTGTGGGTTGTACCCCTATCCCCAGCATAGAGACACACAGACTGTTTCTCAGGGGTTCCACCCCCCCCCCCCCTCCCCCTCCCCCCTACCCCCTGCTGCCTCCAAGATCTCTCTGTGCCTTTCTCTTGGGGTTTGGCAAAGGCCACATCTCCTGGCACCCCATCCCTCTGTCTCTGTCCCCAGCGGCCTCGGGCTACGGGACCCAGAACATTCGACTGAGCCGGGATGCTGTCAAGGACTTTGACTGCTGCTGCCTCTCTCTGCAGCCCTGTCATGACCCTGTCGTCACGTGAGCTGGGGACCTGCATGGAGGGGGCCGCATGCGGGGGTCTGGCCGCCCGCATAGCCGGGGCACCCAGGGCAAGCCCCTTCACCTCTCAGAGCCTCATTGTGCTCATCCAAGACACGGGCATGATCCTAACGTGTTCCACGGGGTGTGGAAATGAATGTCTTAGGGTTAGGGTTAGGGAGCTGCGCCGAGCACCCAGTGACCTGCTCCCTGTAAGAGGTGTTAATGGGTGCTCAGGGCAGGGAGCCAACACTTCTCACCCTGTCCTGTCCTCACAGCCCGGATGGCTACCTGTATGAGCGGGAGGCAATCCTGGAGTACATTTTGCACCAGAAGAAGGAGATCGCCAGGCAGATGAAGGTGATGGGGATGGGGGTGGGATGGGGGAGGGGCAGGCGGATCTGATGCTGAGCTCACAAGCAGAACCACCCTGGGCTTCCTTTCTGAGTTCCTTTTCCCTCTGAACCTTCCCTCGCTCTTCCCGCAGCCTGGTGCACCACCCCCTCCCACTTCTGCTTAAATCCTTCTGCTGCAGGTTCAGCCCAGGAGTTGCCTCCTCTGACCTGCTAGTGCAGAGCTCCCCAGGGTCTGCCTTTGCCACAGCTTCTCTTGACACTTGTTGGGTTGTGATTCTGTCTGAGGCCAACACGTGCCCACTTCCCCCACAGATCTCTTGCCCGCCCCCTGGCCCTAGGTTCTCTGCGAATGCTTGTTGAGAGAATTGATGTCACCTCATCTCTCTGGGCCTTCATTTCAGTGGCTCCAAAATGGGCCGATGGGGCCAAATTGGGCAGCGCAGGGCAGGGGGGAGACCCGCACAGATCAGAATTTAAAGGGCCTTTACTTGGAGCCACGCCCACTTCCCATGGGTGAACTATTTTCATGGATAGGAAGAACCCGGTTTATCACTGTGTTTGAGGCACAGCTGGCCTGCCGCCCTCCTTTCCCGGCCAGGCTTCCCAGACCTCCAGAAACACGGAGGGCTGATTCTTGCTGAGCCATCTGTCTTGAGCGAGTGGCTTCCCCGGCGCCCGTGATCCTCCGCTTGGTCTAGTGGCTGCCTGGGTTCTCCCTCATCACGGTGACCACGCCAGATACCCCTCCCCCACAGCAGCAGTCACTTGCAGTGCTCTCCTCCCCGACCCGGGGTGGCCAATCTCAGATCTCAGCCCCGCGTGCCTGCATCCGCGCACGCGCACACCCACACCACCTGCGCAGCCCAGGCTCCGCGAATGTGAAGTGCTCCTCACTCTCCTGGAACTCACCTCCAGGGCAGGACGGGGTCTGTAGTACCTACACTCTACAATAGAACGTGGCCCACAGGTACATTTATGGAGCGCTTGCTATGTGCCAGGCAAGGTTTTAAGCGTTTCCAAAAATCATCCTGCATAACCCGGTGAGCCTGCGAGGTAGGTCGCGGTTGTTAGCCCATTTTACAGACGAAACAGACCAGAAGTCACAGCGCTTACTGGAAGCCACAGAGCTCATCAGTGACCGAGGCAAGGTTTAAGTCTGGGCATCTGTCTCCTGCCAAGCGGCGGACCGCTCTGCTCCCCAGGAATAGAGAAGCCACTGAGTCCCAAGCCAGCTAAATGGGAGATGACCTCTGTGCCCTGCAGGAGGGGAAGGGACAAGCAAGGGCAGCAGAGCCACACCATAGATCACAGCATAATAAAGGTTCACACCCTGGCAGTCACCAGCCTCTGGGAACAGTACCAGGATTGTCCCCTTTGTTGGCCTCAGTTTACCCACCTGTGAAATGGGAAGAGCCACCATCAGACTCGCAACCCGCAGGGAGACGCACAGTCCACTTTTTTCTGGCTGTCCACAGGCCTACGAGAAGCAGCGGGGGGCGCGGCGGGAGGAGCAGAAAGAGCTGCAGCGGGCTGCGGCCCAGGACCAGGTGCGGGGATTCCTGGAGAAGGAGGCCGCCATCGTGAGCCGGCCCCTCAACCCCTTCACGCCCAAGGCAGCCTCTGGGAACAGCCCAGGTGAGGGGGAGCAGACTTGCAAGTGAATGGGGGTCCCTCGGGGCCGGGTGCCTCCCCAGGTGTGGCAGCTCAGCCCGTTTCCCCCGGCAGATGATGCCCGACCTGGGTCCAGTGCAGGCCCCACAAGCAAGGACAAGGACAAAGCACTGCCCAGCTTCTGGATCCCGTCGCTGACTCCCGAGGCCAAGGCCACCAAGCTGGAGAAGCCTGTGAGCATCCCCAGCGCCCTGTGTCCACTTGGGCCCAGAGGGCCAGAAGCCCCCAGGGTCCCTTCCCTGCCTGGCACACACCCCCTCCCCCCTCCCCGCAGTCCTTAACTATACCTGGCCCCAGCCCTGCCCGCTGACCCTGCCTCCTTTCTGTCCTGCGCAGTCGCGCATCGTGACCTGCCCTATGTCCGGGAAGCCACTGCGCATGTCGGACCTGACCCCTGTGCGCTTCACGCCGCTCGACAGCTCCGTGGACCGCGTGGGGCTCATCACACGCAGTGAGCGCTACGTGTGCGCTGTGACCCGCGACAGTCTGAGCAACGCCACGCCTTGCGCCGTGCTGCGGCCCTCGTGAGTCCCGCGAGTCACACAGGAGAGGATCCTGGGACTGGGGCGGGACGGGGCTCGGGGGTGTGGCTCTCCTTGGGGGCGGGGCCTCTGATCGGTGCCCGCCACCCTCACGCTCACCGTAGTGGGGCTGTGGTCACCCTGGAGTGCGTGGAGAAGCTGATTCGGAAAGACATGGTAGACCCCGTGAATGGGGAGAAGCTGACAGACCGCGACATCATCGTGCTGCAACGGGTGAGCCGCGGCCTCGCTCGCCGAGGCCCCGCCCCCTCCTCCCCGGGATCACGCCCCTCGCGGGAGGCCAGCCTCCTCCACAGCCCCACCCGCGCCCTTCCACCCGGGTCCTGCCTTACCTTATAGGGTTTAGGACTCTCCCACCCCGTTGCAGCCCGACCTGCCCCCAACTTGGCCTTGTCCCCACCTCCTCAGGGCGGTACAGGCTTCGCGGGCTCCGGAGTGAAGCTGCAGGCTGAGAAGTCGAGGCCGGTGATGCAGGCCTGAGTGCACGGGAGACCAAATAAACGGGCTGGGACTTATTGGCCTCGTGGTGCCTTCCTTGGCCGCGCTGGAGCCCTAGGGCCCTTCTGGGCGGCCCTCCAGCCTGTGCTGCGACCAGAATCTGAAGGCGCGGCCTAATTATGTTAGAGGTGGTCTGACGTTAGGAGTAAAACCTGGAGTGAAAGCACACGCCTGGCATCAACATTGAGTAAGAGTGGCCCGAAGTCCCAGTGCGAAGCGCGAGCGCACGAAGGCGTCACGTGAACAGGCTAAGTAGAAATCCCCCTGCATCGTTCTGTCTTATGCCACACTGGAAGCCGGTGAGATCTCCCGGGTAGCCTCTCTGAAAGCCGTGTGCTGACAGCAAGCCCCTGGGACCCAGTCTAGAAAAGGCAGTCGGGAGCCCTCCTCTCTGACGCGACTGCAGAGGCCAAGAGCAAGAAGAAGGCCCTCCTCCGAGCCTTGCATAGGCTGCGGGGGGCACAGGACCTGGCAGGGGTGAGGAGCACAGCCTGGAAGGGCAAGGAAGCTGCAGAGCGTGACGCCTGGCCGGCCGCCTGCAGTTAGCTTGGCTGGGAGCACAGGGGCTCAGAGCTTTGCGTTTAATGACCATTGGCTCCCAAAAGCAACCCCGGGCAGTGTGCGAGGCAGAGCATAGAGTCAGGCAGAGATCAGAAAGATAAAGCCTTCACATTCCTGCCTCCCCGAGCAGATCCTTCCAGATCTTTCTCCACGTGGGTACACACCGCAGTGTTTTCAACCAACGTGACCTCTCAGGGCACATACCATTCTGTTCAGTGAACAAGCTCGACCTTTTCACTTCTGTAAAAGTAAAAGATCTCATCTAATGCCCAGACCCAATTCAGGGGACCAGGAAGTATCCTTCACTGCCCTTTGCTGAAGCCCCTTTGGCTGTGGAGGAAGGCTGTAGCAGGAGGGTGGGCGGTGTCGTCCTTGCACCCTGGGGAGCCCCCCACACCCAGAATTTGCTCTCTTAAATACTTCCAGAACAACCTTCCTTTTGTCCCTAAGGGGCCTCACACCCTACTCTTGGGACCCCAATCCCTGGAAACGTTGCAGCTGCCATTCAAGGGCCTGTCAATCTACAGTTCTCTTGAGTCCTGGCCATGGTACTGGAAGAGGGACATTTGTACCCATTTCACAGAAGAGCCCACAGAGTCAGCAGTCTGCCCGAAGTTGTAGCAGAAGCCAAGTTCACTTCGAAGTCAGCCACCTGCGGAGACCTCCCCACCCCAGCCCTTCCTCCCCTAGGTAATCCCACACTGGTACCCCAGAAACCTCTGCCCCTTAACAAACTCCCACCTAACAGTTTCTACCCAGAGTATTTAAAGTCACCCCCTTGGTCCCTAAATGCCCCCAATCCTCAACCTCTTTCTCAAGAGCCACAACCACCCCTGGGTCCTTCCAATTCTCTCTCAGCCCCCTCAGGGACTCCAGTCTTGCTTATGTGTGTTCAGACCATACCCCAAATAAAAGCTTCAAGGAGTGATTGGGGCACCTGGGTGGCTCAGTGGGTTAAGCCTCTGCTTTCGGCTCAGGTCGTGATCCCAGGGTCCTGGGATCGAGCCCCGCATTGGGCTCTCTGCTCAGCAGGGAGCCTGCTTCCCCCTCTCTCTCTGCCTGCCTCTCTGCCTATTTGTGATCTCTCTCTCTCTCTCTTTCTCTGTCAAATAAATAAAATCTTTAAAAAAAAATAAAAGCTTCAAGGATTCCCAGTCTTGCACCTTTGTTTCCACAAGGAACCCAAATCCCACTGATTCACAGGCCCTTTGAGACACCCTCTGTGGGGAGGAGGCGATGGGGTATGTGCCCAAGTCCTCGCTCCAAGAAAGTAGTTTCCTTTGAGGTTTTGAAGGTGACAAGGAGAGGAAGCAAGAGTCTGACCACAGCTTCAATTACATCAGCAGGAGGGAGAGAAGTGGAAAAAAAGGATGCCTCTTAGCAGAGGTTCCAGAGACACTGGTCTAAAGCTGAGAGCAAGAAAGGGGAGGCAGGGCTTACCCCTGGCAGTGCCTTCCCACAGGGGCTCCAGCCTCAACTGGCTCATGGAGGGCATAGAAAACTGAAATTCTTCTCTTTTTCTTTTTTCTTTTCTTTCTTTCTTTTTTTTTTTTTTTTTTTTTTTTGAGAGGAAGAGACGGGTTACGGGGGAAAGAGCAGAGGGGAAGGGAGAGAGAGAACCTTAAGTTCCAACTCAGGGCACCATTTGGGGCTCGATCTCACAATCCTGAGATCATGACCTGAGCTGAAATCAAGAATCAGACGCTTAAACTGAGGGAACCACCGAGGTGCCGCTATGATTTTTTTTTTTTTTTTTTTTTTTTTTTTTTTTTTTTTTTTTTTAAATATCAGAAGATCTGGGGCACCTGGGAAGCTCTGTTGGTTAAGCATCTGCCTTCGCGTCAGGTCATGATCCTGGGTCTTGGGATTGAACCCCTGTCTCACTGCCTTACTCAGTGGGGAGCCTGCTTCTCACTCTCCCTCTGCCGCATGCCGCTCTGCCGACTTGTGGTCTCTCTCTGTCAAATAAATACATAAAATCTTAAAAAGGGGGGGGGGCACCTGGGTGGCTCAGTGGGTTAAGCCTCTGCCTTGGGCTCAAGTCATGATCTCAGGGTCCTGGGATCAAGCCCTGCATCAGGCTCTCTGCTCAGTGGGGAACCTGCTTCCCCTCCTCTCTGCCTGCTGCTCTGCCTACTTGTGATCTCTTTCTCTCTGTCAAATAAATAAAATCTTAAAAAAAAAAAAAAAGGAAGATCTGACATTAGAGGCTTCTCCTCGGCTGCTTTCAAAATCACGTGGATTCAAACCACCCTCATCTAGACATGTGGGGGGCCACAAAAGAAAGAACTGAAAACAGAAACAGTTCAGAAGTTCCTTCTGGAGAAAACAGGTTTCTTTTTTTTTTACCCCACTGGCCCGCATGGAAACTGGAGCAATAATTTGGCCAAACCCAGTCAAAGCTTAACATACGTGGATCCCGTGGCCCCACAATCTCACTCCGCTGACATACACACTCAAGAGACGCACACACATGCCCAAGAAAACACGAACTAGAATGTTCACAGTAAGGGGCGCCCAGCTGGCTCAAGTCAGAAGAGTGTGTGACTCTTGATCTCTTGAGTTTGATCCCCATGTTGGGTTTTAGAGATTACTTAAAGGTAAAATCTTTTTTTTTTTTTTTTAAGATTTTATTTATTTGACACAGAGTGTGCATACAAGCAGCAGGAGCAGCAGGCAGAGGGAGAGGGAGAAGCAGGCTCCCTGCTGAGCAGAGAGCCTGGTGCAGGGGCTTGATCCCAAGATCCTGGGATCATGACCTGAGCTGAAGGCAGAGGCTTTAACCCACTGAGCAACCCAGGCGCCCAATAAATAAAATCTTTAAAAAATAAAAAAAAATTTTTAAAATACCTGGGTTTGGTAGCTTCACTTTCTTAAGAAAAGAAAGAAAGAAAAGAAAAGAAGGAAGGAAGGAAGAAAGAAGAAAGAAAAAGAAGAAAGAAAGGTAGGTGGAAAGAAGGAAGGAAGGAAAAAAGAAAGTTCACAGCAGCTCTGTTTGCAATCCCTGTGTCTGGGAATAACTAGAAAGCTTATGAACAGACTAGATGAATTGTGGGCCACACATAGTGGAGTGAAAAGGAAGGAATCATCTTCCTAGTACGAGTCCAGGCAGCGTGATTCCACTTCTCTAAAGTAAGTAAGCAAAACTGTGCTGTTTGAAATCAAGATAGTGGTTATCTTTGTGGAAGCCATGTCTGGGCCCTGCTAGGGACTGAGAGATGATATTCTGCTTCTTGACCTGAACACTAGCTACAAGCGCGTGTGCGCGGTTTGTAAAAATTCATTTCACCAAACACTTGAGTTGCGGACATCATGTATGTTAAAAAACTTACTGAAATTCACAGCAATAACAAAGAAATGTGCTTGGCAATTTGGCAACGTCTACCAAATTCATAAATTCCACTTCTAGGAACTTACCTGCAATTAAACTCATGGAAAATTCCAGATATGCTAGAGCCTTCTGTGCAACATCGTTTAGAAAAGACTGGAAACAGGGCCCCTGGGTGGCTCAGTTAGATGTCTGCCTTTGGCTCAGGTCATGATCCTGGGGTTCTGGGATGGAGTCCTGCATCGGGCTCCCTGCTCAGGGGGGAGCCTGCCTCTCCCTCTCCCACTCCCCCTGCTTGTGTTCCCTCTCTCGCTCTGTCCCTCTCTGTCAAATAAATAAGTAAAATCTTTAAACAAAATAAAAAAGACTGGAAACAGCCTCAGTGGTGGTCATTGGAGAACTAGTTAGATTTTTATGGGTTGAATTGAAATAGTCTTCAAAATATATTCCCAAGGCACCCTCCCCCCCCCCCCACCGACTGGTTCAGTTAGGGAAGCATGTGACTCTTGACCTCGTGGCAATGAGTTTGAGTCCCACGTTGGGTGTAGAGATTACTTAAATAAATACATTTAAATATATAGTCTTTATTATCTCAATAAAAAATAAATTATGAAAGTTAAAAATCAGAGGATTCTGATTTTTAAAAAATTATGTGAAACAAGAAAGGTTAAAAAAATATTGTTAGTCACCTGCTATCCTTTCTATTAAAAAGAAAAACAGTGGGGCGTGTGGGTGGCTCAGTAGGTTAAAGCCTCTGCCTTTGGCTCAGGTCATGATCCCAAGGTCTCTGCTCAGCAGGGAGCCTGCTTCCTCCTCTCTCTCTCTGCCTGCCTCTCTGCCTACTTGTGGTCTCTGTCTGTCAAATAAATAAACAAAAACTTAAAAAAAAAAAAAAAAAAACCAGTTTGTACATATTTGCCTAAATCTATGTAAATTTCTCCCTGGAAAGAAATACAGGCTGCCTGTGAGGAGGCGAACTTGGTGGAAGAAAGACTCATGTTTAGCATATAACATCTTGTACATTTAGAATTTTGTATCCTATAGGTATATTGCCAAAACTTAAAAATAAGCAAAATGTGTAAAAGACCAAAAAAAAAAAAAAAACAACCAAAAAACTGGGGAGAGGCACTAAGGGTGACAGGGTGCTGTTCAGCTTTCTGTCATAAGCTGTTCCGCACAAGTCATTTGTTGATTATTTTGAATTTAGAAAAATGTTTTTAACTAGAATTTAAATGAAAATTTGGAAAGAGAAAAAAAAAATTAAAATCTGAAATGTTTTCAAACATGCGGCCCCCAAAGATCTACAAATTTATCCTCGGCTTTCATAAACTAGTTCTCCACCTCCAGCCACTAGGGGGCAGTACATTACCATAGTTAAAAGCTTGGATTCAGACACTGGGATTCACATTCCAACCCTATTGGAGATAGCAATTATAAACTCTGGATAAAACAGAAAACAATTACCTAAAGGCACTGGAAAGTTGAGGGGGGCGGGGGAAGCAACCAGAAACTGGAGAGAAACTGACACTCGATAAAAAAGAAATGCGTCGCTTGCGCGGCTCAGTCCGTTGAGCAGCTGACTCTTGATTTCAGCTCAGGCCAAAATCTCAGGGTCTTGAGATCTAGCGGGGCATCGGGCTCCCGACTGGGAGTGGAGCCTGCTTAAGAAGAAAGAGGGGGCAGGTTCTAGCCCCTGCTGAGAGGGGCAGCTAAAACTAAAACACCAGAGGAAGATCCAGTCTTCCTGGCGTGAAATAGCAGAGCAACAGGAAAGATATAAATCTAGAAAAGAGATCCAGCATGGAGGCACTCCAAGTATTTTTATATAAACTCTGCTCAAATATCCAGCTGACCTCCAGAGCCACACCCTCCAAACAGCCCAGCTAAACTTAAAAAATATCAGCTAAAATTTGAGGCACAAATTTTAAAGGAGGGAGTTTTATAGAGATTACAGTTGGAATTTACCAACTTAATGGGTTACTCAAGAAAAAAAATAATTGATGCTCTTCAGAGGAACATAACAGACTCCAGTTTGTTTGTTTGTTTTTAAAGATTATTTATTTATTTGACAGACAGAGATCACAAGTAGGCAGAGAGGCAGGCAGAGAGAGGAGGAAGCAGGCTCCCTGCTGTGCAGAGAGCCAGATGCGGGGCTCGATCCCAGGAGCCTTGGATCATGACCTGAGCCGAAGGCAGAGGCTTTAACCCACTGAACCACCCAGGCGCCCCAGACTCCAGTTTTTTTACAGTGTATCCAGGATACACTCTAACATTACTAAAAAAAAAAAAAAAAAGGGTAGAAAAATATGACCCATTCTCAAGATAAAAGGCAATCAGTTAACTGAGATCAACACCAAAATGACCCATATATTGGAACAAGAAAAAAAAATAGATGTAAAAAATAGTTGTTATAACTATGCTCAAGAAACTAAGAGAAAGTATGTTTCTACTGAATAAGAAGAAATCTTGGTATAGAAATAAAACAATGAAAAAGAACAGAATAAGGTCACCTGGGTGGCTCAGTTGGTTAAGCATCTGCCTTCAGCTCAGGTCATGATCCCAGGGTCCTAGAATCGAGCCCCAAGCAGGGAACTTGCTTCTCCCTCTCCCTCTGCTGCTCCCCCTGCTTGTGCTCTCCCTCTCTGTCAAATAAATAAATAAATAAAATCTTTTAAAAAATAGAATAGAAATTCTAGAATGAATAATGGCAAGTTATGAATTTTTGAATGAATGAATGAATGATTTTGGCAAGTTCACAGGTTACAAAGTTTTTTTTTTTTAAGATTTTATTTATTTATTAGACAGAGATCACAAGTAGGCAGAGAGGCAGGCAGAGAGAGAGAGTGGAGGAAGCAGGCTCCCTGCTGAGCAGAGAGCCTGATTCGGGGCTGGATCCCATGACCCTGACATCATGATCCGAGCTGAAGGCAGAGGCTCAACCCACTGAGCCACCCAGGTGCCCCAGGTTACAAAGTTTTTATACAAAAATAATGGTATTGTATATTGTAGAGGCAAGAAATCAGAACATGAAATTTAAAAGTAACTTCATTTGCCATACCCTAAAACCCAGAAAATACTTAGGAATAAATTTAATAAAAGATTTAACGCCTTTACTCTGACAACTACAAAACACTGCTGAGAGAATGCCAACATTTGTATCTCCAGAAAAATATACTATGTTCATGGATTGGAAAATATAATACTGTTAAGATGCCAATTCTCCCCACATTGGTCTATACAGTTTACAGTCTCATCCTGGCTTGTTCCCATCTCTTTCCCCAAGAAGGAAAACAAAAAACATCAAATAGGGAGATTATTTGACTTATATTTTCTTTTATATTTTAGTTACCTATGATTTTTTTTAACCAATAGGCTTTATTTTTTAAAGTTTTAATTTATTTGTCAGAGAGAGAGCACAAGCAGAGGGAGTGGCAGGCAAGGGGAGAAGCAGACTCCTCACTGAGCAGGGAGCCGATATGGGAGTCAATCCCAGGACTCTGAGATCATGACCTGAGCCGAAGGCAGATCCTTATCCGACTGAGCCACTCAGGCATCCCAAATAGGCTTTATTTTTTTAAAAATATTTTATTTATTTATTTGACAGGGAGAGAGCACAAGCAGGGGGAGTAGCAGGAAGAGGGAGAAGCAGGCTTCCCACAGAGCAGGGAGCCCGATATGGGGACTCGATCCCAGGACCCCGGGACCATGACCTGAGCTGAAGGCAGATGCTTAACCAACTGAGCCACTCAGGGACCCAAATAGGCTTTATTTTTAAGAGCAGTTTGGGGTTTACAGAAAATGAGAGAAAAGAACAGAGAGTTCCCAGGTGTACCCCCTACACCCCACCCCAGTTTCTCCTCTTATTAGCATAGTGCTTTAGTGTGGTACTTTGTTATAACTGATAAGCCAGCATTGATACTTTTTCCCCCCCAGAGAGAGGGAGAGAGGTGGGGCAGGGGAGAGGGAGAGGGAGAGGGAGAGAATCTCAAGTAGGCTCCATACCCAGCACACAGCCAGACCTGGGGTTCCAGCTCATGACCCCCAAATCATGAACTGAGCCAAAATCAAGAATCATACTCTTAACCCACTGAGCCATCCAGATACCCCTTATTTATTTGAGAAAAAGAGAGAGCAAGAGAGAACACGCAAGCACATGCAAGTGGGGGAGGGGCAGGGGGAGGGAGAGAATCTCAAGCTGACTCCCCACTGAGCGTGGAGCCTGACTCCGGGCTCGATCTCACAACCCTGAGATCATGACCTGAGCAAAATCAAGAGTCAGACATGAAACCAACTGAGCCATCGGATGCCCCTCTAGAGGAGAATTTGACAAGTGGGTCTCATGGGGCTGCAGGAGGAATAAAATCCATCCTTCTGTCCCCACCCCAACTCAGCAGCAAGGAGACTATGTTATAACCCAAGACGCCTCATGGCTCACATCTACTCCTCTCCCCAACACCCTCCAGGAACTCCCATGTCCCTGAGAGTAAACTCTGTCCATGTCTCTCTGGGTCTCTGCCTCTAGCAATCTTGTCCCACCACAAAGGGACCTGAGGACCTGTCCCCAAGACCTTGTATGACCCGGTCCCAGTCACCTCCCCACTGGTCCCACTTGCTGACTCCATTCCAGCCACACTGGCCTGCTGGCTGCGCACGCGCGCGCGCGCGCACACACACACACACACACACACACACACACACACACACACACACAAGACACACTCTGGCTTCAGGGCCCCTTCTGTTCCCTCTGCCCTGCCGGCTCTCCCTCCAGATGTCCCCAGGGCTTCCACTTCTGTTCACCAGCACAGCCCCTCCGGGGCACTCAACAGAGCATTGCCTTCCTGCGCCATCTAGAACCTTCTGTCTGGCTTGCTCATGGCTGGGTCCAGCCTGCTAGGTTTTTTTTTGTTTGTTTGTTTGTTTTTTAAGATTTTTGTTTATTTGACAGACAGAGATCACAAGTAGGCAGAGAGGCAGACAGAGAGGAAGGGAAGCAGGCTCCCTGCTGAGCAGAGAGCCCGATATGGGGCTCAATCCCAGGACCCTGGAATCATGACCCGAGGCGAAGGCAGAGGCTTTAACCCACTGAGCCACCCAGGCGCCCCCAGCCTGCTAGTTTTACTTTCCGTCTCCAGGAGTGCCCTCAAAGCCTGCTAACACCGAGTCCCCTTTCCAAATGCCCGATCTCTCCTTCAGCACCACAGTCCCCACAACGCCCAGCCACAGCCCCCGATTCCTCCCTGAGGCCCCTGTCCCCCTCTAAGAGACACACAGACAAGACCCCAGCACTGGAGTTTATTGCCTCCGTGGCAGAGAGGAGGCATTCTGGGGCCAGTGCCCTCGGGCGAGTCAAGGGCAGGGGTGGGGGGTGGGGGGGATTTCTCTGCTGTGTGGTGTGAGGCTGGGATGGGGCACCGGGGTGGTGGGTGGAGGTTCCTGGAGGCTGAGCTTGGTTTGGGAGCCCCTCCCTGGTCTGGGCTGGGTGATTCTGCCAGTGAGAAATGGATTGTTCACTCGCCCTTGGGGTCTACGAGACCCCTGGGGGCAGGGTGGGAAGGGCTGGGAGGGGCTGCAGTGTCTTGGAGAAGTTGACCTGGTCGGTCCCTGAGAGCTCAGTGGCAGAGGGACTTGGGTGCAGGCGTCCACACCCTGCAGGTCCAGATGGGGAGGGACGGCCTGGTCACGGGGTCCCTCCTCAGGTCATCCCCTGGGGCTACAAGGCTGTAGCGCACACATTGGGGGCGGGCTCACAGCTCATCGTGGTGGCGTGTCAGGTCCTCGCCGTAGTTGGTGGCCTGGCTGCCCACGAACATGTTCCAGTTACTGAGGATCTCGGCCTTGCTCAAACGTCCATCCTGGAGGGAGGGTCAGAGGGCAGCAGGGGTGACGAGGGGCCCTGCCTGGGAGACTACTCTCTGAGCTTAGTCTGCCCCCCATCCGCGGGGGGGGGGGTCTCTGTCCCTCCTTTTCCACCACCCCTTCCCCCCCCACCCCTTTCCTCATTCATCCCTGGCCCAGCAGGACCCCGGGGGCAGCTCCCCGCCAGTCCGGCCACGTCTGCACAACAGCCTCCTACGCGCACCTTGTCCGTGTCGCTCTCGTGCAGCAGGTGGTTGGCCTCCACCAACGGCTGGTCCTGGGCGGGGGGCAGCACCCAGTGGCCCACCTCGCTGCCGTCCAGCCGCCCGTCCTTGTTCAGATCGCGGAAGTCCCGGAACTGCTCCCGCTCCGTCTGCACCCAGGCCGGCTCCTCCTCCCCGGGCTCGGCCGAGTACAGATCCGCTGCGCCGGGCGACAGGGGCCATGTCAGGCCGGGTTCGGGGCCAGCGGGCACCCCGGGGCTCGGTCCCTGCCCTGCAGCCTCCCGACCGCGGGCACCCCCGGCAGCCCAGTGCCCCTGCTCTCCGGCCTCGGGCTCCTCTGCTGGAATGGGGCTAACAGCGACGCGGGACCAGCAGGGGTAGGGGGAAAGGGACTGGACGCGTTGATCATTTCCTTGACCGGCTGTCAATCTGTTTGCCTGGGACAGGGGCGTAGGCCTGGTGAGGAGATACTAAAAAGCCACCTTTCCAATGGCTCACCCCGCTTTAAGAAGCTCCCTTGGGACACCTGGGTGGCTCAGTCAGTTAAGCGGCTGCCTTCGGCTGGGGTCATGATCTCAGGGTCCTGGGATCGAGTTCTGCATTGGGCTCCCTGCTCTGCGGAGAACCTGCTTCTCCCTCTCCCTCTGCCTGCCGCTCTGCCTACCTGTGCTCTCTCTCCCTGTCAAATAAATAAATAAAATCAAAAAAAAAAAAAAAAGGCGGCTGCCTTCTGCTCAGGTCATGATCCCAGAGTCCTGGGATCAAGCCCCACATCCCGCTCCCTGTTCTACAGGAGCCTGCTTCTCTCTCTCAACCTGTCCCTCTCCCTCTGCTCTTCCCCCTGCTTGTGCTCTCTCTCAAATAAATAAAATCTTTATTTAAAAAAAAAAAAAAGACATTTATTTGACAGAGAGAGAGAGAGAGAGCACATCCATCCAGAACATTTTCATCCTCCCAAAAGGAGACCTCTTTCCCATTAAGAAGTGACCCCCCTACACCGCCACCCCCACCCCAGCCCCAGGCCATGAATAATCTAATTCCTGTCTCCATACAATAACCGTGTGACCCTCTGTGTCTGGCTTCTTTCACTGGGCACAGTGTTTTTATTTTGTATTCAAGTGTAGCTGACACACAATGTTACATTAGTTTGGGGTGTCATAGGTTTGGGGTGTGAGACCTAGGTGACTAGACTTACCCACACTGTGGCGGATGAGTACTTCCTCCCCTTTTATGGCTGAATAACATCCCATTGTACCGCTCTCCCGCCTTCCACTTAGCATTCATCCCCCAGGGGCGTCTGAGTTGACCAGATGTCTTCGTAGGAGCTGGGTACTCTACTCCCACCGTTTTTAAAATTTTTATTTATTTATTTGTCAGAGAGAGAGAAAGAGCACAAGCAGGGGGAGCAGCAGACTCCCCACCAAGCAGGGAGCCTGATGCGGGGCTTGATCCCAGGACAGTGGGATCATGACCTGAGTCAAAGGCACACGCTTACCCTACTGAGCCACCCGGGTGCCCCCTCTACTGCGGCCTCTACAGGTATGTACAGGTAAGTACAGGTTGAGGAACTCGTTTCCGGTCCCAAGACTGGGAGGTGGCAGGTGGGAGACACTGCACACTTGTTCTAGAAGCTACACCCTTGAACACGGTGCACCCCCACCTCTCCCACCTTCCCGAACACGCCACCCACCTGCCCTCCCAGCTGGGGTCAGAGCCCAGGACGCCCCCTCCATCCTCCTGGCTCATATCCTTCCCTCTATCACCCAACGGTTGCGAAATTACATTACTTTGGGGAGTCCTGGGGTGCGGCCCGCATCTGTCTCTCCAGAACCCCACAGGGAAAGGAGAGGCCCAGGGGGCAGGGGTGGGACCTCGGGCTCGGCCTGCCGGGACTTCCATTCTGCTCCACCTCAGCCAAGTATCTACCCCTCGGGCCTCAGCTTCCTCATCTGTGAAAAGGGGCGATAACACCCCTCTTGTCGGTTGCCAAGGGGATGGAGCCAATTTTCAAGTGCTAGCCACTTAGGACAGAGCCTTGCCTGTGGCAACAAGGTGTGTGACTCAGTGATGATCCCTGAATTTTTTCTGACCAAAAAAAAAAAAAAGACTTCTATCTTTCTCACAGATGTAAGGAAGATAAATTATGCTTAAATAAAAATGTTCTGCCTGAGGGTTTGTTCCATAAAAACAGGCCATAGAAAAGTGTTTTCCAGCTCGTACAAATATCCATGTTTAACCGCTTTCCCCTCAACCAAATTCTTTGCCCCCGAGAGGGCAGGGGTAGAGGCAGGGCCCAGGGGAAGTCTGAGGGTGGCACGAGGGGACCCCCATTACAGAGTGACAGGAGACACGGTCTTTGCTGTGCAAATGCAGACTCAAGACAATCTCCCCAACCCCAACCAATGTAGCCTCTGAGGCCTAATTCTGCAGATAATCCAGACTCTCCCAGGAAGGAAGCCGGTCTGTGACATTCTCTGCTGTGTCCTCAATCACAAACATGCAGTAGGAGCTCAATACATGTTTCCTGATTCCGGCACACAGTTGGCGCTTAATGGATGCTTTTTTGGTCTGGCCCACAGAAGGTCCTGGATAAATGTTTCCTGGGCCTGGCACAGAGTAGGTGCTTGGTAAAGATTTGCTGGGCCCGACAAATATAAGTATTCAATCAATGTTAGCTGGGCCCCACACACAGTGGGTGATCGATAAATACTTTTAGGGCCCAGCACACAGTAGGTGCTCAATTAATGTTTGGTGGCTACTGGAACTCAAGCAGTGTCCCTGCCCCCACTTCAGAGGGCCGCTGCTCTCCTATGGGTGGTATACTCTGGGCTGCCTGGGGGAGGACAGGCGTCCTTAGGGAGGGATTGGCTTCCACTCACCGATATACTCATCCACTTGGACGTAGCCATCCTTGTTCTTGTCCAGATCCTCCAGGGTTTCCTGGGGGAAAGAGAGGCATTGGGGCTGGCTCCTAGAAGGGCTGGGCCCCTGGGGCTGGGATGTGAAGTTTTCTTAGGGAATCTGGCTCGGACTCGGCTGTATGCAGGCATCAGAGCAGTCTCATTGGGGTCTACCTGTCCTGGGTAGGGGTAGAGGTTGGGTGGCTTTCTGGGGTGTATAATGATGCGGGTTCTATCTGCCTTTAGTGGATGGGGGTCAGAGAACCCAGATATCCTTGCTTCCACTGAAGAAGACCTGTCCTGCCTCGCGCTTTTCCCACACCCAACAGCAAATGCTCTCCAAGGGCAGGAGTCCCTTCTTGTTTAGCAGAGCCCAGATCCCAGCTCCACTTTACGTCAGAGCGAGACACACTTGGTGGCCCACTGTGACCCAGGCTCAGTACCTCTGCTCTCGGTTTTCTCTCCATTTCTTGAGCAAACAGCTTCTGTTCCCCACTTTTTAAGATGTGTTTGTTTATTATTTGGGAGAGGGAGTAAAGGACAAAGGGAGAGGGGAGACAGACTCCCCACTGAGCAGGGAGCCTGAGGGAGGGCTTGATCTCACAACCCTGAGACCTTGACCTGAGCCACAATCAAGAGTCAGACGCTTAACTGACTGAGCCACCCAGGCACCCCTGTTTCCCACTTTTATATTCAAACTCACTGTAGGATGGGGTAGGGTCTGACACGCCACTATGCCTTCCTCACAAAGAAAGCTCAACATTTTAGGGTTGCCAGAAAAAAATGCAGGATGCTCACTTATGTCCAACTTTCAGATGAACAACTAATAATTATTTTTTAAAAGATTTTATTTATTTATTTGACAGAGATCACAAGTAGGCAGAGAGGCAGGCAGGGAGGGGGGAAGCAGGATCCCCCCTGGAGCAAAGAGCCCGATGCGGGGCTTGATCCCAGGACCCCAGGATTATGACCTGAGCTGAAGGCAGAGGCTCAACCCACTGAGCCACCCAGGCATCCCAATAATTCTTTAGAATAAGGATGCCCCACACAATATCCAGAACATACTTATACTACTGGACACAGTTACATTTGAATTTCAGGTATTTTTTTAAAACATAAGTATATCCCAAATGTTGTGTGGGACATACTTATACTAAAAAAAATGGTTTATATTACTTGTTACAAATTCAAGTATAATTGAATGCCCTTTGTTATTTGGTAAAGGTGGTAACTCTGTAGCACTTACATATTGAAATTCTTGTTATTTCTTTTAAGTGACTTATTTATTTATTTATTTATTTTTAAAGTAGGCTCCACGCCCAGTGTGCCTCTCGAACTCGTGCCTCTGAGATCAGGAGTTACATGGTCTGAATGAGCCAGCCAGAGGGCCAAGTGACACTCAATATAAACGAATGTAAAAGAGGACAGCAGAGTTTAGACAAGGGCTCAGCAAACTTTTCCCAAAAAGGGCCAGAGAGGAAATAGTTCTGGGTTTGTGTGCTGTATGGTCTCCATCGAAATGACACAGCTCTTTGGTTGTGGCACATGGAAGCCTAGGATCGTGGCTATGTTCCAATAAAACTTTATTTGCAAAAACAAGTTGTGGGCTGGATTCTGCTGTGAGTTAGACAGTTTGTTGACCGTTGGTGTGGATCATGGATTCAACTGCCAGGGTTCAAATCTGAGCTGGGGCACTTCTGGTCTGGGTGATCTCAGGCAAGTCTCCCCATCTCTCTGTGCCTAGGCGTCCTCATCTATAAAATGAAGATGGTAGGGTGCCTGGGCGGCTCAGTTGGTTAGGCGTCTGCCTTTGGCTCAGGTCATGACCCTGGGGTCCTGGGATCGAGCCCCACATTGGGCTCCCTGCTCAGCGGGGATTCTGCTTCTTCCTCTCCCTCTGCCCCTCCCCCACTCATGCACCCACGCGCGTGCTCTCTCTCTCTAATAAATGAGATCTTAAAAAAATAATAAAATGAAGATGTTAGCCCACCCCCATATGGTTGCCATGAGGATTCACTCAGGCTAATACTTAGGTCAAGGTGTTACCACGGTGCTCCTGGTACACAACACACGCTGTCAGGGTCTGTTAAATAATCTCAACTCAGGGGGCCTCTGGCTGACTCAGTCAGTAGAGCACGTGGCTCTTGGTCTTGGGGTTGTAAGTTCAAGTTCCACGTTGGAGGTAGAGATTACTTAAAAAACAAAATCTTAAAAGGAAAAAACCTCGACTCAGGGGCGTAAAAGGTATTTCAACATTATCTGCTATAAAAAAAGGACTTTGGGTCTTGGAGGGTGGGGAGTCTAGTGGGTTTGAGAAGGCTGGGTTAATGACCTCTCTCCTCTCCGGATTGTAGTTACCTCTGGAATGGGCCGGAAGGCCCACCTCAACGGTGCACACATTGGGTCAGTAAAATGCCTGAGAAATATCGGAAGCAACTGCAAACACACATCCCAGTGGGAACAGGGATTCTACTGCTAGAAGTTTTCTCCTGTAGCTATACTGACACATGTATGCAATGTGACGTAAGGAACATTTATCACCAATTTTGCAGGTTTACATGTTTTAACTCATCTAGTCCCTACAACCAGCCCTGATGTAGGAATAGTTATCAGTACCACAATTTTATAGATGAAGAACAAGTCCAGAGAGGTTAAGTAACTTCCCCAAGGTCACACAGCCAGGAAGC
This sequence comes from Enhydra lutris kenyoni, assembly GCF_002288905.1. Classification (NCBI taxonomy): domain Eukaryota; kingdom Metazoa; phylum Chordata; class Mammalia; order Carnivora; family Mustelidae; genus Enhydra; species Enhydra lutris. Next base: position 2,641,889 of record NW_019154161.1, read on the forward strand.
TGCAGGGCTGGGACTTGAACCCAGGCCTCCTGGCCCCAGAGCCCTTGATCCTAACAGGCTTGCCACAGACCCTTACACCAGCTGTGGAAATGGAGCCACAAGAGAGGGGTTGGGGGATAGGGTCGAGGAGATGGGAAAGGTAGAGGGTTATCCAGTTTTCTGGGGTCCTTTGGGCATTTAAACACATTAGTATGTTAGCTATTTTAGACATTCAACTACATTATTTTTTATTTTTTTAAAGATTTTATTTATTTATTTGAGAGAGAGAGAGAACAGAGGGAGAGGGAGAAGCAGACTCTCTGCTGAGCAGGGAGCCTGACAGGGGCTCGATCCCAGGACCCCAGGGTCATGATCAGAGCCAAAGGCAGATGCTTAACCAGTTGAGCCACCCAGGTGCCCCAAAACTACATTTTAATTTTTTTTTTTTTTTTTAAGATTTTCATTTATTTGACAGAGCACAAGTAGGCAGAGAGGCAGGCAGAGAGAGAGAGGAGGAAGAGGCAGGCTCCCTGCCGAGCAGAGAGCCCGATGTGAGGCTCGATCCCAGGACCCTGGGATCATGACCTGAGCCGAAGGCAGAGGCCTTAACCACTGAGCCACCCAGGCGCCCCCCAAAACTACATTTTAAAAATAATTTTTAAAATCATAATTTGTGGGGACGCCTGGGTGGCTCAGTTGGTTATGTCTGTCTTCAGCTCAGGTCATGGATCGAGTCGTGCTTTGGGCTCCCTGCTCAGTGGGAAGCCTGCTTCTCCCTCTCCCTCTGCCCGCCGTTCCCCCTGCTTAAGCGCTTTCTTGCTCTCTGTCAAGTAAATAAATAAAATTTAAAATAATAATAATAATAACAGTCAGTGAAAATTTAGGCATGGTAGAAATGGGTGTAAATCCTTCCACGAAGAGTGAACCCTCATGTGAACTATGGACTTTGGGTGGTGACGTGTGGGTTTTGGTCTGTCCACTGTATCGAGTGTCCCACTTTGGTGCACGATGTTGATCGGGGGAGTGTGTGCATGTGGGGGCAGGGGCAGTGTGGGAAATCTGTGGACCCCTTGCTCAATATGGCCCTGAACCTAAACCTGCTCTAAAAATTAAGGTCTGGGGCATGTGGCTGGCTCAGTTGGTGGAAAATGTGACTCTTGATCTTGGGGTTGTGGATTTGAGCTCCAGATCAGATCTGGAGATTATTTAAAAATAAAATCTGGGGTGCCTGGGTGGCTCAGTGGTTTAAAGCCTCTGCCTTCGGCTCAGGTCATGATCCCAGAGTCCTGGGATCAAGCCCCACATCAGGCTCCCTGCTGAGCAGAGAGCCCGATAAAAAAAAACATTATCAGCGATGGATGTCTACTTGTGATCTCTGTCAAATAAATAAATAAAATCTTAAAAAAAAAAAAAAGAGAAAGAGAGAGAGGAGAAAGCAGGCTCCCTGCTGAACAGAGAGCCCGATGTGGGGCTTGATCCCAAGACCCTGAGATCATGACCTAAGCCGAAGGCAGAGGCTTAACCTTCTGAGCCACCCAGGCGCTCCTCCTCCTCTCTCTCTGCCTGCTTCTCTGCCTACTTGTAATCTCTGTCTGTCAAATAAATAAATAAAATTAAAAAAAAAAAAAAAGTACACCTGGCCAGCTCAGTTGGTAGAGCATGGGACCCCCTTTAAAAAAAAAAAAAAAAAAAAAGAGTCTGCCTTCAGCTCAGGTCATGATCCCAGCGTCCTGGGATCAAGTTCCGAGTCAGGCTCCCCCGGCTCAGCAGGGTGCCTGCTTCTCTCTCTCCCTCTGTGTGTACTCTCTCACTCTCTCTCTCTCAAATAAGCAAATAAAATCTTTAAATAAATATAAAATAAAATAAAACCTTTTAAAATAAAAATAAAACTTAAGGTCTGTTGGGGGAAAAAATGAAGGAGAAAAAAATCCTTCCACTACTGGGGAAGCTGGGTGGCTCAGTTAGCTAAGTGTCCAGCTCTTGATTTTGGCTCAGGTTATGATCTCCAAGTCATGAGATCGAGCCCCAAGTCAGGGTCCACATTGGGCATGGAGCCTGCTTAAGATTCTCTCTCCCTGGGCGCCTGGGTGGCTCAGTGGGTTGGGCCGCTGCCTTCGGCTCGGGTCGTGATCTCAGGGTCCTGGGATCGAGTCCTGCATCGGGCTCTCTGCTCAGCGGGGAGCCTGCTTCCCTTCCTCTCTCTCTGCCTGCCTCTCTGCCTACTTGTGATCTCTGTCTGTCAAATAAATAAATAAAATCTTAAAAAAAAAAAAAAGATTCTCTCTCCCTCTCTCTCTGCCCCTCCCCCCTTTCTGTCTAAAAAAACAAAAACAAAACCTGCCACCATAAAATGGAGAAGGAATTGGGGTTGGCACAAAAATTATAAAGGAATAAGAAGACAAAAGGGGTCAGCAGAAATGGCCTCAGAGTAGACACACCATGTGCGGGGTTGGGGTTTTTCAGGGGTTCGGCCAGGATTGGGGCTCCCCGAGACACTTCTGGGGAATGTGTTTTCAGGCCGGGGACCTGGACTCCAAACATGAGGACAGGAAGGGGAAGGTAGACCCAGGAGAGACCAGACACGAGGAGGTCAGGCGATGGGCAGGGGAGAGGTTGCCCTCCACGGATCTGTTTGCAGGCTAGGTTCCCTGGGGAAGGTGCTGGAAAACCAGGTAAACACTGGTGGGCTGGGCCTGACCTCAGAAGCCCGGGTCCCAGGAGGTGGGTGGGAAGTGGCGAGCAGCCTCCTCGGGCCCCAACTCACAGCAATCACGATGTCTCGCATGTGAGGGAACTCCTCGGGGTGCAAGAAGGCTGTCAGCTCCTCCCGAGTGGCCATCGAGTCCCCGTCCTGGTCCGCCACCCGGAAACGCCGCTCGTCCCGAGCCAGCATTTTCTTGTAGGTCTCGGCGTCCTCCACGTCATGAAATTCCTCACCTGGGGAAGGGGACAATCTCTTTCAGCTGTGTTTTACTGGAAGGAACGCCAGGCAGGTTGAGGGAAAAGACAAAGGACTCAGCTCAGTAGAATCAGAGCAGGAAGGCCCCCACAGAACTTGTAATAATTAATGTATATTCATTGTTTACTTATATTAGCAACGTTGTCATGAAAGCTTATTATATGCAAAGCTCTTTCCCTACAAAATTGCATTTAATTCTCACAAAAAGCAAGTCAAGAGAGTCTTTTCATCTATTCTCACTTTATGAAGGAGAAAATGGATTCCCACAGAGAGGAAATAACCAGCCCGAAGTCATGCAGCCAGGAAAGGAGCTCTGAGTTGACACTGGCCCTTTGGGCCCCAAGGTCACCCTCTGGTGCTTTAAGGTATACAGACTCGGGTTATAGGACAGAGAATAGGAGAAGGGCGTTTTCAAGAAAGGAAAGGGTATGAGCGGAATGTGGAGGTTTGAAGAGCTCCTGAGTTCAGGGAAACTACAGAAGGTCCACTTGGCTGGCCAGAAAATGCAGAAAAACACAGCCAGAGGGGTGGGCCAGGCTGGGCTGAGGAGCTGGGTGTCTCTTCTGGAGACCCGGGGGGAGCCATGAAGGGCTGCGAGCAGGGGAGAATTAGGATCAACTCCATGGGTGGGAAGACCCCTCTGTGATATAGGGACAGACTGGAGGAGGAGTGTGGAGGGAGGGTCCATAAGGAAGAAAACAAGAGCAGTGGGGGTTGCCAGGCTGGGGCATGGGGACAGACAAGAGGGAACACAGTCAGGGCATGGGGTAAATGGATTTGAGGTTTTTTTTTTTTTTTTTAAGATATTATTTATTTGATAGAGAGCAAGAAAGCATAAGCAGGAGGAGCAGCAGATGAAAAAGGAGAAACAGCCTCCCTGTTGAGCAATGAGCGTGATGCAGAACTCGATCCCAGGACCCCAGGATCATGACCTGAGCCGAAGGCAGATGCTTAACCTACTGAGCCACCCAGGAGCCCCAGGATTTGGGGTTCTGTCAGAGATCAACGGTCAGGATGACAGGGCATGGGAGGTAGATGTCCCTGGGCAAGGATCCCCCAGTCACGATAAGAGAGGTCGTGGATGCCATCGCGAGTGAGAAGCCAGAGATCAGGGATTGGGAGTTTCTGGTGATGAAGTACTGGAAGTTGGTAGAACTTGATCAAGGGTTAGAAGCAAAGGTTAGGGATTCTGTTTCGTAGGCTAAAGGTTCTCAGAATGAGGCTGTCAAAAAGGTCAAGGTCACAGTATGTGTGTTTTCGAGGGAGCAAGAGTCGGGATCTCGCCGCGTACCCGGCGCATAGTGGCCGTAGGTGGCGTTGCGCAGCTCCTCCCAACCCACGCGCCCGTCGCGGTCCGTGTCGTACGTGTTCCAGGCCGCGGTCACCGAGTCCCGTATGTGCCGCTGCTGCGTGTGCGCGATCCAAGCACGGAGCTCGGCCAGCGACACCCAGCCGTCCCCGTCCCCTGCACGGTCCATGCGGTCCACGATGCGCCTGCGAGTCGGGGCGGGGCACAAGTCAGTCGCAGACTCCGCCCACCAGGAGACCCGCCTTCGCCCAGGCTCCGCCCCTCACACGGAGCCACGCCCCACCTGAAACACAACCCCCCCCACATATAGGGTTGATAAAACGGTACCAGAGCCGCCCGCGCACCGAGGGGAGACACCGGTCAATCCCGGGCCATGCCCAGGACAGAGCTCCGCCCCCTCAATCCAGGCGCTGCGGGTCTACGGCTGGCGCGGCGGTCCTCCACACGCCCTGGTTGGGGGAAGGACCTAAAGCAATCCAGGGCCACACCCGTCACCCCGACTCCGCCCCTGGGCCCTCACTTGCTCCCCTTTCTCATTTGTCCGAGTTGGGGTGGGGGCAAGGAGGAGGTGTCACATCGCACCCCTCGCCCGCCGGTCCCCTAGGCCAAGACTCTCTCTGAACTCTTGATGGCCACGGCCACGCACACACCCGACCCCTCGCCCTTTCAGGCGCGGCGGGTCTTCAGGGCATCCCTTCCAACCCCCCCGCTGCCCCGCCCGCCTGGCTGCGCTGGCCTATTCCAGGCCCCTCTCCCTCCGGTCCGACCCCGTGCTGCGTCCCGCCCCTTCCCCCTACTTCCTCCAGACCGTCTCAGGCTTCACCCGAGGACCATCACCCGCCACCATCAGTTCCTTCCTCCTGCTTCGGCCGGATCATGGGCACCGTGCGGTCTATGAAGCCCCTGAAGGCCGTTCCTCGCGCACCTTCTCTCGGGCTGTGCGGATCTGCTCCCAGGCCTCCTCCCCCGTCCCCGGGCCACTCCCGCCACCGGTTTGGGTCTTTACCCAACCGCTCACAGAGCCCCAAGGAGCGCTCCTCTTGGTCACCGTTCTTAAACCCCGCAACCCAGTTCCCAGGGTCGAATCCGACACGGCTGTGCCCAGATGGCCGGCCCCTGCAACCCCCGCGCGACAGGCTGTGTCTGCTCTGATCAGTCTGGAGCTGGAGTCCCGGGATTCCCACGCTACCCTGAGGTTCAAGCTGTTGTTAAGACCGTGGGCTCCACGGCAAGATATTTTAGGTTCAAATCCTATCGCCTCCTCTTGCTGGCTGTGTGACTGTGGGCATGCCACTGAAACCTCTTTGTGCCTCAGTTTACCCCCTCTGTAAAATGGCAGATAAATGATAGAACCTACCCTTAAGTCTGGTTGTGGGGATTAAAGAAGTTAACCCTTGTAAAGCACTTAGAACAGCGCCAGGCATTGCAGTAATGCTACGCCAAATGTGAAGCCTATTACGCTGCCTTTCTTCTTCCCTCCTTCACCCAGTCCCATCCGCGCAGTCTCCCAGCCAGCAGTCAGTACCACTCTCTCCATCCTGATCTAGTCATCATCCCCTCCTGTCTTCCAACTGCACCGCTGCAGACGCTTCCTCACAGGCAACCAGAAGGATTCTGTTGAAACCTAAGTCAGCTCACACCCTCCCTCTGCTTAGAGTCCTCCCATGGCTCTCATCTCCCTCAGAGAAACGCTGAAATCTTCACTGTGACCTGAAGGCCCTGACCTCTTTTTCCCTCCTCTGCCATCACCTTCCACATTCTCCTCTTCGATCACTGGGTTCCAGCCACATGGGCCTCACTGTTCTGCAAATATCAGGCCCGTTCCTGCCTCAGGGCCTTTGCACTTACAGTTACCTCTGCTTGGAGTGCTATTCCCCCATATATCCACACGGCTCAAATATTACTTTCTCACTGAAGCCTCCCTTCACTTCCCTGTTAAAAATTACAACCCTGAATCCTCTCCTCCGTCTCTCTCCTACCCCAGACGCGCTCGGCTTTCCTCTGGGCTGAGCTGGTCGAATTCCTTGGCCACTTCTCGTCCCAGGAAAGCCTCATGGTCGTACTGGAAATTCCCGTGGGCGTCATCATGAGGGGCCTCGCTCAGGGGGGCCGCCTGGTGTACCCTCCCCTGGCCATGAGGGCCTGCATCAGGGGACGGCTTGCCCTGGGCCCCGTGCCTCAGCAGCAGCAGCAGCAACAGCAGAAGTGATGGTCGCCACATCATCAGTCCCTAGGGAGCAGTGGAGGCTAAAAGTCAGGGGTCACAGGAAAAACAATAGAGACAGGACAGGAGAATGGGGGTGGGGACGGAGAGACAGAAGACAAGACAGAGAGATGGTAGCTGGCCACAAAGTTTAGGGCTCAAGAAGGGCCGGGGGTGGGAAAAAGGGGGGCGGGGTTCTCAGAGGTAAAAGCAGAGGTAGTGACTGAATCTTCTGAGGGAGTCCCAGACGGGTCCCAGAGCCGCTGGTGGGGGGGTTCAAGCGCGAGACGTGGCGCACTTCCCACGCACACTGCGGGGCGGGGTCGTGTCCAGAGAGCAATCATGCAGGCCCCCAGGCGTTATTTGCAACCCAGACCCACTTTCCCGGCTCGAAAGAACCCGGACCGTCCTCCCTGGGCAAGCCACCCGCCCTCACCTCCCTTTACCAGTTTAGCCTGCTTCACTTCGCTCTACACAGTGGGCTCTGCTTTCTCTGAAAAGATGCCCAATTTAGCGGCTCTCCAGCCAGGCCCCGCCTCCAGCAGCGCAGAGACCCCGCCCTCCGACCAATGAGCGCTCAGAAGGACCCCAAAGGGGCAGGGCCGGTGAGCTCCGCGAAGACCGCGGGCCCCCACGCCACGTCCACAGAGAAGAGCGCGGCCGCAGAGGTTCCGCCCCGCTTCCCAGGGCAGGCGGGTGGGCGGCCCGGGAGGGACGCGGATGCCCAGAACTACAACTCCCGGCAGGCATCGCAGCGCCCTGCCAGACCACCGACCACGTCCAGCGGTACTATTTCCCCCAAGCCTCTTGGGAGGTGGTTTGGGGTTTTTTGGAGTTTGGGGTTGTTTTGTTTTGTTTATTTATTTATTTAAGTACTCTCTACACTGAGGGCGAAGCTGGAGCTCACCACCCCAAGATCAAGAGTCGCATCCTCTTCCGACTGAGGCCAGGCGCCCCGGGAGGTGTATTTTTATCTTTCCCTTTGTCAGCACGGTTTAAGAAAGAAGGGAACCAAGCGGCCAGAGGAGGCATCCCCTTCCCTCAAAGAGGGAATAATGCTTCTCTTCCACTCCACCCAAGGTGACAGGTCCGACTCCAGCCAAGAATTCCTCAAAATGTGTGGCACAGTGTCGGCATTTGGTAAATATTGGTGAAACTTACAAGTGAAAAAGACGTGACTTGGTATATAAAATTGGCATATTCCACAACTGGCAACTGCCTCCGGAGAGATCTGAAGCCCAGGGCTTATGTTCTTTATCCCTACCCCTCCTACGACACACACACATGTTCTCCTAACGCCCCCCCCCCGCCCCCTGAAAGTCGAAATGATAAGAACACAATGATTCGGGCCCAAACTCATGTTTATATGTGGAGGTGGAAAAGAGCCATGATCATCAGGAGGGGAAACTGAGGCAGATCACACAAGAGGAGAAATCCAGAAAATCATTGGGCCCAGGACTCTTTCTGGAGGCTCAGAAATACCAGGATTCCAGGAGGTCTCACAGCATGAAGGGGGCCTGACTACATTAGCTGGTGGTAGCCAGGATGGAGGGTGATATCAGCAACTGAGAATGAATTTACGTGCTACGAGTCGGCATCCTTGGGCACGCCGGGAGCGGGCAGGAGGGCCCCGACATCCTCGTCCCCACGGAGAGACATCCAAGGGGCTGAGGGAAGAGGAAGTGGGTGGGGGAGGTCATGAGAATCTTTGAAATCCCCCGGGGTTCCTGACTGCCCCTCCCCCACATGTGTGTCTGTCTGTCTTTCCCAGTCTCTGTCCTACTCCACAGGTTTCTGTCCCCCCTCAGAGCCTCTGTTTCCTCCCTCCCATCCCACCACCTCCCGTGTCTATGTTCCTTTCTGTCTAGATCCATGCCCCCCACTCGCCCCCACTCCAGGTCTGTCCCTCTCTGAGTTCTTTCCCTCTTCCGGCTCCACACCTGGAAGCCCCTTTCTCATCCTCCTCCACAGCAGAGCTCCTCCTGCGGCCACTGCCGTGAGCAGTAAGAAGCCAACAACGATTCCGATCACGGGCACTGAGGATCTGGCTGGTGATTCTGCAGCCAGAGAATGATGTGAGATGCAGAGGGAACCCTCCGGCCCATCGGAGCCAGGGCCAGCGCCTGGGGATTCTCAGTCCCTCCCAACCACACAGATCGCAGCATCAGGTTTTTGGGGAGTGGGTGTGGACAGAGGGAACGCCGGTCAGCTGATGTTCTAGGTCTGTGCAGAACACCCCCGCTTTGCATAGAAGAGTCAAGATGGGTCCCAGTCCCACTGGCCAAGGGACCCATAGCAGCAGAGCGCATGGCAGTCTGACTCGGAGAGAGGAAGGGCGGTCACAGAGCAGTAGCCCGTCAGATTCACAGAGGACTGGCCGTGGCTGAGGGACAACAGGCAGCAGCAGACAATGAATGGTCAGAATAGCAGCCGCAGCAGGGAAGGCAGACCGGCAGCAGTGGGGCGGAAGGCGGCTGCAAGGCAGCCAGAGACAGAGAGTATGAGGCCTCCGCAGGACCTTACCCAGCTCCACTGTGAGGGGCTGCGGCAGCCCAGCATGCTGCACCACACAGCGGTAGTGGTGCTCGTCGCCACTTTTGACCGTCAATGAAGACCAGGCATGGAAGGAGCCGTCGCCATTGGGGCCAAAGTCACCTTCTCCGGAGCCCACAGCCAGCCCGTTCCGGAGGAACCGCAGTTGTAGCTCCGGGGGATAGAAGGAGAAGGCACTGCAGGTGAGCACCGAAAAGCCAGGGCTCCCAGGTCGGGCCTTCAGGCGCATGGAGGGCGGCTCTGCGGACAAATAGGCAGATAGACCTAAGCCCCAAGCCCATGAACCCCTAGGGCCAGACCTGGTGAGGGCCGGGGAAGAACGTACAGAATCCTCCATTCCTTCCACCGTAGCCAGCAGGCCCTGCCCTGTCTCCTACACTGTGCTGAGCCTGGAGGATAGAGTGGCAAAGGTAAAGGGACATTCCTGAGGGGATGGGGACCCCCACCTATCCACAGTGAGGATATCCACGGCTCATCCATTCCTTCCTACAACAGACACACACTGAACATCAACCATGTGCCAGACACTCTTCTAGGCACCCAGGACACAGCAGTAAAGACAGACAAAGGTCCCTGTCTTGGGGCGCCTGGGTGGCTCAGTCAGTTAAGCATCTGCCTTCAGCTCAGGTCATGATCCCAGGGTCCTGGGATTGAGTCCTGTGTCCAGCTCCCTGTTTGGCAGGCAATCTGCTTCTCCCTCTCTCTCTCCCCCATTAGTGCTCTCTCTCTTTCTCTGTGTCTGTCTCAAAAAAATAAATAAAATCTTTTTTTTTTTAAAGATTTTATTTATTTATTTGACAGAGAGAGATCACAAGCAGGCAGAGAGGCAGGCAGAGAGAGAGGAAGGGAAGCAGGCTCCCTGCCGAGCAGAGGGCCCGATGCGGGACTCGATCCCAGGACCCCAAGATCATGACCCGAGCTGAAGGCAGCGGCTTAACCCACTGAGCCCCCCAGGCCCCTTTTTTTTTTTTTTTTTTTAAATAAAATCTTTTTAACCAAAAGTCCCTGTCTTCATGGAGCTCATGTTCTAATGAGGGAAGAGAGATAAATATTTGTGTCCAAATAAATGAAAAGGAAACAGACCGTGAAAGTGTTGTGATGAGAGAAAATAAGACAGATCCTACGGTCGTTAAAGGGTAGTAAGCAGACATTATGAAAACCGTCATACCAGTGCATTTGAAATTGAAATGAACTGGACAAATGCCTAGGAAATGCAACCTTCCAAAACTGACACAAGAAAAAATAAAAAAACTTGAGTAGTCCTATAATGATTGAATAATTTTAACCCATAACTTAAAAACTTTCCAACAATAAAAGTCTAGGCCCAGGTGACGTCATTGGTGAATTCTTTTTTTTTTTTTTTTAAGATTTTGTTTATTTATTTGTCAGAGAGAGAGAGGGAGAGCGAGCAAGCACAGGCAGACAGAGTGGCAGGCAGAGGCAGAGGGAGAAGCAGGCTCCCTGCCGAGCAAGGAGCCCAATGCGGGACTCGATCCCAGGACGCTGGGATCATGACCTGAGCCGAAGGCAGCTGCTTAACCAACTGAGCCACCCAGGCGTCCCATCATTGGTGAATTCTTAACACAAACAAACAAATAAACAAACAAAAACAAGTAGCACATCTACACTTAATTTAGGAAAAAGGCTTCCCTGTAATTCCGTGGAGGAGACAGGAAGGTGGTCTTGCAACGAATGATGCTGGGTCAACTGGAGATCCTCGAGGGACAAATGAACCTTGAACCCTTACCTCACACCCTCACATGCAATTACCTCAAGACGGATCACAGTTACATGTAAAAGTTACTTATCAACCAAGCTTCTAGAAGACCTAGAACATTCATAGCTTTGGGAGAGGAAAGATTTCCTAAAGAGAACACACACAAAAGCTACAGAGAAAAGATGGATGGGTTGCTCTTCATTAAAATTAAGAACTTTTGTTCATTAAAATGTTTCATCAAGGGCACCTGGGTGGCTCAGTGGGTTAAAGCCTCTGCCTTCAGCTCAGGTCATGATCCCAGGGTCCTGGGATCGAGCCCCACATTGGGCTCTCTGCTCGGCAGGGAGTCTGCTCCCTCCCAACTCTCTCTCTCTCTGCCTGCCTCTCTGCCTACTTGTGATCTCCGTCTGTCAAATCAATAAATAAAATCTTTTTAAAAAAATGTTTCATCAAGAAGGTGAAAAGATAAGCTGCACACCAGGAGAGGTTATTTCCAATAGAACCATCTGACCTAGCCAAAAGATTCATATCCAGAATATATCAGGAACTCTAATAAGAAAAAGAGATAAAAATTCCAATTTAACAATGGGCAAAAACTCGCACACAGCCACTCCAAAAGAGTGGACACTCCACTGTCAATAACATGAAGAAGTTCCCCGTCACTAGTCATCAACTTGTTGACCTGAATTTTTTTTTTTTAAGATTTTATTTATTTATTTGACAGACAGAGATCACAAGTAGGCAGAGAGGCAGGCAGAGAGAGAGAGAGGAGGAGGCAGGTTCCCCGCTGAGCAGAGAGCCCGACGTGGGGCTCGATCCCAGGACCCTGGGACCATGACCCGAGCCGAAGGCAGAGGCTTTAACCCACTGAGCCACCCAGGCGCCCCTGACCTGAATTTTTTAAAAGATTTATTTATTTGGGGCGCCTGGGTGGCTCAGTGGGTTAAGCCGCTGCCTTTGGCTCGGGTCATGGTCTCAGGGTCCTGGGATCGAGCCCCGCATCGGGCTCTCTGCTCGGCAGGGAGCCTGCTTCCTCCCTCTCTCTCTGCCTGCCTCTCTGCCTACTTGTGATCTTTGTCTGTCAAATGAATAAATAAAATCTTTAAAAAAAAAAAAAAAGATTTATTTATTTGAAGAGGGAAGGGGGAGAGGGAGGGAGAGAATCCCAAGCAGACTCCCTGCTGAGCACAGAGCCCAGTGCAGGGCTCAATCCCACGACCCCGAGATCACAACCCGAGCTGAAACCGAGAGCCAGAGGCTTCACCAACTGAGCCACCCAGGCGCCTCCTCACTGTTCTGATTTTGTCCGATTTTTCCAAATCATGTACATGATGCTCATTTATCATCAGAGAAATGTAAAATGCTTCACAGTAAGACACCACCACATACCAACCAGAATGCTTCAAACTCAAGACAGACGATATCAAAGTCTGGCAAACCTGTGGAGCAACTGGAGTTCTCAAACACAGCTGGTGGGACTCTGAAACGGGCTCAACCCCTTTGAGCAAAGTGTTTAGCTCTACCTGCTATAGCTAATCTGGGGCCTACACCACGATACGCAAACGGGCTCATGCTTAAGGTCATCTGAAGTTCAAAATCAGTCAACGCCATGGTGATAAAAATTGGGTCAGCTGTTGCCCTTGGGAGGTATGGAATGGGGGGGGACACAAGGAAGTCTTGTAAGGTGCCGAAAATGTTCTAGATCTTGGTACACAGGCATCCATTAAACATAATCAATGTACTTTAGGTAGGTGAGTTATACCTCAATGAAAAAGAAAAAACAGAGACGCTGTAGTGAATGAATGGACAAAACAGTGGCATGGGAGGGGGCGCCTGGGTGGCTCAGTGGTTAAAGCCTCTGCCTTCGGCTCAGGTCATGATCCCAGGGTCCTGGTATTGAGCCCCACATCGGGATCTCTGCTCACCAGGGAACCTGCTTCCCCCTCTCTCTCTCTGCCTGACTCTCTGCCTACTTGTGATCTCTGTCAAAAAAAACAAAAAAAAACAAAAAAAACAGTGGCATGGGAGACAGTAATGGGGGTGTTATGGGGAAACACCTTAACCAGGGTGATCAGAGAGGACCCAGTCATGGCAGGACCCCAAGGAAGAGAACTGTAAGCAGACAGGACAGCAGGTGCAAAGGGCCTGAGGAGGGCAAGAACCTGACAGTTGGAGAAAGGGAAAAGAGAAAGCCAGCATGGCTGGGGTGTTGTGGAATTATAGTGACGGAAAGCAGCCAGGCCCAGCCACTGGCGGGGATGGGTGGGCCACAGAGTAGAGGCAGCATTGTAGCGTGAGACTAGAGAAAAGCTAATAGACAGTTTTAAGTAGTGGTGGGCTAGGAGCTCCTTTATGTTTCAAAACATTCCTCTGGCTGCTAGGCAGAGCATGGTCTGTCCTGAGGGCCAGGATGGAAGTTGGGATTACAAGATGGGGACACTGAGGACAAAAGAGCCCCTGAGGATCCCCCAGCCATGCGCGGAAGTACAGCTGGGCTGTTTCTGTGTTTAAGGGGGGGTCAGGCAAGGCATCATGGGGGTCCAAAAGAGGCAAGTGGAAAGCCTCACGGGCCACAGGAAAACCTCCCCGGCTGTGACACCAGAGGAGCGGATAGAGAAGGGCAGAGGTGGAGAAAGGGGAGGGCTGATGTGGGCTCGAGAAACTCTGGGTGAGCGTGTCTGCCTGAGCCAAGCAGGTGCAGGCTGAGGGGAGGGACAGAGGCCACTGGCCCTTGGGGCCTCCAGGCCAGGCTGAGGAACTCGGCTCTGTCCAGAAGTCTCTGCGCTCCAGGGGAGGGCTGTGTGTGGGAGAGCAGTGGGGACAGCTCTGGGTGTGGAAAGACCCTCTGGGACATGTCGGGGAGGGCTGCAGTGGGGAGAGTGGAGGCCAGGAGGCCAGGGAAGAGGCTGGGGGAAGAGGAGGAGGCCGAGGATGGGGGTGCGGGGGCGGAGAGCTCCATGGGGACCAGGGATCCCTCGGAGGTTGCTCACCCTTCCACTCCAGGTTCCCACGGCCCCTCTCCAGATGGCCCAGCAGCCGCTGGGGGCAGGAGTTGAGCAGGAAGGTCTTCTCCTTGCTGACCGCTCCTGTGTGCTGCGTCCACGTCTTCTGGATGGTCTCAGTCTCGGGCCAGTCCCCATCCCAGGTGCCCAGCTTAGGGTCGAAAGTCATGAAATCCTCACCGTTCAGAGCAAACTTGGCCACGGGCACCGAGGCGTTGTCGGGGCCCAACTCACAGCCCAGCAGGCCCTGCAGGGTGTAGGGTCCTGGGGTGCCCACATACAGGTAAGCAGGACCCAAGAGCAGGGGGCCCGGCCCCTCCACGCTCAGACCCCGGGGGGCCGGTTCTTACCTCCTTTCCCCAAGGCTTTGAGACCTTCAAGAAACAGCTCCTGCTTGCTCCGCAGGTCGGTCGTCTCTTTCTCCCAATACCAGGAGACCTGGTTTTCCCAGACCCAAGCCCCACATGGCTCGGCCTCGGCCCGCAGGTTATTGTAGCTCAGGTACTGCTGGGGACCCAGCCAGCCGGACACCCAGAAGGCAGGGGCCCCAGGGGCAGGAGAGGACACGGCAGTGAGGTGGTACAGGAGCGAGAGATGGCTCTCTGCGGGAGGGAGACAGAGGCCAAGAGAGCAGATGTGGGGAGGACCTAGATTGGGAACAGGACGGATACCCTGAAAGAGAAAAGACTCAACCCCAAAGAGGAAGGACAGACCAGACAGTGGGAGACAGCCTGGGGGCGACGGGGACATGGGACAGACGCAGAGAGGAAAGGGACAGACTGGGTAGGGACAGACCCAGAGAGAGGGGCTGGGGCCACATTCAGAGAGAAGGGACAGGCTTGGTGGGGGACAGACTCCCAGAGAAGAAGGACAGATCCACGAGGTGGAGGACAGACTTGGGGCGGAGGGGACAGAGTGGAAGCGGAGGACGCAAAAAGGACGGGAACAGACCCAGAGAGACGGGGTGACAGACTCAGAGAGAAGCGACCAGGGGGCCCGCAGACGCAGCCACGGAGGAAGAACAGCGATAAAGTGACTCTCGGTGAAGGTCGGGCCAGTGCGAGTGAAACCTCGGATTTCGCTTCGCTTCCCTAGTCCCTTCCCGGCCGCCGGCGCCTCCCTCCTACCCCGCAGCCGCCGCCCCTCACCTGCGCGCACCGTCGGCAGCAGGAACAGCAGGAAACCGAGCCCCCAGGGCCGAGGCCGGGGGACCCCCATCCTGAGCGGGAGACCTGGGGCGGGAGGGGGCGCGTGACTTTTCCGACCCCCGCCCCGCCCCTTCCTCCCCCAGCTCCCGAGGGGCTCGGCCAGCACGCGCACCCGCTCCTGGGGGCCCCGGGGCTCCGCGACCGCGGCTGGCCACCCTGCCCTCCACCCCGGCGAACTTTCACCCCTTCATTTGATCTTTTTGGGTTAATTAATTACAGAGCTTGGATAGGCTGAGAGTTCTGTCTCGGCGCTCGGCCCCGCCTCTTCCTCCTCCCTCAGACCCTGGAATCCGAGCCCCAGCTCCTCCTCCTCAGACGGAGAGCGCGGGCCCTCGGCCCCTCCTCCCTCAGACCTGAGAGTTCAGGCCCCCCAGCTCCTTCCTTTCTGAGACCCAGGGGTCCAGGCCCCCGGCCCCTCCTCCCTCAGACCCAGGGGTCCAGGGCCTCCAGCCGCCTCCTCCCTCAGAGCCAGGAGTCCTCACCCCCAGATCCCTCCTTTCTGAGACCCAGGGGTCCGGGCCTCCAGCCTCTCCTTCCCCAGACCCAGGAGTCCGAGTTCCCAGCCCCCTCCTCCCTCAGACCCAGGGGTCCAGGGTGCCTCCATTCCTGAGCCACTCTTCCCTCAGACCCGAGAGCCGCTGTCCCAGGGCCCCTCCTACCCCAGACCCAGGAGTCCAAACCCCCAGCCCCCTCCTCCATCAGGCCAAGGAGTCCAGGGCCTCCAGCCCCTCTTCCCTCAGACCCAGGAGTTCAGACCCCCAGCCGCCTCCTTCCCCAGACCCAGGAGTCCTCACCCCCAGCCTCTCCTTCCCCAGACCCAGGAGTCCAGGCCCCCCAGCCACTGCTTCCCCAGACCCGGAAGTCCAAGTCCCCAGTCCTCTCCTCTCTCAGACTGAGGTGTCCAGGCCCCCTCCCACCGCCCACTCCAGCCCCTGGCCCCCTCCTCCCTCAGACCCGGAGTGCAGGACCCCAAACCACTCCTCCCTCAGATCCATGAGTCCCGACCGCCGCCCGTCCTCCCTCAGCCTGGGCCCCAGTTATGCTCACAGCAGCGAAGTTCCCTTCCAGCAGCCCAAGCTGGCTCCCGTGACTGGAGACCCCAGTTCCTCTCTCACATCCTGTCCGGAGACTGCTCCCTGACTTCAGGAATATCCAACCCCGCCCCCCAGCTGCAGGGCACACCCCAAGCCCTGTGCCCAGCCTCTGAGTATTGTCTCTGCCTCGCTCTTGAAAACTTTTTTTCTTTGTTTCTTTTCCTTTTGGTCTTTCTCTGTTGCTCCCTGTTTGTTATTTTGTGGTGGGAGCCACGCAGCGAATTCATGACAAAGGGGAGAGCCCGACGCTGTCAGAGTCCAGACTTGGGAGTTTCAGGGGGTCCTCTTCTTACCTCCTTGTCCAGCCACCCCCACCTCCCACCCCTTCACCAGCTCTTGCTACTGTGAATGTTCCCCAGACCCCTTCTAAATTTCCTCCTTGGAACTCGTCCCCTAAGTGTCCCCTTAAAATGCTTTTACACTTCTTTAGTATCTTCTGGATTCGGCGTCAGTAACATAGTCCCAAGATACACTGCTGTCTGTCGAGGCCCCCCGCCCACACCGCGGCCGCCCTGCCTCCATTACACTGGAATGTTGTGCATACATAGAAAGAGACTTATTTTAAGGGATTGGCTCATGGGACAGTGCTGGCTTAGCAAGTCTAAAATATGATAGGGGGTGGCTGGCAGCCTGGGGACTCGGGAAGGAGTTGCGGGTCAGGTCCCACAGCAGCAGCTGAAGAAGCAGGGAGAGTGGATCTTGCTCGGGAAAGTCCGAAGGCAGTCTGCCCACCTGGGGGAGGTCCGTTTGTCCTTCTGTTCAGGCCTCCAGCTAATGGGCTGCAGCCCACCCACGTTCTGGAAGGGCAGTCTGCTTTCCTCCAAGTGCCGGGGCTTTAGTGGAAGTCTCATACCAAAACATCCTCACAGAAACCTCCAGAGTAATGTTTGACCCAACAGCTGGGGCCCGGACCCCGCCAAGTTGACACATGAAATTAACTATGACACGTGGTCCATCTGTATTCAACTTAGCACTGGATTTCTTTTCGTTCCTCTCCTTGGTCCTGTTAGAATGTCCACTAAGATCCACCCTCGGGGCCTCTAATGGTGCTGAAGGATCCTGCGTTCATCCCCCCACAAATCCTGTTACAGCACCCTCTGTTTTCTCAAAGCCTCCGAGGAAACTGCCAGGCCCAGCTGTCCCACTGTGTCCCTAGGGATCTGGCTATGTCTCTAGGGGACCATTCCAGCAGCCCTGGGGCTCTCATTTTAGAGACCTCAAGACCAAAAACAAGCAAAGTGAATAATAAAATAAAGGCTTCAGGTTCTTCTTGTGATGTTCCTTGGACCCTGGTATAAAAGGGCCAATGTCTTGTGACAGTGCGCCCCAGGACCCTGCTTTACTTTCCCTTGGAGCCTGGAAACCATCGCCCACGTGTCCTGGCCAGAGGCCTCTCCTTGGCCCCGGGTCTCTGATATCTCAGGTCCCCACCCCCATAACCTTTGGGTCCCCTGATAGAATCCTGAGGCCCAGACATAATGTCTGCAACAGCTTCTGCTAATCTCATTCTTGGAATCGGCCACCCCACCCCTGGGATCCTGCTAAGCCAGTCCTGAACGTTCTCCCTGGTGTGACCCCAGAGGGGCCTCAGCCCCAGGCCCTTGTCTCCTGCTACAACGTTCCTACCAGCAGCAACCCTCCCACATTTCTCAGGGACTTGCCATCAGGCCTTTCCCATACCTCCTCGTCAGCTAGACTGTTGCTCTCTCACCCAAGAGGGAACCACCCTCAAGGGCCTGGGGACCCCACTGAAAAGGGACCCTGAGGTCTTGCTATGTGTGTCCTCTTTAGGTCCCTGAGTCCTACTCTACTGGTTAAGAAACCCCCCCCCACCCCCAACAAGGGATCTTCTCTATAGTCTATATCCCTAAATAATGCCATAAGGGACATGCCCTGGGCTCCTGCCACAGTGCTCCCGGGATGCTAGGACATTGTCCCTGGGGCTTCCATGACACTCACGTTTTGCCTGCCTGTCCTTCTGCTCCTGCTTTACCCCTCTCCGGCATCTGTCTCCTCTGGGTGTCTTCGGTCCTGGTACAATGTCCCATCAACTGTCACTGCCGCACCTGTCAGAACACTGCTCTAATATCCACTGGGTCCTGCCGAAAAGTCCTTGATGGTGGCGGGGGCGGGGGCGGGGGCGGGGGGTTGCTGGGTGGCTCATTTGGTTAAGCGTCTGCCTTTAGCTCAGGTCATGATCTCAGGGTCTTGAGATCAAGACCCACACTGGGCTCCCAGCTCAGCGGGGAATCTGCTTCTCCCTCTCCCTCTCCCCCTGCCTGTGCTCTTTCTGTCTCTTTCTCTCTCTCTCTCTAATGAATAAATAAAATCTTAAAAAATAAAAAATAAGAGTGTCTCCTAGCTCTACCATGAAGTCCTGCTTCAACACCCCAAGGGCCAGCTAGTCTGTGTCCTCGGGGCTCTGGGAAAATTCCTGCAGGGTTTTCCCCACGTGTCCCAGGGTCCTGCTTCGGCGGCCGCCCCCCAGAGTCCCGGATCACTCATTTATTTCCCACTGCTGCTGTAATTCAACCACGAACTCAGCAGCTCGAAACTACACAGATTTTTGATCTTACACTTCTGGAAGTCAGACATCTAAAATGGTCCACAGCTCTGGTTCTTTCTTAAGACTCGAGGGGAGAATCCGTTCCCCTGCCTTTTCTGGCTTCTGGAAGCGGCCTGCGTTGTCACGGACCCTTCCTCCAGCTTCAAAGCCAGCAACACAGCTGCTTCTCTCCCTTCTGACCTCTGTGTGCGTGCGGCCATCCAGCCTCAAATCTCTCTCTGACTCTGATCTTCCCACCTCCCTCTTATTTTTTTAAGTTAATTTTTATTAAACGTGTAAGAATGAATATTTCTCTCAGCCTGTGTGGGGAGCAAGCCCACAATGGCCGTGCTGTTAGTGTCATATTCTACCCAGCTGAACGAACCAGCCAGCCACTCAGCCCCCACCTTCCTCTTACAGGTACTCTAGGGATTTCATTGGTCCCCTGGATAATCCCAGATCATCTCCCCATCTCAAAACCCCGAATTTAATTGCATCTGCAAAGTCCGGCTTATCATATGAAGTAACAGATTCCCAGGTTTCAGGGGATTACGGCATTCATATTTGGGGGAATGTCAGCCTACCACAGTCAGGAAGGATGCCCTTCTTTGTCCCTGTTAGAATACCCGCCTCTGACCTCCTCTGCCAGGGCTGGGCAGTGAGGGCTCTCAGTCAGCCAGAACATTCCCCATAACATCCCTCCTTTCTGCTATAACAGAGAAAGCCTTCAGGGTTGCTTAGGACCCACTGGGAGTCCCTTCTAGGTGTTCTGGGGTCCTGTTTATTTATAGCAACTCGTGGGTGTCCCTTCTCATATTCCCAGAGTCCGTCTCTAACGATCCTAACTGTGCCCTCCAGAGCCCCTGGGCTCCTGCTGTTCCCCAGGGGCCCACTATAAAGAAGAGGAAGCCCATGGCAGGACCAGTTAAGTAATTTGCAGGGCTTGGGGCAAACGAAAATGTGGGGCCCCTCGTTCCAACTTCAAGACGGTTCGAGCAGAGCACTGAACCATTGAACCCAGGGTGGGTCCCTTCTTTTTTTTTTTTTTTTTTAAGTTTTATTTGTTTATCTGAGAGAGAGAGAGACAGTGAGAGAGAGCAGGAGCGAGGAGAAGGTCAGAGAGAGAAGCAGACTCCCCGTGGAGCTGGAAGCCCGATGCGGGACTCGATCCCAGGACTCCAGGATCATGACCTGAGCCGAAGTCAGTCGTCCAACCAACTGAGCCACCCAGGCGTCCCTGGGTGGGTCCCTTCTGAACGATGTCTGAAGCTGCCTTGGCCCTGGGGACTGTGCACTACGATCGCGCCCTCTGCACCTGCACCAGTAGTGCCCCCTACTGACCCCGGGAGGTAATCTCGCCTGAGTTCAAAACCAAATCCTCCTCCTTCCACGTTGGCTTTTCCGAGCCCTGTTTTTTATCTATAAAGTGGGGATAACGATTCTGCCAACCTCAGGAGAGAGGCTTCAGGGAGTCAAGGACTGGGCATGGGGCAAATGTAGGGCATAACAGTAACATTTGTTTCCTTTAATGTGCACCCCTCCCTACCCCCGACTCCCAGCTGCTGTTAGGGTCCCAGGGATCTGAGACGCCATGCCCCGGATGTCTTGCTCCCTCTTGGCATCGGCAGGGGCCAGCACAGTAAATATTGGTAGAATGAATGATGGCAACCACGAAGGACCTTGGGCTGGTTTGATAAGCCCCTAAAACTCTTCTAGAACGGCTTTGATGTCCTGCTAGAACACTCTAGCAGAATCTCTGCTGTAGCCCTCTGTGATAACATAGAACAGAGCTGGGACCTACCAGAATGTTAGACTCCCAGGAATTTGCCATGATAGGCTCCGGGATGTTGGGCAAAATGCCCCAAAATGGGGCAGCAGGATGGCTCAGACACATACAGAAGCTACTTCAAGTTCCCCAGACTCCACTCACAGACCTCGGGACCAGACCAGACCGGACCAGTCAAATGACTTCAGGTGTCTGCTCCCAGAAGTCCTGCTGCGGTAGAGAAGCACGGAGGCCGCTACAATGATTGCCGGGGAGGGGCCGTCATCGCCTGCTAATGAGCAGCAGAGCTGGAAATCAGAACAGAGCCTGTGGTCACCATGCTGTCACTTGGAGGTATCTCTTCATGGTCCCTGCTTCTGCTGAGCTCCAAGGACAGGCCTGCCTTGTGGGATGCGGGATTTAACTGTTTACTCCCCTGAACACGTACGGGTGCTGCCAACTTGTCTACGTGCTGGGGATGCGGAGCTCACCTTCCAGCGCTTAACAGGTAAACAAACACGCTCCATCACAGGGGTTTGTGCAATAAACATACAAATACACAAGAAATGGGCTTCATCGGTCTCTGCAGGGCAATCAAGCTGGGAAGGGTGGTTGGGCAGCTTGGCGGTTTGGCCGGATGGCAAGAGGCTGGGGAGCACTACAGCCGAGTCAACGGAGGGACCAGGTGGACACCTGAGCGGAGAGCTGCCAGGCAGTGGGCACAGCCAGTGCGAAAGCTCAGAAGAGGGAGCAAGTCTGCTGGGCGCTGCCCAGCTAAGCAGCGCGGAGGGCAGAGGGCAAGCGCTGAGGCTGTGACAGTCCGGCCCCAGAGTGGTCTCTGGCTGTCACCTGACTCTAAAAAAGGGTAGACACGGTGGTCACCTCCCTCCAGGCACAAGTGGCATGGCCCCAGGGCGTCTCTCCCCTGGTCTTCGCCACATGACCCACCAGACCCGGCATAGGTGTCCCCCAGCACACACCAGGCAGGCAACCCACCTGCGACTATGTACCCTAATACAGTGGGGTGCCAAGGAGACACCCCAAGACCACTGGGAGGGAACAAGGTAGCTGGGCTGCTGTCAACAGCGCAGCCCCACCCCAAACGGAAACACCTGTGGTTGCGGGGGGCTCCTGGGGCCACCTCAGAGCCCTTCTGGGTCCCAGGCCCCTCCCGCGGGGTCTCTGCCCTCCAGCACGGGTGGGGTGGGGCAGGCTTACAGGCTGAAACTCCAGGGCGGTGCCCCCTTCTGGCCTGTCCCTGCCCCTTCCTGCCCCCTTTGATGCGGCCCCACTTCCTCTGGCAGGAACCCCCGCCCTCGCTGGGTCTGGGTAAAAAGGAGCCGCAGAGCCGGTCCAAAGGCAGTGTCCCTGGAGGTAGCAGCTCCTCTCTCCTCTTGGCCCTGTCTCCCAACCCTTGTACCAGTGCTGTGCCTCAGTCCCTGGTACAGGCATGGGGGGCAGGGACCTGGGGATCCCAGCAGCACCAAGCCCCGAGGGCCGAAGCCATCAGGTGCCTCCTCCCCTGGCTGCCAGCTTCAACTCCGGTGAGGGTCTCTCTACAGCTTCTAATAGCCACTCCCCCCTCCTCAATCCCGCCACCTTGCTGCCCCCCAGGTCTATCATCTTGTTCCTGCTCAAGGTCCGTCTGGTCTTATTCTGAAATCTGAATCTGTCACTACCTGTGGTCTCCGACCTTGCTCAGAACCCAGCTGAGTCCCTTTCGGGTCTCTGATCCTCAAGGTTCCTCTTTCCCTAATAGACTGCCTTCCACTGTTAGGGTCAACCTCTCTCCCTTCCCCACATTTTCCTGACACTCTGCATCACCATCTGGCCATGTCAGAAGGCTCTTTCCCTGACCCTGTCCCCATTTCTCTCCTCCCCCAAGGCCATCCCGACCTGGTCAGTCTCCCTTCCAGGGCCTTTCCTAACCCACGTCTAGCAGCCTGCACGCGGGTGCTGCTGAGGTGGGTCCCAGGCTGGCTCCAGCTTGCCTCACTAGGATAGGGGCCTTCAAAGCCAGTTTCCTTGGACTTTCAGGCAAAGGAAGTTTCTAGAACCTGAGTGAGACCTGGAGCTGAGCTGCTCACCCAGGGGAGAACCTGTTGCAACAGATGAGTTTGCTCATCTGCAAAGGGGCATGGTGCTCACTCAGGAAGGGGCAGCGTGGCCTGGGGCTGGAGGGAGGAGCTGCCTGGTCTCCGTGCTTCACTCCTCCATTGTCGGGGTGGGGGGGACAGAAAAGCCCAGGCTGAAGTCAAGACCCCTGCGGCTCAGAACCAGGCAGCACAGGACTCCGCAAGCCCATCCACCAGCCCCCTGCCCCCCCCACTTCCCCAACCTTAGCCAGGTCCAGAGGGCCCTCCGCCCTCACTCACTTCCTCCCGAGACTGGGGGGTGGGGGGCACACCCCAACGACAGGTAGAAGGGCTTACTTATTCCGACAACAAGAGGTGGCATGGACCAAAAGGAGACCCAAAAAGGGGAGCAGTGTCTTAAGACAGGTTCCTATCTTTACCCAGAGATATGAGGACAGGAAGGATGTGGCTCCCGGTCCCTCCTTTATACTGGGGTCCAGAGAACGAGAGAGAACCCCATTTTTTGCCATCAACCCCATTCCACTCCCAGGAACAACCCCTCTGGCAAAGGAGCAGATACCCTGGGCCAGGTCCCCGACTGGGAAAATAACTTTATTTTCTTCAGGGGTGTGGACAGGTGTCTAGTCTCAGAACTTCTGGAACTGCTTCTTGGTGCCAGCGGCCTTTGTGACTTTGAGCACGTTGAAACGCACTGTCTTGCTCAAGGGCCGGCACTCGCCCACTGTGACGATGTCGCCGATCTGGACATCTCTGTGGAGAGGGGCAGGGGCTGTGTCACGGGCTGGCCTGTCCCATGCAGGCCACTGGAGGCTAAGGCCTCTCTGCTTTGCTCCCCGCCCCGGAACCCTACCCAAGCTCCAGTTTCCAGTTCCACCTGTCCCCGGTCATTATTTATTGAACACAAACTGTGTCCAAGGTACCAAACCCAAAGCTGGACAGAGAACACTCCAAACCTTTCAGAGGCCTCTCGGGACAGAAGACCTCCATCAATCCCCTCCACTATACCCAGACTGGAGGCTCCTGAGGACATGTGCTTGGCTGCACAGTCTCTTCACACCATCTCCAACAGTTTAGTACCCACACAGCGGCCAGGTCGCGTGTCACTCAGCCTCGGGGGCACACCACGCCCGCCTCTCTGCCTGGGAACTGCGGGCCCACTGTGTTCACCTGAAGCAGGGCGACAGGTGGACGGACATGTTCTTGTGGCGCTTCTCAAAGCGGTTGTACTTCCGGATGTAGTGGAGGTAGTCTCGGCGGATGACAATGGTCCTCTGCATCTTCATCTTGGTCACCACACCTGGGGGGAAGGGACGGACTGTAGGTCAGCCCCACGGGAAAGGGGGGCTTTGGGCAGCCCAGAGCATGCTGGGAACTGGGAGCTACCTAGGTAGGATCCCAAGCCCTGTTGCTGACATCGGCTGTGCCAAATGGCCTTATCAACATGCCCATGGTGGGCGTCTGAAGACCGTCTTGAAAAGACATCTGCCAGTGCCCCCTGGAACCAGGAGTCTGCCCACCCCCTCCTCACCCAGGAATTTGAGCATCCCCAGGCCCATCATCCCTCAGATCCAGAAATCTGAACCCAAGTACCCAGGTGCCCTCACTCACCAGACAGAATCCGCCCTCGGATGGAGACGTTACCAGTAAAGGGGCACTTCTTGTCAATGTAGGTGCCCTCAATGGCCTGAATAAGGGAAAGAAGCCAGCCTTGAACAAGCACTTCCTGAAATGACCAGGGGGTGTGGCCCCGGGTCGGGAACTACATTTCCCACCAGCCCCGGGACCAGCCACCCAGCTGTGACCAAGGTTACTGGTTTGCGCACACACGTGCAGGAACCCAGGGGTCTCCTTCCTTCTGAGGGTAGCCCCCATACCTCCTTGGGCGTCTTGAAGCCCAGACCGATATTTTTGTAGTATCGCGGGAGCTTCTCCTTGCCAGTTTCTCCAAGCAGGACCCTCTTCTTATTTTGAAAGATGGTCGGCTGCTTTTGGTAGGCACGCTCGGTCTAGATGAACGAGGAGGAAGCTGGTGAGACTGCAACTCGGCCTGGAAGCCTTACCAGAAACCCCAGAACCTTATCCTTCCTAGCATTTACTCCCCAAACGACAGCCTCCCAAGCCTCGATCACTACCACTGAAAACACTCACCCCGAGTCTCTTGAGTTGAGACTCAACTCTGAACCAGCGTTTACTTCAGCATTTATGCTCTAAAACACCTCCCGTCACCTGCAGCACTCATTCCTTAAAACCCAGGCGCACAAAATCATTCCTCTAACAACGTGAACATCTTTCAGCAACGACTACTCTCCAAGCCACAAGGACACCCACCCAGGATTCTCTCCGTATATAATACATGCGATTTCAGAAATAAATACCAAAACCACGGGCTTCCTGGATTAGCCCTTAGGGCTCAGTTCTCACAGGATTAACCCGACGGCCCAAGGCCTCCGGAAAAACCACCCCGTAAACCCTGAGTTTTAAGAAGATAACTCCAAAAAGGCTTGAGCCGCCACTAAACCCCACGCGGGGAGCCCCCGGGACTTAGGAGGCGCTAATCTAGATTAATTCGAAGACACGCGTCCCCGAGGTAAAGCCTGGGAAATCGAGGTCGCCTGGCATCAGCCCTCAAACTGGGGCGCGTGGTCCTTCTCTCCGGGACGCGCCCCTGAGGCCGAGGGTGGGCCCCGCAGCATCCGCGCCAGCCCGAGCCCGCACCTGAATGTCCGCCATCTTCCCGGCCGCCTCAAAAAAGGAAAGGCGGAAAGGCGTCCGGGTTTCCTTATCGACTGCACAGGGGCAAAGGAGGAAGTGACGAAAGGGGGCGGAACACGGTTTGGGGCGGGGCCTCGGGCGCGACTGTGATTGACGGGCGGCCCAAAGCCAGCACGTACGGCCCACAGGTCTCGCCAAACTCACGCCAGGAATGCGGTGGTCCTGCTAGTTCACGTTGGGAAGGCGAGGCCAGCTTTTAGCCCCCTAACGTTATCGCGAGAGTTATAGGGAGGCGGGCGTGTTTCGGCGGGGCTAAGATCACGTGGAGTATGGAGACCGCGTGGCTGTGCGCCTGCAGAATTCAAACGGGATGCGGTGGCGGCCATCTTTTTGCGGGGCGGTGGGCGGTCTTAAGAGCATGAGCCGACGGCGCTGCCATCTTTGTGAGGGGCGGGCGTGGACCATGAGTTTTTTCCCCCTGAGTAATGAAGTTGTGCTTTATACCCTGTTTCATCCCCCAGACAGTGGTGGTTTAGTGAAAAACAAAACAAACACCCCTGTGCTGATTTTCTGTCTGTAACAGCACTGTCCATTAGAACATTCCGCAGTGATGGAAATGTTCTATTATCCGGACTATCCAACACGGTGGCTGCTTTCACTTCAAATGTGTATGAGACTGAGGACCTGAATTTTTAACTTAGTTTCATATTATTTAATTTAAATTTACACAGCTACATGGAGCTAACTAACATCTATAGCATTGGGCGGTGCAGGTCTATAACTGGATACAAATTTGTTATTTCGTCACTTGTTAGAAAGCAAAGTGTTAACGAAGCAAAGGTTTTAATATTTTTTATTTTTTTCAATTCGGCTGACAAAAAATTGCTCTCCCAGGGTCCGAAGGCTCGTCTCAATTTGTGTACTTATCCTGTAGCATGAGGCACTGGTGCACAGGCCACATTTAGTGATTAGGTGCTTCCATTTTTTTTCTTAACTGCAGAATGCTCCACTCCTCCTTCCTTGCTGCTTCTAAAACTTGTAGATCCTTCTAGGCCTTGGGACTTTTCAACTTGCTGTTCCTTCAACTGAATTTTTTTTTTTTTAAGAGTTTATTTATTTATTTGATAGGCAGAGATCACAAGTAGGCAGAGAGGCAGGCAGAGAGAGGAAGAGAAGCAGGCCTCCTGCTGAGCAGAGAGCCCGATGGGGGGCTTGATCCCAGGACCCTGGGACCATGACCCGAGCCTAAAGCAGAGGCTTTAACCCACTGAGCCACCCAGGCGCCCCTTCAACTGAATTCTTTGTTCAGCGCCTCACCTCTCAGGCAGGCTCCCGAGGAAACTAACCCCCCCCCACCAGATTCCACACTGGTGACCCACTATGAAGAGGGTGAGATTTCTGGGGCGATTGGTGGCTCAGTAGGTTGGGCGTCTGCCTTCCACTCGGTTCACCGCCCCCCCCCCCGCCCGCGTGCTCTCTCTCAAATAAATACATGAAATCTTTTAAAAAGAGTGTGAGGTGTCCATAGTTCTGCTAGCAGGCTGGATTTTACATTTATCCCATTTCCCTTTCTCCACTAGAAGGAAGGCAGGAATTTTTATGTGCTTTGCTCTCCAGGGCTTTCTGGAAGCTGTCACATGGTTCAGTGCTCGATTCATACTTGTTGGCTAAATCATCAAATGAATGATGTTTGGATTGGGATATGCCAAAACGCCCACCCTTACAGGCAGCTCTATAAATCAAGGCATGTCTCCACCATGGGATACTCTGCAGGCAGTTAATAAAGGGGAGGGAGCTCGATCGATCGGGAAATGAAAAGATTGCCAAGCCGTATTTCATTGTTTTAAATGTGCAGTTGGTTCTGAATAGGTATTTCATGCCCACGGTGCAAAATTCAAAAAGTACAAAAATGAATGAATCTTTCTCCCGCTCTTCTCCCCAGACACCGATGCCTAGTTTCCCTCTCCAGATGCAACCACTGTCATCCTGTTAGCTTCCAATGGGTCTTCAGGCTGTTTTAACTTGGGTTGAATTTGTACATGGACAAAGTAAATTGCAGAACAGAAGGCATACTATGAACCATCTATTTAATATTTATTGATAGTCTATGGGATGGCTGCTTTTCTTTTAAATCTCCTTATGTGATATAACTGCGGACTTTGTAGGTTTCAAACACTGCGTTGATCAGTAACTTAGCCAATAGTTATATGTGATTTTTAAAAAATATTTTATTTATTTGACAGAGAGAGAGAGATCACAAGTAGGCAGAGAGAGAGAGCGGGAAGCAGGCTCCCTGCGGAGGAGAGAGCCCAATGCGGGGCTGGATCCCAGGACCCTGAGATCATGACCTGAGCTTAAGGCAGAGGCTTCACCCACTGAGCCACCCATGCGAACCTATATGTGGTTGTTTAAATTTAAATTGAGTGACAGGGTGTAGCTCAGTGAGAGAGCCCATGCTTTGCACTATGAAACCCTGGCTTTGAGCCCTGGCACCTCCAACCACTGGCTCTTCATTCTTTAAGAGATACAGATTAAAGTTAAATTTAATACAATTTAAAACTCAGTTCTTCAGTCACCTTATTCAAAGATCAAGTGCCCAGAAGCCAGGTGTGGCTTCCATATTAGAAAACATTCAGAGCATTTTTTTTTTTTTAAGATTTTATTTATTTGAGGGAGAGAGAGAGAAAAAACATGAGCAGGGGGAGGAGCACAGGGAGAGGGAGAAGCTGGCTCACTGTTGAGCAGGGAGCCCAACACAGGGCTCCATCCCAGAACCCCAGGATCATGACCTGAGCTGAAGGCAGACATTTAACTGATTGAGCCACCCAGGCACCCTGATTCAGAACATTTTTATCAACACAGAAAGTTCTGTTGGACAATGTAGCTATAGAGTAGACTGTTCATATGTATATTGTGTCTTTTAAGTTGTACTAATTTCGAAGATGTAAATGCTACTAACTTACAAAAATAATTTGAAAGTTGAATTGCTTAAATTTCTTTCACACTTAATAGCTTTGTGAAACTTTTTTTTTTTTTTTTTTTTTAGCTTGTGAATTCTGAAACATTGTATTGTGTCAGTATTCTCTACACCTACTGTGGGGCTCGAACCCACAACCCCAAGATCAAGAGTCTCTCTTGCTCTGGTGACTGAGCCTGCCAGCCTCCCCTGAATGAAACATTTTTTTTAAAGATTTTATTTATTGGGGCTCCTGGGTGGCTCAGTGGGTTAAAACCTCTGCTTTTGGCTCAGGTCATGATCCTGGGGTCCTGGGATCGAGCCCCGCATCGAATCGGGCTCTCTGCTCAGCGGGGGGCCTGCTTCCTCCTCTCTCTGCCTGCCTCTCCGCCTACTTGTGATTTCTGTCTGTCAAATAAATAAATAAAATCTTTAAAAAAAAAGATTTTATTTATTTATTTGTATTTATTTGACAGAGAGATCACAAGTAGGCAGAGAGGCAGGCAGAAAGAGGGGGAGAAGCAGGCTTCCTGCTAAGCAGAGAGCCTGACTCGAGGCTTGATCCCAGGACTCTGAGATCATGACTTAAGCTGAAGGCAGAAGCTTAACCCTCTGAGCCACCCAGGTGCCCCTGAATGAAACATTTTTAACTGTAATTGCTTC
Organism: Enhydra lutris kenyoni; assembly: GCF_002288905.1. Lineage (NCBI taxonomy): Eukaryota > Metazoa > Chordata > Mammalia > Carnivora > Mustelidae > Enhydra > Enhydra lutris. Next base: position 2,670,650 of record NW_019154161.1, read on the forward strand.
AGTCCCTTTGGGGGTACCATTCAGAGGGAAGGACTTTTCATTTTTCTTTTTTTTTAGGTTGTTTTTTTTTTTTTTTTTTGACATGACAGAGATCACAGGTAGGCAGAGAGGCAGGCAGAGAGAGGAGGAAGCAGGCTCCCTGTGGAGCAGAGAGCCCGATGTGGGGCTCCATCCCAGGACCCTGGGATCATGACCTGAGCCGAAGGCAGAGGCTTTACCCACTGAGCCACCCAGGTGCCCCGACTTTTCATTTTTCTGTTTTAAAACCTTCTATGTCTTCCCCACCCCCGACCTTGTAGTAGCTTTATTTTTTGAAGACATAAGTAATTTCTGGAGTTTTTGAACGACTTGATAAGGATTTATTATATTTAGTTTAAAAAAAAAAAAAAAGGCAGGCCCTATAGTTGTTATTTGCAGCGTGTGCTAAGCTAACAAAAGTGACTTAGAAAAAAGCCTGGAAGGAAATGCATGACTTTGCCCCAGTGGTTTGCATCTCCAGGTGGTGAGATTAGGTGTGATTTCCTCTCTGGTTTTTAAAATGCTTGGTATTTTGCAAATGGCTCAGAATAGGTGGTGAGATTTTGATGATAAGGGAAAAGCAAAAACATATATATTGCTTCACAGTGAAGGGGGAGATGGGGGCAGTTTGGAGATATTTCAGCCCACAGCTTTTAATGACCACAACCCACAGTAGGAAATATGGTCGCATCGTGACCAAACACCTGTTTCTCTCTCTTCTTTTTATTTAGTTTACTTATTTAAGTAATCTCTACACCCAACATGGGGCTTGAACTCATGACCCTGAGATCAGGAGCCGTATGCTCTCCCAGCTGAACCAGCCAGTTGCCTCCTTCCTCTTGCTTTCTAACTAAACTTTCTCCTTTCCTTCCTGCAATATACTGATTTTTCTCCTTTCTGTTTCTATTCAGTTTTGTTATCATTTTGAGGCTGGTTACAACCTACCACATCGACTTTCTGCCCCGCAGGGTCAGACAGCCTTGACGCCCAATAATGAACTCCAGCCAGCTCCAGGGATGACCACTTGACGGAGTGTTTCTGGCCTCTGCAGGATTTCAGACGTACTTAACCAGGGTTTCATGACCGAAGTGCAAACCCTGGTTGACCTGGGGAAGCTCACGTTGCCATGTGCGCCCAATGCTTAGCAAGGTTAAGACCCTCCCTTGGGCCCTGCTATGGACCAGGATGGGAAGGTGTGCTAGAGCTCCTAGCAGACGAGGCGGAGATGGGCCAGGCCCGCCCATGTGCTGTGGGCAGGGTGCGAGACAGAGCTTCGAAAATGTTCCTGCGGCTGACCCGGAGGTTCTGAGCCTCAGTGTCTGCCCCCGAAGGATTAAGGGGTTGGCCGAGATCCCATTTGACCGGCTGATGATGAACAGTGTTGGGCACCTTCTAACATGCTTATCGGCCATTTGTGTATCTTTGGTGAAATATTTCTTCAAATTCTTCCCCAATTTGTAGTTGGTTTTCCTTATTATGGAGTTTGGAGGTTTTTGTTTTGTTTTGTTTTTTAATTTGAAAGAGAGGGAGAACACAAATGGGGGCAGGAGCAAAGGGAGAAGCAGACTCCCCACTGAGCATGGAGCCTGATGAGGGGCTCCATCCTGGGATTCCAGGATCATGACCTGAGCCAAAGGCAGATGTTTAACTACTGAACCACCCAGGTGCCCGTTTTTCTGTGTGTGTGTGTGTTTAAGATTTTATTTATTTATTCGACAGAGAGATCACAAGTAGGCAGAGAGGCAGGCAGAGAGAGGTGGAAGCAGGCTCCCTGCCGCGCAGAGCCCCATGTGGGGCTTGATCCCAGGACACTAAGATCATGACCTGAAGGCAGAGGCTTGACCCACTGAGCCACCTAGGCGCCTGTTTTTGTTTTTGTTTTTAAGATTTTATTTATTTATTTGATAGACAGAGATCACAAGTAGGCAGAGAGGCAGGCAGAGAGAGAGGAAGGGAAGCAGGCCCCCGATGAGCGGAGAGCCCAGGCCTTGATCCCAGGACCCCAGGATCATGACCAGAGCCAAAGGCAGAGGCCTTAACCCACTGAGCCACCCAGGCGCCCCTCTGTTTTTGTTTGTTTTGTTTTGGTGTGTTTTTTTTAATTTGACAGAGATCACAAGCAGGCAGAGAGGCAGGTAGAGAGAAAGGAGGAAGCGGGCTCCCCGCTGAGCAGAGAGCCCGATGAGGGGCTCGATCCCAGGACACTGGGATCATGACCTGAGCCGAAGGCAGAGGCTTTAACCCACTGAGCCACCCAGGTGCCCCTGTTTTGTTTTTTAATATATCCAGGAAACAAGTTCTTCAAAAGGGGTGGGGTTGGCAAATATTTCCTCCCAGTCCGTGGCTTGTTTTTGAAGTGTAAAGTTTTTACGTTTGTACAGCCAAATTTATCTTTTTGAGGGATCATGTTTTCGGGGGACTGTATTAGTGCTGCTTTAACAAGCAGTTTTGCTAAACTTAATACTTGATTATGGCCACTTCTGGAGGCAGCTCCTGTGGTGAGGGGGAGCCCCAGGATGGGCAAACACAGCACCCATTTGTTAAATGATTCTGAGAAAACGTTAAGTCGCTGTGGCATATTGGGCATTTTGGGAAGACTAATCATGACAGATATGTGAGTCATCTGCCCCCTAAATTAAAAGTAAAATGCCCTGAGGAGCCTGGGTGGCTCAGTGGGTTAAAGCCTCTGCCTTCGGCTCGGGTCATGATCCCAGTGTCCTGGGATCAAGCCCGGCGTCGGGCTCTCTGCTAAGCGGGGACCCTGCTTCCCCCATCCCACTCTCTCTGCCCGCCTCTCTGCCTACTTGTGATCTCTGTCAAATAAATAAAATCTTAAAAAAAAACACAAAAAAAACCCTGTTAATTATAGTAAAATGAGTATCACATTCATCTTGTTTCTCTGCATTGTTAGGAATTTGAATATTGAACTAAATTACAAACTTCCAAGTTGGAGGCGCCTGGGGAGGGCGGTCAAGTGTCTGCCTTCGGCTTAGGCTCAGGTCACAATCCCAGTGTCCTGGAATTGAGTCCCACCTCTGGTTCCCTGCTCAGTGGGGAGCCTGTTTCTTCCCCTCCAACTCACCCCTGTTTCTGTTCCCTCTGTTGCTGTCAAATAAAGTCTAAAAAGAGATTTATTGGGGCGCCTGGGTGGCTCAGTGGGTTAAGCCGCTGCCTTTGGCTCAGGTAATGATCCCAGGTCCTAGGTTCAAGCCCCACATCAGGCTTTCTGCTCAGCAGGGAGCCTGCGTCCTCCTCTCTCTCTGCCTGTGATTTCTGTCAAATAAATAAAATCTTTAAAAAAATAAAAATAAAAATAAAAATAATAGAGATTTATTATTGCCTACTGTAACCTACAAGGGCAGTATGAAACAGGTGACGGCAGAGGGCTTGGTACCTACTCAATGCTCCATTTACTCTTCCAGATCGTAGTTTCACAGTCGCCTCAGGCAGGGAAGCTCTGGACCCCATTTCGGCTTAGGTCACCTCAGGGTGGTGAGACTGAGCCCTGCCTTGGGTTCCGTGCTGGGCATGGAGCCTGCTTGAATCTGTCTCCCCCTCCACCATCTGTCTCTAAAGTCTAGCTTTCCTCTTCTGAAGCATTAGATTTCACATTCCCATCCCCACTGCCTAATGCTACTTGCCTCCCTGGCTCTTCACACAACACACAGACCACCGGATGTGGCACAAGGCCAGAAGAGCCCACCTACCCTTCAAGGATGGGGTTGGTTTTAAGATGACAATTCCATACTTTGCAGCTGAATTAGTGAGGGTTTAGGTCCACCGGGCAACCTCAGGCCATGATGGTTTTGAGAAACAAACCTATACAGGATTCTGAAGGAAACTCCTTAAGTGGTAGATAAAAACTCCTCCACAGACAAGTTATAATCCAACCACTGTGGAAAGGGACCCGAGCAGGGCCCCCTTTGCTTGTTGCCAAAGGCCTGCCTCCACAGCAGACACACACTGCAAAGACGCCAAATTTCTTCAAAAATAATTTATTAGTTTTGGATCACAAAATACAGGGAAAGCACAAGGGCAGTGCCTGTGAGCCCTTGGCTGTACTTCCCAGGCTACGCGTCTGGAACCACCGCTGTACAACCCTAGGCTTAGCCCCCAGCGCCCTCACACCCTAACAGCTGCAGAGTATTAGCACCCGAGCCTGCGGCAAGTTCAAACACACCCACATTCACAATGCAGGGCTCCCCTACGATCATTTCCCGATCCCTCTAAGCAAACACTGAAATAGTTGTTCCAACTATCAATTTCATTGAACTGTCAGGATTGAGTAGGTCACAGGCAATTATGCCTCAAAGCTCTTAAAGAGTTTTTTTTCTTCACCTTTTAAGAAAGCTTAACAGCAATGACTAAAACCCTTTCTGTGTTCCCAGGATTCTAAGCCCCAGGCTGCCTGTGGCTCGAGGACAGTAGCCCCTGGGAGGTCCCCATATCCTAGGGCGGCGATGGAGGAAGGGCAGGCCAGGCCAAGCGTGAGGAACAAACAGTCAATTTTATTGGGCTCAGACCAGGAGTCCATGGGTCTTGAGGACCTCTGTGTATTTGTCAATTTTCTTCTCCACATTCTTTTCGGCCTGTTTCCGTAGCCTCTGTGGGGTGAAGAGGACAGATGGTGGTCAATTGCTGCTGCCCGGGAACCCACCTGTACTCTCTGCCCCAAGCTGGGGCTCAAGCAGAGGCCCCTCGGACCAAAAACCACGGTGTCCAGAGAGTTCACCCACAAGGCCCTGCCCAGGAGTGTGGTGCCCTCGGGTTCTGGCCCATCCTTACCATGAGCTGCTTCTTCTTCCGATAATGGATCTTGGCCTTCTCCTTTCTCTTCTCCTCCAGGGTGGCTGTTACTGCCTGGTACTTCCAGCCAACCTCGTGAGCCAAGCGCCCCAGGTAAGCAAACTATGGGGGAGGGAGAAGAAAGAAGTCCTGAGCAAGGGGGGCCAGGGCGGCTATGGGAGAGGGAGCGGACAAGCTGTCCTACAGGACCCAACTTTCCCCAGCAGAGACACACCCACCCGCGGAGACAGTGCCCCTGCTGGCATCAGCTGAGCCATAGGCGTTATCGGCACTGCCCACAGTGGCATCCGCAGACCATCGTGAGGAAGAGCCATCATCTGCCAGTCTCGGGCCTCAAGGCTGCCCCCTAGTGAGACAACGTGGTGAAACCTGGAACTCACCTTCCGCGTAGGCTTCAGGCGCACCACCTTGAGGGCAGCAGGAACCACCATCCGCTTTTTCTGTTGGAGAAGGAGAGGGGCTTAAGAGCCCTGGAGTAAGGGACAGGCAAGGCAGAAGGCTGGCTGGAGCAGCGTCTCAGCCAGTGCTGTTCTCATGAGAGTCAAACAATGTAGGTACAACTGCAACATCATGGACGCCAGACACACGAATGCTGCGCAGCCGGCCGTCGAGCTCACCTTGTCGTAGGGCGGCGGGATCCCATCGAACACCTTGAGGCGGTCCAGGGCAGCCTGGCCTCGCTTGGTCTTGTGTGGCAGCATGCCTGTTGGTGGGAGGCACAGCAGGCTCGCTCTGCGGGGCTCACAAGGACCCCACCTCACCCCCCCGAACAGGTAGAGGGGTGGCCTCAGATGGTAGTGCATGTGGAGTCATCTCATGGTCTGGAGAACTCGAACACAGGTGGGAGAAGTCCTCATCACTGGCCACCCATCCCACCGCCCCCTGCAGTCCTCAGGCCCAGCTCACCTCGCACTGTCCGCCAGAAGATGCGGCTGGGGGCTCGGAAGTGGTAGGGGCCGCGGGACGGGTTGGTGTTCATGCGTTTGCGGAGGAAGGCCAGGTACTTCACTGGGGAGAGAGAGCGTGCGAGGCCTCAGCCCCCAGCCACATGCTAACTTCTTCAACACACACATCCATACTCCCAAGGGCCTGTTAGGGAACGCAAATGAGCACTTCCCACCACTAGTGGGCTCACTTTTGGAGCCAGTGAAGGCCAAGAATCTCCCAGGTCCACCCTCTCCAGCCCTTCTCCCAGGCCCTAACTTACACTTGTTTCTGTAGAAATTGCCAGAAATGTTGATGCCCTCACAGCGCACAACGACAACCTTCCGGCCTAGAGGAAAAGGAAAGTGAGGCAGATAAGGACAAAGACTAGAAGCCACCCAAGGGCTCTACCTACAAACCGGCCACCATCCATGTGCCCAGCTACTGCTGCGAACCGGAAACAGGGTTCTGCCCGTGTGGAGCTGACCACATGCACAAGAAACCCAAGACCCCAGCAGAGCTGGATTTGTGCTTAAATGAACAGCCTGATGGAAAATAGTTTTCCATCTCAGAGCCCCAGATCCCAGGAGAGGGGGTAGCTGCCTGGTCTCAGAGCGGTGCATGGGGTTGATCTCACAGTCGTGAGACTCAAACGAAAGATGGTGATTGTTGCTCATCACTGACCGCTGGTTGGGACTCATGACCGGGGAGCTGTGGACAGAGCAGACTTACCCAGAAGCACCTGTTTAGCCACGATGGCCGCCAGGCGGCCCAGGAGATGGCCTCGGCCATCGAGCACCAGGACCTGGTGGAAATAAAGTGAAAATGCTTAGATGCAACCTCAGGTTTGACTCCCCCCAACCCAAACCAAGCATGGCTTTTTACTTGTTTCTTTCACCATATCCCCGAGTGCCTCTTACCCATGAACAGCCCTGGAAACTAGGACTCAGGGTCCACTGTACAGATGTGGGCAAGAAAGCAAATGGCTGACTCACAATTTCAGTGAACAGAATAAAACGAGGGCCTTTCCCCACATCTCAGCTGCCTGAAGGGCCGGAATTCTTAAGCCCCAATTATATTCAAGGGTGAGAGGATGCGCTGGGATTTGAACAAAGGTTGGCAACACTCTGTCCTTTGATCCAGCTAGAATGTGTAATCCCTGAACCAAGTTGTGGAATCCCAACAGGCTAATTCTCTCAAGGGTATTAGTTTCCAGCACAGAACGATCAGTAAAGGAACAGGTTCAGCGTAGGTGAGGCCCTGCAGAATAGCCCGGAGCCTCTGCTCTACCTTACGCTGTATTCAGCTCTGGATCCCTGACGAACCGCTCAAAACCAAATCCTTAGCTTCTTCACGAGTCACGTCCCCACTCTTACCGGGCGCTTGTTAAACACTTGTGATTGGTGGAAGGCAGAAGGGTACAGAATCTAAAGCCAGACTTCCTGACAATGTGACTTTGGCTAAAAATCTCCAGCTTCCTCACCTGGAAGATGAGGATAACAGTATCTGCCTCAGGAACGTTCTGCTAAGTCAACGGAACGACACCAAACACAAGGCCGACTGTACCAGGCACTCAGTGAGGGCACAGAACACGTGTTCCGAGAACTCTACCACCTTCCTGACTCCACCGTCGCACCTCTTCCTTCCCCTACCGCTCGGACTCATTACACCCAATTCACACGGACACCCTTTCCCCAGCCATCCCCTCCCCTGCATGGAAGAAATCAGACGAGGAGTCCAGGAACTCGGAGCCAAGCTTCTGCTGCGCCCCTCGAGGGCCCCCAGGTAATTAAGGGCAGCGCAGCCTTTTATCAGCTCCCTCGCCTTTAAAGCATCCGTCAGCCCCAACGAACAAGGGAAGACTAGCAACGCGTTCCCGGTCGTCCTGTAGGCAGGAACTCGGGAACCACCGGGTAAGATCTCCCACCACAGCGCCCAGAGCTGCAGGGCACGGACCAGCACTCCCACGAAGGTGAAGTGACGCGGGCCTGGGGCAGGGCGGGAGCGGCCTCCATTTTGGCCGATCCTCGGTCTACTCTATCACCTCAAGGCCGCCCAGGCGCTTCCCGCGCGCTTCCTCGCCGCTGGGGACACACGGGCCCGATTCAGCCAAGGCCTGGCTAAGAAAAAGGCAAACAAGGCCTAATTTTAAAGTAACTCTCCCCGTGTTGGGAACCCCCACAGTCGCCCGAGGAAGGGACGATGCCGCGTTTTAGTCAGCCCCGGGTCAAAGAAACCGTCACGGTATTTTCTTATTATTCCCCTGCTACAGACTTCTTTTAGGTCCAAAGCCTCGCTTTTCGCTCAATTATCGAGTTTAGGTTTCACAATGCACCTACGAGAGAAAAGAGGGCCCAACCTTGCTCTGGCCTGGAACCCACCCCGCCCCACGCCTCCCCGGCACGCGCGGAGCCCGCACCTGCCCCTCCGCCATCTTCGGCAGCCGCCTGGGAAAGGAGGAAGGTTCGGCGCAGGGTTTCTTATCCCTTGAAACAGGGGCGGAGGAAGTGACGCCGCAGGGGCTGTACGGGCAGCTTTCCGTCTTCTCATTGGCCCAAGTGTCTCGCGCGTGCGCAGAGGGGGCCACGCTAGAAGGCGGGTCGTCTTCTAACTGTCCAATCCGGGTTCAATCCTTCTCGTCGGCTCTTAGGTGGCCATTGGTGTGCCGGGCGAGAGATCACGTGGGGGTAGGAAGCGGCTCTGCTGAGGCGGGGCTGGTCCGCCTTGGCCGCCATATTTTTGAGGGGCTGCTAATCTCTCGGGGGTTGCCGGGGTGTCTGCGGTGGAGGGATGCGCCGTCACTCGCTAACGCGACAGCAGGCTGCAGGGCTCGTGGTGGCCCGCAGGGGGCAAGTGGGCTCTCCCTTCAGCGCTCAGTCTGGGCTTAAACGTCTGGATTCTGGTGCCTGCTCTGCCTCCTCCTGACCTGGGCGAACCGCGGCCCTGTGTGGGGCTCAGTATCCCCATCTGTAAAACAGGTGGAAGTAGGGGCGCCTGGGTGGCTCAGTGGGTTAGGCCTCTGCCTTCGGCTCAGGTCATGATCTCAGGGCCTGGGATCGAGCCCCGCATCGGGCTCTCTGCTCAGCGGTGAGCCTGCTTCCCTCTCTCTCTGCCTGCCTCTCTGCCTACTTGTGATATCTCTCTCTCTCTGTCAAATGAATGAAAAAAAAAAAAACAAAAACCCACAGGTGGAAGTAGGTTTCCCTATGAGATCTAAGAGTGTACAAGGGCTTCCAGATGACTGCTGGGTCTTCTCTTCGACTGTACCGCTTGCCTCGGATGGCCCCCCTCCAGCCCTACCTTCTCAGATCTGACCTCTCACAGTCCCAGGACTTTTTGGCTCAAGAGTCCTTTCCTCCAAAGCGCGTCCTGGGATCTCGGGCTGGGTCAGGTCACCCGCCGCGGGCTCCCGGAGTGCCTGGACTGCTGACATTAGAACGTGTGTCCTGCTCAACCGAAGCTCCCTGGGTCGCGAGTCTTCTCCCACATAGATCAGGAGCCCCGACAGGCCAGCTTCTGACGTGGTCAGGGTCCAGGGCTGCCACGCACTGGCTCAGGCCCCTGTCGGGGGTCTCTTGGTACCAGATGAAACTTTGCATTAACAGAAAAACCAGGACTCACACCCCCTGTCCCATCTACAGACAGTACCTGGCAAGAGCTGGTAGAAAAGGATGATTTATATACAATTTCCTGGGGACAAGGACTTTGTACAGATGGGGATAGTTGGGGCTGGGGCTGGGGGCTGGCGTTGCCTCCATCCTGGGGAGAGAGTGAGCGGGGCAGCGCTGTGGAGGAAGGGACCAGTCTCTAGCTGACTTCCTCGGAGTTCCAGCTCTGTGTCCTCTGGCAGGTGACTCGTCTCGCTGGGCCTCAGTGTCCTCCTCTGTAAAATGGGATGATAGATGTGTCCATCTCACTGGGCCATCTGGGGATCCGTGCACAGAGGAGAGCACCAAGCTCAGCGCTCTGCACAGACTCAGTACTGCAAACAATTCCATTTCCAGTGAGTGCCCACTATGTGTCACGGCATCACTGTCCAAGAGAACTTTGCAGAGTTCTGCAAAGATGGAACCGGTGAGATCCGTGCTCTCCCACACAGCCACTGAGCAGCCACGTGGGAATACTGAGCACTCCAAATGTGCCCAGGGTAACTGAGGAGCTGAGTTTTACATTTTACCTAATTTAAACTTAAACTGGTAGTGTGCTTATTAAAAGAGCAGGGAAGCGGAGTGGACAGGAGCAAGGATATGAGGAAAACTTCCCAACTGGCTACCCTTTCCCAAAAATATTGTAATAAAAATTACTGTACAGAAACAAGTGCTGAAATGAAAAATCACTTAAATTTAGAAACTGATCCTGGGGGTGCCTGGGTAGCTCAGTCAGTTAAGCATCCGACTCTTGATTTTTTGGCTCAGGTCATGATCTCAGTGTTGGGGGACTCAGTCCCACAGGCGTGGAGCCTGCTTAAGATTATCTCTCTCTCCCTCTATTCCCCCAATCCCCCCAAAGAAAAAAAGAAACTGATCTTGGGTACTTGGAAAACTTGTTTTTTTCTCCTTTTTCTGAAAACTTTTTTTTTCAAAACTTGAGCAGGTCAGTCTACTTTCGCAAATGTAAATTTCAAGAACTTTACTTATTTATTTATTTTTAAAGATTTTATTTATGTATTTGACAGACAGAGACCACAAGTAGGCAGAGAGGCAGGCAGAGAGGGAGAGAGGAGGAAGCAGGCTCGCCACTGAGCAGAGAGCCCGATGCGGGGCTCGATCCCAGGACCCTGAGATCATGACCTGAGCTGAAGGCAGAGGCTTTACCCCACTGAGCCACCCAGGCGCCCCTCAAGAACTTTAAGTAGAGGGGAAGTTATTTGTTTTCTTTGTTTGTTTAAGTAGGCTCCACATCCACTGTAGAGCCCAAGGCAGGCCAAACCCATGACCCTGAAATCAAGACCCAAGCTGAGACCAACTGATGGAGCCACTCAGGTGCCCCTGGGGGAAAAAAATTTTTTTTTAAGTAATCTCTATGCCTAATGTGGGGCTTGAACTCACAATCCGGAGATCAAGAGTCACATGCTTTACTGACTGAGAGAGCCAGGTGCCCCAATTATTCGAAAGTTTTCAACAACATGTATGGCTTGTGATGATTTCCATTGTGTTCTCTTTAAGGGCTTTGCATGCACTTAAACTTCCAGATGACTCTATGATAGAAAGACTATTATTAGAGTCTTTTGTACAGATAAGGAAACTGAGGCAGAAGAATGAAAAGCTTAGATTTCCAGAATGCCCAGAGTCAAATCCTGGTTGTGTCACTCATGTGCTCAGTGACTTTTGGCAAATTGTTTACCTCTCTGTGCCTTGGTTTCAGCCTCTGTGAAATGGGATAATCATGGCACCAGCTTCTCATTTAAATTAATTTGTAGAAAGCCCCAGCATAAGGGCTGTATCACTGAGGCATTGTATGTGCCAGCAATTATTGCAAAATGTTTCTTGTTAGAACCTTCTGGGCCCATCAAGAGCCCACTAGGGCCTCCCCAGCTTCCTCCTTCCTGGCCCACCTAACTCCTGCCTCCACACCTGTCTTCCATCACTCACCTCCCCTGCCTCCCTGCTGCCCTGGGCAGGAAGTCCCAGCTCCCCTGCTCGATGTTTGAGGCCTAGACTTTTCACACCCACACTCACACCCACCCCGGGCTCGCTGAAGTTACTGGAACACCCAGAGCTTTTTCACACCTGGAGGGCTTTGCAGAGGTGGTTCTCTCCGCCTGCTTCAGGAGGCCACTCTCTTTGGGCCTGCAGACTCCTGTAGCCAAATAGCTCCCCTGGGGACCCTCACAGCCTCCCCCATCCCCACTGAGCTCACCCTCTTTCCCTAATCTCTCTGCTCCCCCACATTTCCCACTGGGCCAGACCCAGGGTCATCTGTGCCACCTGCCCAAGCCTGTCAGTCTCCAGCTCTGTCCTTTTTTTTTAAGATTTTATTTTATTTATTTATTTTTAAAGACTTTATTTCTTTATTTGACAGACAGAGATCACCAGTAGGCAGAGAGGCAGGCGGGGGGTGGGGAGGAAGCAGGCTCCCCACCGAGCAGAAAGCCTGATGCGGGGGCTCAATCCCAGGACCTTGGGACCATGACCTGAGCCGAAGGCAGAGGCTTTAACCCACTGAGCCACTCAGGTGCCCTAAGATTTTATTTTATTTTTCATTTTTATTATTATTTTTTAAGATTTTATTTATTTATTTGACAGAGATCACAAGTAGGCAGAGAGGCAGGCGGGGGTGGGGGGCGGCGGAAGTAGGCTCCCTGCCGAGCGGAGAGCCCAATGCGGGGCTCCATCAAGCCTGGGATCAAGCCCCGTGTTGGGCTCTCTGCCCCCTCGCCTGCCTCTCTGCCTACTTGTGATCTCTCTCTGTCAAATAAATAAATAAAGTAAAATCTTAAAAAAAAAATAGTTATATACCCCACTGACTGAGCCAGCTGTGGACCCTCCAGCCCTGTCCTATTTTTTTTTTAAATTTTATTTATTTATTTGACAGACAGAGATCACAAGCAGGCAGAGAGGCAGGCAGAGAGAGAGGAGGAAGCAGAGTTTCCGCTGAGCAGAGAGCCCGATGCGGGGCTTGATCCCAGGATCCTGGGATCACGACCCGAGCCGAAGGCAGAGGCTTTAACCCACTGAGCCACCCAGGCGCCCCAGCCCTGTCCTTCTTGATCCCTGACCCCTGACTCTGCCTGACCCTCCTCTCCATCCCCATGATGCTGGTCCTAGCCCTGACTCAGGCCTTGTCCTCTCACCCTGGACCCTCAGCCAGCCTCCAGTCTGTCCTCCCTCCTGGCCCCAGCACCCCCCCACAACGAAGTCCAGGGTTCTCAGCCTGCTGAAGGGTTCACCAAGATGAGTCCACACTCCACGAGCCACAGGGGCAGGACATCCTGGAGACTGGAGGCACAGGTCACCTGTGGCCGCCACCCCCCAGACCTCCCCATGCCCTCTGTCCACCTGCAGACTCACCTGCTCCCCAGGGTAGGCTGTCCTCCGCCTCCTCCTCTGCCAGTGCAGGCACCAGGCAGCAGCCATCAGCAGGAGAGCCACGGGCAGCAGCAGCAGCAAGAGGAGCAGCAGGGGGGCCTGGGGGGCTGGCAGAGCTGTGGCCTCCAAGGCCCTGGGACTCCTTGGGGGCAGCAGCGTGGAAGAGTCTGAGGCAAGAGAAGAGGCTGGGTGACTGAGGAGAAGGGCTGGGCCAGACAAGGGAAGGAAACAAAAGCAGGCCCGGTGCTGGCTGTGTGACTTGAGGTGGGCCACCTGCCTCTCTGTGCCTCAGTCTCCTCACCTGTAAAATGGGGATGTTCATTATACCCACTGGGTAAGGTGGTCATGAAAATTAAATGAGTGGCCACACGGGAAGTTCTTAGAACAGTGTGGTCCCGGTCAGTTTGCATTCTCTTTTACAATTTGACATATGTATTTTTAGTGCTTATGTATTGATTTGTTTATTCCTCTTTTTCCTTCAGTGGGCTGTGATCTCCCTGTGGGCTCCGGGGTCTTTGTGCCCTCTATACCCCCACCCCGCTGCTCTCTCTTCTCCTCACCTGCCGGACTCCAGGCACATGTGCCTCTTCACTGTTCCTTAAACATGAAGGCAGGTTTCTGCCTCAGGGCCTTTGCACTGGCTGTTCTCATTTTCCCAAGCCTCAGCGACGTTCCAGCCAACCACCTCACGCCATGATTCAATCACCCTGTTGTAATTTGCCTGCATGGGGCTCAGTACACTCAGATCTTTTCCTGTTAATTACTTGGTTGCATGTTTGTTGCCTGTTGCCTCAATTAGCATGTCAACCCTACACGTGTAAGCACCTGGGTCTCATTCTGAGTTGTGTCGCCAATGCCGGGTACCCAGGAGGTGCCTAATAAAATGTGGTCGAATGAACAAACAGTCATAAATGTAAATACAAATGAGCAATGAAGCTTAATATAGAGGGCAAGATGATTGGAAGTATGGGGAGAAAGTAAGAAAATTAGAGGGGAAGGTTTTTAAATATCTCTCTCAGGGGAGCCTGGCTGGCTCAGTCGGCGGAGCGAGCGACTCTTCACCTCAGGGTTGCAAGTTTGAGCCCCACCTTGGGTGTAGAGATTACTAAAAAGAAAAATAAAGACGAGAACTCGACAGATGCAGTACCAAACACAAGGACAGAAAGCTTCCGAATAATACCAGGGTAAGGTGGGAAGAATACGTTCACACAGACTCAACCCTGATCCTGCCAAGAAAATTAATCTCATTTTTTCTGTTCCTCCGAAGATGGGGTCAGTTACAGAACTGGTTATGGACTTGGCCACAAAGTAAACTTTTTTTTTTAAAGATTTTATGTACTTATTGGAGAGAGAGAGAGAGAGAAAGAGCGAACACACGAATGGGGGTCCAGGAGAGGGAGAAGCAGGCTCCCCGCTGAGCAGGGAACCCAACGCAGGACTCGATCCTAGGACCCCGGAATCATGACCTGAGCCAAAGGCAGAAGCTTAACCAACTGAACCACCCGGGTGCCCCAAAGTAAACCTTAATATGCTGGGCCAAGTCAGGTATCCACAGCGCATAGTCTCTCACATACTCTGATGACATTATTTCTCATTGATCTCTTAAAGCCGTGGGGCCATTGACACATGGTCTCTGGCGACTCTGAATTCCCACGCGCCATCCTTGTTAAATACACACTTGTTCCTAGAGACTTAGTAGGGGACAGAAGGATGTAAAATATCTCACTAATTTTTAAAAAAATACTTTAAATCTTTAAAACAAAACAAAACAAAATAGAATCGAAAATACAGTATCAGGTATGTGTTCAAATAGTACTACTCTGGAGACATTTGGTTAAATATGATTTGTGATTTCAATGATGAATTTTTTTTTAAAGATTTTATTTATTTATTTAACAGAGAGAGAGATCACAAGTAGGCAGGGAGGCAGACAGAGAGAGGGGAAAGCAGGCTCCCTGATGAGCAGAGAGCCCGATTCGGGACTTGATCCCAGGGTCCTGGGATCGAGTCCTGCATTGGGCTCCCTGCTCTGCGGGAAGCCTGCTTCTCTCTCTCCCACTCCTCCCTGCTTGTGTTCCCTCTCTTGCTGTGTGTCTCTCTGTCAAATAAATAAATACATCTTTTTAAAAAAAGAATAATAATTTTAAAATTATGAAGTCCAATAGCATCGTTCTAAAGGACTGATTTGCTGCTGTCCAGGGCTAAGGATGGGAATTATTCAAAGGGGGTCAAGTTAAGTCGTGTGATTGCGGTGGGGATCACAAGAAGCCACACGTATGATAAAATTGCAAAGACATCTATGCTTTTAGGGAGTGAATTGTGTCCCTCAAAATTCATACATTGGAATCCTAACCCCCAGTACCTTGGAAGGGGACCTCATTTGGAGACAGGGTCTTTACACCGAGAATCAAGTTATAATGAGGTCATCAGGGCGGGTCCCTCAGCCCATATGACAGGTGTCCTTATAAAAAGGGGAAATCTGGACACGGAGGCGTGCACAGAGGGAGAAAGCCAAGTGAACGTGAAAATGGCCATCCGCAAAGCCCAAGGAGAGAAGCCTGGAGCAGAACCTTCCCTCTGAGCCTTGGGAAGGAGCCAATCCTACCGACGCTTTGATTTCAGACTTCTGACCTCCAGAATCGTGACATAATCTACGTCTGTTGTTGCGATCACCCAGTTCGCGCTACTTAGTCCCGCCAGCCCTAAGGTACCAACACGCGCGCGTGCGCGTGAACACACGCGAGGGCACACAAGTGCGCATGCGTGACTCGTAAACTGGGCATCAACTCTGGACTACACGGCGGGACTGGACCCTGCGGTATTTCTGGTGTGGCTATCGTGCTATCAGGAATGGGAAGCATGGGTAAAAGGAGTCCAGGACCAGCCCCCCACCCCACCCCCTGTACAATTTCTTTGTACCCTCCTTTGAATCTAGAATGATTCTAAAAGAAAACGTTTTAAAAACAAGACCACCATTCATTTCCTACAAAAGTAACGACCGTGAACATTCAATTGGCGGGGGTGGGGGAGTGAATTCACTTAAAACAAAAACATAAACAAAAACAAAAACAAAAACCTTTAAAAACCTTGGTTGTTAGAGGGGCCCATGGATGGCTCGTGGGTTAAGCCTCTGCCTTCAGCTCAGGTAATGGTCTCAGGGTCCTGGGATGGAGCTCCGCATAGGGCTTTCTGCTCCGCGGGGAGCCTGCTTCCCCCCACCCCCACCCCTGCCTACCTCTCTGCCTACTTGATATCTCTCTCTGTCAAATAAATAAATAAAAAATCTTTATAAAAAACAAAAAATCTTGGCTGCTAGAGAATCTGCACTTACACAAGCGGTTGCCATGTTTCTACAGGACAGGGCTGCCTTGGAGAAATAGGCAGGGGTTATGGTTTCCTTGTCAGAGGTGAGGAAACTGAGGCCCAGCTAAAGGACTGAACTTGGGGGAACACGCCCAAAGTCACACAGCCAGTGGGAGCAGGGTGGGGTCTGGGCTGGCCAGGACAGGGGGGTGAGGGGCTGTGGGATGGGGGAGGGAAGGGGGGCTGGGGGATGCTGGGGGGGGCTTTTACCGGGCTGACATTGCAGCTCCAGGCACCCAGAGAAATTCCTGCGGGTGATCCAGGGTTTCAAGGCCGCCAGCTGCTGGGAGGTGTCCTGCAGGAGGTGGGAGATGTTGGTCTGGACGAAGCGAAGACAGCTGGGGAGGGGCTGGGGGCAGGGGAGGGAGACGTCACCAGGGCTTCGCCCCCACAGTCTGCTCAGGCTAAGGGCCTTCCCTGCCTGGCAATGCCTACTGGGGGCCCCCCCTTGGAGGCCTGGGTCACAGAGGGAGTTCGGACCACTGCCCCCTGGGGTTGCTAGGGGGAGAGAACCCCTACGCAGTGCCCAGCAATAGGACCTGAGAAATAAACTCGGAATCGGTGTACTGGACCCAGGACCCCCGCCCTCCTTTAGTCCCTGGAGAAGTGCTCTTTCCAGCAATGGGGTTCCCAGGGGGCCGGGGGTTCTAGCCCCACCTCCCGTGGGTTGCTAGTCAAAGGAAATCTCCAGTAAGGTCTAGCATAGCTTGGCTTCCAATCCCCAGGAAGGCAACTCGCTCCCCTAGCTTGTCCCCAAGTTCAGGGCTTACCTGGAAAGCACATAAAGTGACAAAGTGTATCTCCGTGTTGACGTCCTCCAGTAGGATTTGCATGCGGGACCCGGCCACAGCCTTGAGCCGTCCTATCCAGTGCTGGGCCAGGACCAGGCGCCAGAAGGCCCCGCAGAGCTCGTCCTGGGAAAGACAGCCCAAGCTCGGGTCTGCCCAGCAGAGGTGGCTGGGGGCTTGGACTGGTGGGGCAGGAAGGGTGAGGGGCTGGGGCTGGGAGTCCTGCATCCCCGGGATGGGTGGGGGGGAGGAGGAGGAGGAGGGGATGGCAGCCGGTCAGCCAACTGGTCCCCCGAGGGGCGGTGCTTCTCAAGTCTCTCCTTCCCACCTCAGCCCTAGCCCCACCCATCGGTGACTCACGTCCTGCAGGTTGGAGGCGACGGTGACTGGGTAGTCCTGAAGCAGGTAATCAGACTGCGGGAGAAAACAGGGTCAGGCCAGGCAGAGGACGGGAGAAAACAGAACTATGGAGACGCAGAGGCAGAGAAAGAGGGGGACAGTGAGCCGAAGGGGACAGAGACCCACACACAGAGGGGACAAATGAAGAGAGCGGGGTATAGGGACCCAGAGAGAGGGGGACAGCGAGCCAGAGAAAGAGCGGGATAGTGAGCTGAGGGGGACAGAGACCCACAGAGAGGGAACCAATGAGGAGAGTATGGGACAGTGACCCAGAGAAAGCAGGACAGCGAGCCAGAGGGACACAAACACAGGACACAAGGACAAGGACACAGAGAGTGGGGGACAGGGACCCACAGAGAGAGGGGGAGACAGGGACCCCGTGAGGGGGACAATGAACCAGAGAAAGGGGACAGGGAACCCTAAAGAAGGACACCTAGACGGGGAGCTCAGTCCCAGTGACAGAGCCGGGGCCTCAGGCAGGCGCCCGGGGAGGCCAGGACAAGCCCCTCACCAGCTTGCGGATGGTGGCCGAGAAGGTGGAGGAGATGGGGCTGTGGCTGAAGGAGCAGTCGGGGGTCCCGCGGAGGCCAGGGCTGAGCAGCAGCAGCAGCAGCAGGGAGGTCTGGGGGCGCGACACGGGGCGGGGGCGCCCTCTGTTGGCTCCACACGCACCCCTCGCCTGCGCCCCCCCAGCCCCCATCTCTCTCTCTGCGTCTTTCTCCCTTTCCAGGTCTCATTCCCTCCCGTCCAGGGCTCGGCCCTCCTCCTTCTGGCTTCCGTGTCCCTCTGGGAGCAGCCTTCCCCAGTCTCCTCTCTGCCTCTACGCTGGCCCTTCTGGCTCCTCTCCCCATCTGCCAGCTGCGCCTGAGGCTCCCATCTCTGCTCGCCTCAGCCCCAGGCTTTCCCTCTCTGCTCCTCTCTCCCGTTTCTCCCTCCGCCTGGGTCCTGCCTTCCCGGTTTGTACCCACCTCCCTCCATTTCTTTCCCCTACCCCTGCCCATGTCCCCCACCCTTGTCCATGTCCTGCTCCTCTGTCCATGCCCCTCTCCTCTGTCCATGTCCCGCACCCCTGCCCATGTCCCCCACCCCTGTGCACATACCCTGCCCTGTCCATGTCCCACCCCGTCCATGTTTCCACCCCTGCCCATGTCCCCCCTCCTCTGTCCATGTCCCTCTGTCCTGCCCATGTTTCCCACCCCTGTGCATGTACCCCGCCCCACCCATGTCACACCCCTGCCCATATCCCCCACCCTTGCCCATGTCCTCACCCCGTGCATGTTCCCCTGCCCTGTGCACATGCCCCACCCCTTCCTTCTCTCCCTTACCCCTGTCCATGTCCCCCTCCTCTGTGCATCTGCTCTCTCAGCTCCGCCCACCTTGGTACTGCTCTGCCTTTCCCCTGCCTTGTCCCCCAGGTATACGCACTGTTGGGCTCCTGCCTGGCGCCAGCACTATCATCTCGGCCGGAGGCCCCTCATGCCTATGGCCGGATCTTGGAGGGGACAGAAGAGGGAGTCTCAGACCCTCACACCCCAGCCCCTTCCTCACCCGCCCCTTCACCTCCCCACCCCTCCCTTGGCTCCTTGATGTGGCTAAGTTTCCGCCTCCTACTCCCTCGGGCTTCCTGCGTGAGCCCCAGTTATGGTGAAAACTCATCTCCCCTTCTAAGAACCCCGACGTCCGGTCCCCGGAACCCTTCCCAGGCCAGGGACCCAGCGACCTGACCCCCATCCCTCCTCCCTCATCCAGGAGGGGGACCCCAGCCCCGCCTCTCGGGGACCCGGAGTCCATTTCTCCTCACGCACCAGGCTTGCCCCGGCTGGGCGTGGAAGGGGCCAGACAGGGTGACAGCCAGAGATCGAAAGCGAAAGGAAATTTTGGGGGGCGACAGTGAGCTGGGGTGGATCTGGCTGAAGCGAGGGGCGCCACCTGGTGGTGACAGGTGGCGGCAGACTCGCGCCCCCAGAGTCCTGAGCTGGGTCGAAGCTCCGGCTGGGACACACGACGAAGGGGGAGCTGCCCCCAGCCGGAAGCAATGACCGCAGGGCAAGGAGGCGGCCAGCCTGGGGCCTTCATCCTTGCCTTGTATAGGGAAGACTGGTTGGAGATGGACAGAGGCGCCAGGAGGAGGAGGGCCGGGCACTGGACGGAGTGGAATGGAACCTGGAAAGGGAGAGACAGAAGGGGGTCGAGGCGGGGTGGGGGGTTGGCAGGTGAAGGGTGCGTGTGGGGCCAACAGAGGGCATCCCCACCGCGAGCGGTGCCCACAGACCTCCCTGCTGTTGCTGTCCTGCCCTGGCCTCCGGGACTGCCCCTTGTGACATAGTCTCACCACCATCTTGGATGTGTGGGCTAAGGGTAGTTTCTGGGGGGCTCCAGGGGTCCTTGGCTTGTATCTGCATAACTCCATCCCCAACTCTGTCTTCACCTGGCCTTCTTCTCTAGAAGTGTCTCTCCTCTGGGTGTCCCTTGTAAGGGCACTCGTCATGAGATGTAGGGCCCACTTGGATAACCCAGGATGATCTTTGCTCAAGATCCCCAACTTTATCATATCTGCAAGGACTGTTTTCCAAATAAAGTCACATTCATAGGTTCCAGGGGGTAAGGATGTGGACATATCTTTTGGGTGGGGGGTTGACCATTCAAACCACTAAGTTCTCACCAGGCTGTTTCCCACCTCTGGGCCTTTGCACATGCTCTCCTCTGCCTGGACTGCTCTCTAGCCACATCAGATCCTCATGGTCCTTCTGGATACAGTGCACGCACTCATCATCAGGGAGAACCAAATCACACCCACAATGAGATCACCACACACCAGTTAGAACGGTCACCATCAAAAAGAAGTATTAGGGGGCCTGGGTGGCTCAGTCTATTAAGGTCTGGTGGCAATGTAAATGGGTGCAGCCACTATGGAAAGTGGTATGATGCTTTCTCAAAAAAATTCTGTGAAAATAATAGATCTACCCCATGATGCAAAAATCCCACATCTGGGTATTTGTCCCAAGGAAATGAAATCAGTCTCTCAAGAGGTATCTCTTTGTTCACTGCAGCCTCATTCACAATAGCAAGATAAGACCTAAGGGTCCGCTTAGGTCCATGATGGATGGGTGAATGGAAAAAGAAAATGTGGTGTACACACACAATGCAATCTCTTTCGGCCATAATAAGAAGGAAATCCTGCTGTTTGCAATGACGTGGGTACATCTGGAGGATGTGATGCTAAGTGAAATAAACCAGAGAAAGATGAATCTTGTAGGGTATCACTTATATGTGGAATCTATTTTTTTTTATTAAAGATTTTATTTATTTATTTGACAGAGAGAGATCACAAGCAGGCAGAGAGGCAGGCAGAGAGAGAGGAGGAAGCAGGCTCCCCGCCGAGCAGAGAGCCCGACGCGGGGCTCGATCCCAGGACCCCGAGATCACGACCCGAGCCGAAGGCAGCGGCTCAACTCACTGAGCCACCCAGGCGCCCCTTATATGTGGAATCTAAAAAAGGCAATTCAGAGCGCCAGCGAGTAGCCCCAGCCTGGGGCTGGGGTGTGTGTGTGCAGGGGAGATGGGGAGATGTTGGTCAAAACTCACAAAGTTCTGAGGATCCAATGTACAGCATGGCGACCATAAATAACAATACTGTATTGGGGCGCCTGGCTGGCTCGGTCGCTTAAGCATCCAGCTCTTAATTTCGGCTCAGGTTACGATCTCAGGGTCGTGGGATTGAGCCCTACATCGGGCTCTGCACTGGGCGTGGAGCCTGCTTGGGATTCTCTCTCTCCCTCTGCCCCTGCTCCCTCTCTCTCTCAAAAAATAATAATAAACTCTCTAAACAAAACAAAAAAATCAATACTGTATTGTCCATCTGAAATTTCCTAGAGGTTGGTTTTTGCTTTGCTTTTGGGTATATCTGAATTTTGTTTCCAGTTTGATTAAGACGGTGGATCTTAAGTGTTCTCATCAGGCACAAAAAGGTAACTTTGTGAAGCGATGGGCGTGTCCATTAACTTGATCACCATAACCATTTTACAATGTATGGGTATATTAAGTTACCATGTTCCACACACTTAAAAACCATGTTGTATATCTAAAACATATATAATCTTTCCTTGTCAATCATACCTTAATAAAGCTGGAAAAAAACTTCAACACTCATGGCAACTTCCTTGGGAAGGTAGCCACCACCCATCTTTCCCTCCCTCATACACACACACACACACACACGCTCACGTAGTTTGGGTAGGGTGCTATCTCCAGGCACCCCAAGTACCCTGAGTTTCCTCTCTTATTACAGTACATGTCACCTTACCTTCTGTCTTCCAACCAGAGATGAGCCTACCTCTCCTCTGCTCACACACCTTCTGTGGCTCCCTATTGCCCTTAGGACAAATTTCCAGCCCTTCTGCCACAGGGCCCACTTTCCTTTTATCTCTTCCCCTTCATCCCCCTCCCCAAACCCTTGAAAAGATCCTCAGTCCTCAGCTCCAAATCCAGCCTGGCGCGAGGGCTCCTCTGGGTCCCCCGGTGTCCTGCATCCCCTCCACAGATGTACGGATTATGGGTTCCCAGCACAGGCTGGGGGCTTGTTGGATTGCTGGGTCTGACTTTTCTTTGGGTTTCTAGCTTTGCCCTGCCAGGGCCAGGCACACAAGAGGACCCAGGAGATACGTCTCATCGCGTCAGGCCTGGCAAGAGTCGCTTCCAACCCTGGCTGGGTCACTGTGGGAGCTTGGCCAGCCCCTTATCCTCACTAAGCCTCAATTTCTTCAACTCCAAATCGAGGGCTGAGGTGGTAAATAAGAAAATATGAAGTCCCCTCCACATCTGTGCGTCTGGGAATCTCTTGCTTGGCTGTCCTTCCTTGTCCTTCCTTGCACCCTGCTTGGGGGTGGGGGGAACCTCAGGCACGGTCACATGACTCATTTTGTTCAATGAGAGTGAGAGTGAGGACAGTAACAAGCGTCACTTCTGCATGAGATTAACAGGGCAGGGAGTGGATCTTTAATGGCAGAAACCATGTTGAATTGGGCCTCCGTCAGCCCAATTCACGTGAATCAAGTCAGCAGAGCCTGCGTGGCTCTGATGAACAGAGGGCCCCTGCCACCGCCAATGGACAGCTAGTGTGAGCAACCAATGAACTTGTGGTTGACGACCACAGAGGTCTGGGGGTTGTTAATGCAGCAAAGCCTCGCCTGTCCTGTTACACCTGCCATCTCTGCTCCCTGCCCTCTTCACTTCACATTCAGCCTGGCTTAGCTACCTTGTCGCACTGAACAGATGCTTCTGGATTATTCACGTGCTTTCAGTCTATCTCCTCTTGCGGTGGGCGGGATACCTGGCCCTGGAGATGTCCACTGGAACCTCTGATTGTTCCCTTGCATGGCCAAAGGGCCTCTGCATATACGACTTTGTTAATTATCTTGAGATGGGGAGATTATCATGGGTTGAGTAGGTCCAGTGTCACCACAGACGGATTTGGAAGGGAAGGAGGGAGGTGAGAAGATCACAGTCATCGTGATGCCATGAGAGAAAGACTCGAGTGGCCACTGCTGGCAATGAGAAGTGATGCAGGGGTGCCTGGGTGGCTCAGTTAAGCGTCTGCCTTCGCCTCAGGTCGTGATCCTAGGGTGCTGGGATCAAGCCCCACAATGGGCTCCTTGCTCAGTGGGGAGCCCCTGCTTCTCCCTCTGTCCCTGTCACCCCCCCACCCCGCTTGTGGTCTCTCTCAAATAAATAAATAAATTCTTAAAAAAAAAAAAAGTGTTAGGTGGTCATGCACCAGGGAAAGTGATCCTCCCTCCCCTTGGGCTCTAGCTAGCAATGCAGTCCTGCTGACACCTTGATTTTCTCTCAGTGAGACCCACTTCAAACGTCTGATGTCCAGGACCCTACGATAATACATTTGTGTTGTTTTACTTAAGGCACGAACTTTGTTACAGCAGCGACAGGAGCCTAATACACCTGTCGCCTGCTAGCACACGGGCTCCTGAGGCCAGCGGTCTCACCAGCACCTAGAACAGCGCCTCACTCACAGCGAATGCTCGCTGGGTATTTGCTGCCTGATTGGAGGCTGCACAGACCAGGTCCTCCTGCCCACCTCCCAGGACAGAGATGATTGGCTCAGAGGCAGAGGCCTGACCCAAGCTGGCCAATCAGATTTTCTCTCCCTGGAAGCAGCGTGGACACTTGCCTGGGCTCTGGACTTGGGGGGGTTGTGGACCTGGCTGGCGGTCACCTTCCGCTGGTTAAAGCAACAAGATTACTAGGAAGGGGGGCGCCTGGGTGGCTCAGTGGGTTAAGCCGCTGCCTTCGGCTCAGGTCACGATCCCAGGTCCTGGGTTCGAGCCCCACATCGGGCTTTCTGCTCAACAGGGAGCCTGCTTCCTCCTCTCTCTCTGCCTGCCTCTCTGCCTACTTGTGATTTCTGTCAAATAAATAAATAAATAAATCTTTAAAAAAAAAAAAAAAGATTACTAGGAAGGACATTAAGGCAGCCCATGGGATCCTGGGGGGAACTGTCAAACCACAGATGGGAACAAGAGCCTTCCAGGGACTTCCCTCCAGCTCTCTCATTCCTTTCTTTTCCAAACATCCAGATCCTGGGAGAGGTAATTATTCTGCCCAGCCTTAGTCAGATCCTGACAGGAGGCTGGCTGCCTATTCCCATTTGCCTCATGACAGAATTAACCTCTAACGAGCAGCAAGCATTCACAAAGCATGTCCCGTGTACCCACCAAGTCAATCAGTCTGGTTGGAACTATTAGTCCCATTTTGCAGATGAGGAAACAGGCGCAGAGCAGTGAAGAAGCTTTCCAAAAGTCACATCGCTGTAAAAGGTGACAGAAGCAGACAGGTAGGGACAGAAAACTCCAGAGATGGGGCGCCTGGCTGGCTCAGTCAGTGGAGCATTGGACCTGAATGTTGGGGTCATGGGTTCAAGCCCCATGTTGGGTATAGAGATTATGAAAGAAAATGAAGTTAGGGGCACCAGGGTGGCTCAGTGGGTTAACCTCTACCTTCAGCTCAGGTCATGATCTCAGGGTCTTGGGACCGAGCCCCTCATCGGACTCTCTGCTCGGCAGGGAGCCTGCTTCATCCTCTCTCTCTGCCTGCCTCTCTGCCCGCTTGTGATCTCTCTCTGTGTCAAATAAATAAATAAAATCTTAAAAAAAAAAAGAAAAGAAAGTTAAAGAAAAGAAAAGCCCCAGACGGGGTATCTGGGTGGCACATGGTTAACCGACTGCCTTTGGTTCAGGTCATGACCCTGGAGTTCCAGGATCGAGTCCCACATCGGGTTCCCTGCTCAGCGGGGAGTCTGTTTCTCCCTCTCACCCTCCCCCTCTCACGCTCGCTCTCTTTCTCCCAAATAAATGAATACAACCTTTTTTAAAAAATAAAAAAAATACTATTAAAAAGAAAAAGAAAGAAAAGCCCCAGAAATCAAAGAGAAAGAAGGAAAAAGAAAAGGAGGAAGGAAAAAAAGACCCCAGAAATCATGTGCCTCCAAGAAAGGACCAGACCTGGTTCCTGCATACTTTTGGTTTCTCCAGGACCTGGGGCCCCTCAGATGTATGTCTTGCCCTATTTTCTGAGGGAGGTCTCTGCAGCCTTCCAGAAAATTCCCTCTTATCCTAAGCTAGCATGAATGGGGTCCTGGCTTCCCAAAGAATTCTGAAACGGGCATTGTGCTGGAGCCACTCAGATGGGTTCATGGGAATGGACGGTTAAAAATTCAGGAATTTTGTCAGCCTGTTTGTTGTTCAGTCATCTGGGCTGGAAATCTGACATGGTGGGAGCATGTCCCAGTTCCAATGGGAACCTGCGAGTGCTACTTACCAGGCCTTTATCCTACTCCTGAGAGCCACTGTGCTTTTACTCTGTACCAGCACACCACGGATCCTGAAACGACGCATTGGCAGAGCAAGTCAAAGAGCGAGAGCCTCAGGATGGAGAAGACCCGGGGGGAAACAAGAGGCCCTGGGGTCCTGTCCGGGGCTTCTTAGAGTTCCCTTTATCTGTTTGACAAACACTGTGTTGTACCAGAGCCAGCCCACCCGGCTGCTGAGTCTCTGAACTCGGATGGCCTCGAACTGACCAGAAGTTGCTACTCCCCCACTTCCTCCCCTCAGAAGCACAGCCAAGGTTGGTTAGAGTTTATTGGAGGACATGGAAGTCCTAATAAAAGAAAGTTCCAGGCTTCTGGTGTCTGTCAGAGTCCATCTCTCCTCTGTCCAAGGTGGAGCAGGAGGCACTCGGGCATCAGTCTCCCATGGGCAGCCACAGGGCCTTGGTCCGTGCTGCTCGCAGCCCCAGCTCTTGGCCTGCCCCCTGGGCTTCCTGATCCCAGGCGCGAGGACAGCCCCGGTTCACCCACACCGGCTTCAGGTTTCCAGCTGAGGCCCACTCCACAAACTGGGAGCCCTGGCATGAGAAGAGGGGGATCAGGACTTCTGCCAGCTGGGATGCCAAGTAGCTGTGTCTTATTACTGAGGGGCCTGATGGCTTGACCTAGGCTCTGTTTCTACAATGCTCGGTCTGTAGTCCACAGACCTTCCAGATGCTGAGGGAAACAAGGCTGACCTTTGCGGCTAGGGGATTTCCTCCCCATTAACGGCCCACATTGAAAGGAATGGGGCTTGGGTTCTTGGTGACAAGGAGTTCCCCTGTTATCATCAGGAGGGTGGACAGTGGGCCTCTGGTTCTGCTACTAGGGTGTGGTCCTTAGCAACAGGTTGTCCAATGAGATGAGGTTTTTGGGCCCTTGTTGCTATGCTAAGGAGACCCCCTTACTTAGCAAACTGGCTCTAAAAGGGCAGGACCTCCTCACCCGGTTGTCCTCCCTAGTAACTGGAACTCTAAGGTGGCAATGCCCTGATTCCAGAAAAGGAAGAGGCTGTCGGTGAGGTTCGAGACGGCGAAAAGACAGCAAAGCAAAGGGTACCTCAGCAGATCCGAAGTACCACAGGGCCTGGACATCCTGGTGCAAGGCCAGGCAGCGGGTCAGGTGGTCCCGGTCGCCAGTCACCACATTTACCAGGCCTGCTGGCAATAAGGCGGCCATATCCTAGGGGACAGTAGAGAGGATTGGGCGGGAAGGGAGTCAGAGACCCGGAGGCAATAGGCTGGGTGAGGAGTGAGCATCCAGGGAGAGCCCTTGGGGCTCCTGGAAGGAACGGGACGCAGGTCATGAGTGGCGAACACTTGAGGCCTGGACAGAACGGTCTCGGGGTCGATGAGCAATGCCAGGCTTAGATGGGGGTGGGGTGGGGGGGTTACCATGGTTACCAAGGGGTGGGGTGAGTACAAGCCTGGGGCACCTCCCATCCACCTGCTGCCCCAGGGGCTGCTGGGAGCGCAGCAGGAAGGCGGGAAACTGTACCTGGCAGACCTCCAGGGCGGGGATGGGACAGGCCCCGCTGGGCACCAGGACCACAGTGTTGCCATGGGCCAGGGCGGCAGCCAGCAGGGACACGAAGGCAAGCAGGGGCCACTCGTCAGGGCACACAACGGCCAGCACGCCCAGCGGCTCCCGCAGCCGGAGCACCGGGCCTTTCAGCTCTGCCACCTGCGGGGACAGGCAGGAGGTCAAGGGCTGGGCACAGGAGCCTCGTCGTCTGCCCCATTCCTCCTCTCCCCACCTTTCCTCTCCTGTAACAATGCCTGTGATGATTCACTGGTCAAAGCGCAGAGCCGACTGGAGCCAGGCTGTGGGCTCTGCCCCTCACCAGCTGTGTGACCTCGGGGGAGTTACTTAACCTCTCTGGGCCTCAGTTCCCCATCTTTCAAATGAGCCGAACGGTGCTTCCCTCAGAGGTTTGGTGTTGAAATGAAATAAATTGTGTGTAGAGAGCTCAGAACCTGGCCCGTGGGTTTGTTTCTGTGTGTGTGTGTATAATTTTTTTAAAACTTTATTGAATATAATTGACATTCACTAAACTGCGTGCATTTTAAGGGTCATAATATGTTATTTCTTTCTTTCTTTTTTTTTTTTAAGTAACTTTATGCCCAACATGGGGCTTGAGCTCATGACCCCGAGATCAAGTTTTATACTCTACCAACTGAGCCTGCCAAATGCCCTCAAATCACTTGAAACCATCACTCAATCAAGATAATGGACTTCACTCCCCCAAACCTCCGGGTGCCCATTAGTGATCCTTTCCACCTGACTCCACCTGAACCCTCTCCCTCCTCAACCACCGCTCTGCTTCCGCTCACTACAGTTTGTCTTTTCTAGAATTTTCTAGATACAGAATTATATAGGCTCCACTGTTTCTAATTTGGCTTCTTTCACTCCTCAGAGCCCCTTTGAGATTCACCCACGGGACGCTGAGCAGGGCCCCGCTGTTACGGGTGAGGCACGCTTTGTTCATTAACCTCCCAAGGGACGTTTGGATTACTCCCACTTTTTGTTTTATTTATCATATTTATTTATTTGTTTTAAAAATAAACTCCAGGGGCGCCTGGGTGGCTCAGTGGTTGGGGCCTCTGCCTTCGGCTCGGGTCACGATCTCGGGGTGCTGGGATCGAGTCCCACATCGGGCTCTCTGCTCAGCGGGGAGCCTGCCTCCTCCTGTCTCTCTCTGCCTACTTGTGATCTGTCAAATAAAAAAAAAAAAAAAAAAAAAAATCTTAAAAATAAACTCCAGGCGCCTGGGTGGCTCAGTGGGTTGAGGCCTCTGCCTTCATCTCCGGTCATGATCCCAGGGTCCTGGGATTGAGCTCCACATCGGGCTCTCTGCTCAGCGGGGAGCCTGCTTCCCTTCCTCTCTGCCTGCCTCTCTGCCTACTTGTGATCTCTGTCTGTCAAATAAATAAATAAAATCTTAAAAAAATAATAAAAATAAAAAATAAATAAATAAAAATAAACCCCATGCCCAAAGAGCGGCTCAAACTCACTCCCCCTGAGATTAAGAGTCACGTGCGGCACGGATGGGGCCGGGCGCGAGACTGCTTCCAGTCCTCAGCTACTAGGAATAATGTCGCTATAAAATTGGGGCATAAATCCCATATGGATACATGTTTTCACTGTTTTCAGATTAAAACCTAGGAGTTAGGGGCACCTGGGTGGCTCTGTCAGTTGGGCTTTCGACTCTTGGTTTCGGCTCAGATGATGATCTCAGGGTCGTGAGATCGAGCCCCATGTCGGGCTCCTCGCTCAGTGCAGAGCCTGCTTGAGAGTCTCCCTCCCTCTGCCCTCCCACTCGTGCTCTCTCACTGTCTTCCCGCAAGTCCAGCTCACTCCCAGGTCCTTGCTCTGACTCCCACCCCAAGCTGCCCTCGCTGTCTGCCGGCTCACACGACCCTCTCACCTGCAACACATGGCCCTGGGCCTGGGCACGGGCGCCCCAGGCCCGGAGCTGCCTGGCGCTCAGCTTCACCTCCGCCTGGGCGTCCTTGAGCTTCACGCCATGCCTCTCCAGCCTCGAGGTGAGGGCAGACTCCCGGCGCTCCAGGGCAGATGCGAGGGCCCACAGCAGGGTCGCCCGGGTCCCTGGCGACTGGCCCACCCAGCTGGGGGGAAGGGGACACAGTGCAAATTAGGGTCAGCTTTCTGGTCCTGGATCCTTCCAGATGTCCCTCCTCTGTCCGCAGCCCCAACGATGGGGCTCCAGGCCCCACGGCCCCATCTGCTTGGGGAGGGGAGTGAGGGCCACAACCCATGTCCTGTCAGCCTTGGGAGTTTGGACCTCACAGCCCACCAGTCCCAGACCCCATATGCACTCAGCCCTTGGGGGTCTCAGACCACTCTCTCTAACGCCCATTACCTCTGGGTTCTCCCAAATGACTTCCTTACCCAGGGGCAGCCTGGTGAGCGGCCTCCACGGCCCCTCGGACATCCTTGGCTCCTCCCTCAGCCACGTAGCTGTGGAGATTGCCTTGCAAATCCTGGATGGGTCTGGAGCTCCGGGACACCGGAGCTTGGAGACGGCCGCCGATGAAGAGCCCATAGGGGGCTGCTGGGCTGGAGGAGGGTGAGGCGTGGGTGTGGGTCCTGGGGTCACGTCTCCTCAGACCCTGTGCTCCACCCCGCCATGCCTCTGGGAGAGCTCAGTCCTTCATTCAGCAGAATGGGGACTCTCCTTAGGAGAGAGGGTCGGTGTGGGGCCACACACGGGGACCCCTCAAGACCACGATGAACCCCCCCCCCTCCAGCCCACGAGGAGCCAGCCCCAACCTCCCTTCTCCCCCTCCCCTCCCCGGGGGGATTCTGGGAGTCGCAGCCCCTGACACAGCTCACCTGGGTCCTGTTTCAGGCCCTGCTGGTAGGGTGGAGGGGACAGCGAGACCAAAGGTGTCATAGTTCAGATTCTCAGAAAAGTAAGACAGCCGGGCGGGGGTCCCTGAGGGCCGCGCGTACTCATACAGACCCTGGGGGAGGGGCAGCGTCAGAAGGATGCAGGGGACGGCGCGAGGTGGCTGAAGGGCTTGACGACGGGGCGGAGGAGGGGCGTACTCACATCGGGGCCCCCGTGCCAGGAAGACCCACTCTCCTTGCAGCCGCCTGCGGGCACCTGAGTGTTTCGCAGGCCGTGGGCATTGATCCAGACGGTGCCCATCTGGAGCCTGTGGGGAGAGAGGGGGACGGGAGACAGAGTGGAAAGTGGTGGGGGGCCTGGAGTCAGGGAAGAGGGGCGGGCAGAACTCCAGAGAGAGGGGATAGAGACCTCAAGACTGAGAAAAAAGAGCAGAAGCTGGGCGCCCCCCAACAGGCTGCCCCCCTGTGGCCCCCGCAGGTGCCGACTGACCCCCAGCCCAGCTCCAGGGCCTGCCCTAGTCTCTCGCTCCACACACTGGCACTGGCTCCTCGGGGCGTTCCGTTGGCCACGGCCAGGGCCTCCTTAGCTGTGCGGAATGGGGAGGCCACAACCACGGGCCAGGGCACCTGGAAGGGGTGAGGACGGAGCTCAGGGGGCCCGGCCAGCTTCTCTCCCCAACATCCGTTAGGGGAGCGGCTTCCAACCGTGAGCAGGCCCCGGACCCAGACCCAGGGGTCACCCCATGGGTGCCTCGGCAGGCGGAGTCTTGCTGCTCAGGTCTGGCCGTAGGTGAGTGGATGGAATAGGATCTCTGGGGCCTTGGAGGGCTCACCTCTGCCTGCGTACACGGGGAAGCCGGGGGCAGGTCAGAGACCAAAGTCGGGGGGAAGAACGGGCTGTCTGAAGGCACATCTCCAGCCTGGAACACCTGAAGAGAAGCAGATCGACAAGTTCACTTCTGGAGCCTCCTCCCTCAGATCTGGGAGTCCAGACCCCCAGCCCCTCCTCCCTCAGACCCAGGAGTCCTTGCCCCCAGCCACTCTCCCCTTAGACCCGGGAGTCCTCGCCCCAGCCCCTCCTCCCTCAGACCCGGGAGTCCAGACCCCCATCCACAGCCTCTCCTCCCTCAGACCCAGGAGTCCTCACCCCCAGCCCCTCCTCCCTCAGACCCAGGGGTCAGGTCTCCAGGTCCCTCCTCCCCTGGCATCCTGGAGTCTGTGCCTGTTGCTCACCTGTGCGCCCTGACTTTGGGCCTCATGCACGTAGCGCTGGGCCAGGTCATGTGCGGCCGCCCCTCGAGCCCCCATGTCCACGGCCCCATCCAGTCCTCGACCACCCCGAAGCCGGGCCATCCTCTCCTGGAGCCGCCTCATCGTCTCGTCCCACACAGACTCCTGGATGAGGAGCCTGAGTCCCCCCTGCGAGGGAGAGGGATGTCAGGGAGGGCAAAGCAGGGCCCGCCTTGAGGGGACAGTCCCCCACAGAAGGCCAAGCCTTGGGGACACACACAGATCAGAGGAGAGTCAGGGAGGAGTGACCGGGGAGCCCAGACACTCACCAAGGCCCAAGAGCCAGGCAGGGGGGCAAGCTACAGAAGGGGGTGACTCAGAGTGAAGACAGAGGTTGGAAAACTAGGGACGTGCACACTCAGAAAAGTGCAGAGAACCTCTAAGAACAAGAGACATGAGGCCCTGCAGAAACAGGAGGGCTGGGATGGGGAGATCCAGGAATCTGAGGTGAAGATGAGCCCCATGCTCCTCTTGTGCTGGTGCAGTAAGAGAACGTGTGACCCAAAACACTGAAAATTACAATTGGTGGAGAGACACGAGGCCTTGAGGTCTGGAGACGGACATGCATGACCCCCAGGACTCAGGGGACCCCGAGCACATGGGCCTTACTGCGTTGCGGTCGGACCAGGCCGCATCCACGACACCCTCCACAGCCGAGTCCACATCCGCCGCCTCCGTCAGCACCAGCAGCGACTCGGCCCCCAGGGCCAGGCCCAGTTCGGCACCCCTGCCCGCCAGGCTCCGCCGAAGGGCACGTCCTTCCTGCAGGATCCCCACCGAATTCAGCTGAGGGAGGGGCCTTCCGGCCTCCCAGCCACGTCCTGTCCCCCTCCCAGCCCCGAAGATACCTCGACGGTTCCACAGAAGGTCACCTTCTGGACTCTAGGCTGGGAGGCCAGGACCGGGCCCAGGGAGGCAGGGCCACTGACCACATTGAGGATTCCTGGGAACGAGTCTAGCTCCCCTGCCAGCTGGGCCAGGAGGAGAGGTGTCGGGGAGGCTGGTGGCACGAGGACCACTACAGTACAACCTGGAAAAGGTGGGCAGCTCAAAAACCCTGGAGTCTGGGCCCCCAGTGCCTCCTCCCTCAGACCCTAGAGTCTGGGGCCCCAGCCCCTCTTCCCTCAGACCCTGGAGTCTGGGCCCCCAGCTCAGACCCAGGAGTCCGGGCCACCAGGCCCTCCTCCCTCAGACCTAGGGGTCCAGTTTCCCCCCAAGCCCCTCCTCCCTCAGACCCAGGAGTCCAGACCCGCAGCCCCTCCTCCCTCAGACCCAGCAGTCCAGGCCCTCAGTCCCCTGCTCCCTCAGACCCAGGGGTCCAGGCCCCCAACCCCCCCACCTCAGACCCAGGAGTCCAGACCCGCAGCCCCTCCTCCCTCAGATCCAGCCCATCAATTACCCACAGCCAGGGCTGGGCAAATCCTCCACATCATCTCAAGGAAGGAGAATGTAGGTGGCAAGATGAGACCGATCACTCCTGTAAGAATAAATAAGGGGACTGGGGCAGGTACTGCTAGGTCATGGGGGAGGAAGGGGCTGGGGGCCAGGACTCCTGCTTCTCACCCATGGGCTCCCAGCCTGCCAGCACCTCCTCCTGGGTGGACGCCTGGATGGCATGGTACTGGAGCAGCTGCTGGGCCAGTGGGACATCCCCGTCTCGAACCTCTCGAATGGCTCGCCCAGAAACCAGGGACTCCAGGGTCCATAGCAGCCTCTGGTGTTTCTGGATCATCTTGGCCAGCCTGCAGAGAAAGCCGGGGGGAGTCATTTCCCTCTGCCCCTCAGTCACACCGTCCTGGAACACCCCCTGTGTACTTGGACTATAATCCCTATGATCTCCTGGGGGCATCCCTATCATTTGCCAGGGGTGGAGAGCCCCCCAGAGATTTATGGGAAATGTAGTCCAAGCAACTGTTCTCTTAGAAAGTGGAAACTTTGTCTCTAGTTGCCCCAAATGGGAGAAAATGGAAAATGGGCACTGGGGTCGGGAAAATGGGAGGCTCAGTGAGCCCTGGGGCTATTCTGGGGAACAGAGCTTTCTCATATTAGCCCTGGTGTATGGGATGTTTTAGCTGCTAGAGGCTTGAGGGTGTGGAGCCCACAGGAGCCTTAGATTGCAAGTAATTCGGCGAGCTAGAGCTCTCGGGAAAGAGAGTCTCTGTTCCCACAGTCTCAAGTGGATGCTGGGGGATGGAGACCTTCCCCACGTCCCGAGACCCACACCTCAGCTGCGTCACCTGACTAGGTGCTGGGCCCGAGAGGCTCCAGGGAGTCCGCTCCAGGTCTCGAACGCAGTCCCTGCTGCCTCCACGGCTGCCGCCACATCTTCAGCCTGTGCCTGGAGGCAACTGGCCAAGCTCTCTCCTGGGGAGATGAATGGAGGGATCCCAGATGGGAAGAGTGGGGGAGCCCGTGTCAGAGCTGGAGGTGGCTGAGATTTCCAAAGCCCGGGCGCACCCCAAGGCAGGAAAGCTAGTCCCCAGCCCCGTTCGGTGATGACCCTATTGGTTACTGCTCTGGCTGTCTCCCGTAATCAAGGAAGGGATCTTAGTAGAGAGTGACTTCAAAAAGCATCCACACGGGCTTGGAGCGGTAATTAGGATGACCGTTACCAGAAAGAGCCAGAAATCTTGGCCATCCCCCACTGGCTATACCCTGACCTCAGAGCCCTGAGCAAAGGGAATGGGGCCTTGTTGTCGGTCCAGCTGGGGGTGTAGATGCCTCTCCCTCCCATAGCAGCTGGGGGACACCTCATACCTGTGATGGGATCCTGGCAAGGCACTGAGTTCCTGTGTTCTGGCTTCAACCACTTCCCGTTTACATAGTGACCCAAGTGTCGGTCCTGGGTGTCCAGCCAGGCCTGTGGGAGGTGAAGACAGTTCGGAATGGGGTCTGGGAGGCAGCTGGGGGAGCTCAATCCCTGCCTAGAATCCTCTGGGAGAGGACACCTGCACCCCTCTGCCCCCCTGCTCATTCTTTTCCTGTGTAGAAGGAAAATAATCCCTAAATATAACATATATTATAACCAAAAACTCATCATGTTAAGCATTGTAAAGGATACAGTTCACAGCATTTAGGACGTGCCACCATCACCAGGATCTCCTTCTAGAATATTTCCATCCCCTTGCAAGGAAACTTTGTACACACTGGGCAGTCACTCTTCCCTCCCCCTGCCCCTAGCTTCTGGCTACCACTGATCTGCTTCCTGTTTCTGTGGATTTGCTGACTCTGGATATCTCACAGAAATGGAACCTTATAATCTGTGATTCTTTTTGCCTGGCTTTTTTCATCCAACACCCTGTTTTTACAACATCCAGTTGTAACATGTATCGATACTCCATTCCTGGGGTGTCTGGCTGGCTTGGTCCATTAAGCATCCGACTCTTGATTTCGGCTCAGGTCATGATCTCAGCGTCATGAGATCGAGCCCCGTACTGGGCTCCATGCTGGACATGGAGCCTGCTTGAGATTCTCTCCCTCAGTCTCTCCCCCTCTTCTCTTCCTTTTAAACAACAACAACAACAACAAACTTTTTTTTTTTTTTACACGCCTATACAATATTCCATTGTCTGGATAGGCCACATTTTGTTTATCCATTTATCACCAGCGGATGCGGGTTTGGTCTGTCTTTGCCTTCCAGTTATTGTGAATAGCACCGGTTGGAACACGCACACACGAGTTTTTGTTCCAACACCTGACTTTACTTCTAGGCATGTGGACCCAGGAGGGTCACAGGTCAACTCCACGAGTAACTTATGGAGGAGCCCACCAAGCTTTTTCACATTCTCTCCAGAGATATAGGAGGGCTGGCCTACTGACTTTGCTTTTTTCTTTTTTTTTTTTTTTTAAGATTTTATTCATTGATTTGACACAGAGAGAGAACACAAGTAAGCAGAGAGAGAGGAGGAAGCAGGCTCCCCACCGAGCAGAGAGCCCGATGCGGGGCTCGATCCCAGGACCCTGGGATCACGACCTGAGCCAAAGGCAGACGCTTAAGCCACTGAGCCACCCAGCTGCCCCTGTCCTACTGACTTTGAAATGTGGCTTAATAAAACCCTTTCTCCTCCATGGAGAAACGACCTGGGCGAGCTTCCTGTTTCTCAGGATTCCTGAGATAATTCCGCAGCATCACCAGGCAACAGTGACTCCTGAAGGGTCCATCGCACCTGCCTGGGAAAACTGGGAACACGCCATAGAGATCCAACGGGAGGCCCGAGCACTGGGGCTTTCTGGAGCGCCCTACATTCCTGAGATTGGGCGTGTACCTTGTCACAACCCTGGAGGCAATACCAGTGACACTGTTATCAGGCAATAATGGGTTCTATTTGGAAGGCGGGGCAGCTAAGCCAGGTGGCTCCTGCACCCGGCGGCCATCATTTCAAGGGGCAGCTCGGACCCCGCTGTAGACACAGGCTTACCAGGTGCAGCTTATTTGGCTGTGACGTGTCTACCTGAGCCCAGGGCACAGCGGAGAGGCACTGCAAACGGGACAGTGTGGCATGGAGTCTCTGGGGCTAGGAGACTGAATCTTGGCTCTAGTATTTACTGTTCAATGTCAGCTGGGGTGTAACAGTACTTTGGCCATCTGGAAAATGGGGATAAGCACAGCCCCTCGCTACTTCACGGGGCTGTGGCAAGGATTAATTAAATGCATCGATGCATATCGTACACTCAGAGCAGCGCTAGGTAGGATTCCCTCTTAATCTCACTGCACCTGGCCTTCCATATCTGCCCCATGTTTCTCTCCCTGGTCCTGCCTTCCCTAGATCCTGGTGAAATCCCAGACCTGCTTTCCACTCTTTCCTTCTACAACTGCTCTCTTCTTCTTAGCATCCCAAAGCCACATTCTCCCGATTTTCCTCTTACCCTGCCAACTGGCCCTTCTGCTTTTTCTCTGAAGTCGAAGGGTGAGTCAGAAGTTTCCCATTCAAATACCCTCAGGGAAAGACACATTTTGGAAATAGCTGGAGGTGCACGAACATGAGCGGGGCATGGGATGACATTAAGCAATGAGCGCTGGGATGCCTGGGAGGCTCAGGTCATGATCTCAGGGTTCCGGGGTCAAGTCCTGCCTTGGGCTCCTTTCTCGATGTTGAGCCTGCTGCTCCCCCTGCTTGTGCTCTCTCTTTTCTGACAAATAAATAAAATCTTAAAAAAAAAAAAAAAAGTGACCACTAATGTGAAGTGTGAAAAATGGCTAGGTGGGGTTGCCTGGGTGGCTCAGTCGCTTAAGTGTCTGACTCTTGATTTTGGCCCAGGGTTGTGAGATTGAGCCCCTTCTTGGGCTCTGTGCTGGGTGTGGAGACTGCTTAAGATTCTCCTGCCCCTCCCCCTCCTTGCATGCTTGCTGGAGCACTCTTGCTCTCTCTCTTAAAAAAAAATTAATTAAATTAAAATGGCTAGGTGATTATGTTACAAAATTAGTCTTTATCTGTTAGAAATGAGAATTCAAATATTTCTTGGAAGCTAACAGGACATCGGGGATTTAAATCGTTCCAGAAAAAAGAGAAAACAAAAGAAGGCAACACTGGACCACATGTCTGGCAATTCCTGAAGCTGAGGGATAGGTAAGTAGCAGTATTAAGTATTCTGTGGAAGTTTGCAGTCTCCACCCCACCCCACCAACCCCTCCAACCCCGCCCAAGAAAAACAAAACCATAAAAGAATGTCCACAGGGCCCTGGGAAGTCATGTTAGTGTAAGAGGGGCTGGTGGAGATTGGGAACTCTGTAACTTGTCTAAAGAGACAGTCACTATTGAATCCAGATGACTTTTGTCAGGGAATGTGAGCCAAACATTGCCAAATTTGGGGTTTTTACTTTCAAAAGAAGCTGGACTCCTCCTGGATGTTTACGGGGAATTAGTTGACCACTAGTTCACATTTTCAAAAATAAAGTGCGGGCCAAAGAAAACAGTTTGTTGGTTGAGTCTGGCTCACACATTGGAAGGTTGAGACCTTTGCTTGGGAGGCGGTGGGGGAACCATGGGCTGTGGAATCCTAGGGCTTAGGTTCAAATCTCAGCTTTGCCTCTTTTTAAACTGTGTTGACAGAGGGCAAATTACATACCCTTTATGCCTCCCTGTGCTATGGCGAAAATAATAACAATAATCCCCTCTCACAGCTGTTCTGGGGATTAAATTAGATCACACTGAGCACAGAGGCTGGCACAGAGAGCTCCCAGTGAATATAAGCTATGATTACTATTATTGCTATGATTACTATTAGCTATTATTGCTATTTCAGTATATTCCATCTCTAGCCAAGCTCTAAGTGTGGGAATGGTCTGTCCTCTGATCCAGATCGTCACTCCCTCAGTTCAACTATCTTTCCACATTGATGACTCCCAGGTCCCTGTCTCCAGACCTGAAGGCTTGGGCCCAAGTAACATTTGATGCCTTCACAAGGCCAAGGCTGTCCAGGGTCCCTCCCACTTTGACCATGTGATAACCAAGCTCAGGTCTATCTCCGGAGCCCCAGTCCTCCTGGGTTCACCACTAGTGGTGGTGGTGGTGGTGGTGAGGGGTGGGGGAGACAAGACGACAGAGACAGCCAAACCCCAGACACTGCCTTGCCCTTCAACTCCTGACACTGGTCCTCCTCTATCTCTGCCTCATCCCCTCCTATCTATCTATCCACTTCCACAACCCGCTCCAGGCTCTGGCCTCATCTTCCACTTGGACCACTGTCCCAGCCTAAGCTTTTCATTCCTGGGTGCTAGAGACCCTGTGGGATGAGGAGAGCCCCATGGGAGGAGTTCTTAGGAGCCTGGGTAATTATAGAATATGTGAGGCACCCTACTTATCCACAGGAACCACAAGAGGTTCTGGGGGACCCCGAGGGATCCCAGGGGGACTCGAAGGGACGCTTTAGAATCATGGGAGCCCCACGAGGGTATTCTGAGGGGCTGTAAGAGATTACAGTTAAGTTCTGAGCTATCCTGGGGTTCCCAGGATCCTAGGAGCTCCGCAATGATTGATGGGGGCCCTGAGAAATTACGGGGGACCCACAGGAGTTCGACGGGGTGGGGCTCAGAGAGCCACGCAAGCCACAGGATGTTCTGAGGAATCACGGGAAGTCCATGGAGATTCTGGGGGTCCTTGGAAGATCAGGGGTGCCCTACAGGAATTCCGAGTCCCTGGGATTCACGGGAGGTCCGGGAAGGGGAGGCTGAAGAATCACAGGAGGTCCTTTGGGGGCTCTGAGGCATCGGGGAAACACCGCCGCAGAGCGGAGGTACGAGAGAGGCTCCGAAACAAGAGAAAAGACTCAAGGGTTAAGAGGCAGCAGCCGCAAAGGCTCAAGGGAATGCCCTTCAAGGGTGGGTCCTAAGGAGAAGCCAGAGTCACGGGAACCGAGAAGGGCGGACCTGCCGCGGTGGATCACGGGAGTCCGCGCGCCAAACAAGACCCGGAGGCCTGGGGAGGGAGATTCGGGCAACGGCGAACGGCAGGCCCTCACCAGTGCGCATGCGTGGCTCTCAGGCACCGGTCCGTACTCCAGCGTGGTGAAGATCTCTCGGGCGCTGGGCCTTGCACGCGTAGCAGCCATCACGCTCCGGGGCCGCTTTCCACCAAGGAGTACGGGGCGCTCTGCCCAGAGGAACCTTGAGGTCGAAGGGCGGCACCGCCCCCTCCAGTCCAGGGGGGCGGGACTACGGGAGATAGAGCGTAACCCCGCCTTAGACCCAGTGGCCCCGCTCACACGCTCCAGCGGGCAAGGTGGTTTGGAGCATGCGCAATCCTCAGAGCGAGGCGCGGTGGGGGACGGGGACAGGACAAAAATGTGTCTTGCAAATAGAAAGGCTCCAGATTTAGAAGCGTGGCCGTATTTGTGTATCTCCTTTCCACCCTGTTCATACTGAGGGCAAGGAGTTCAGCTTTTAGTCCGAAGTACATTTACTAGAGAATCGACTCGAGCTCTGGGACGAAGCGATAGTTCGGAGGTCAGAAGGGAGTCTTTTAGGATAGACGTTTAAATTAAGGTTTTGAGTGTGCCAGCCTGGACTGCCCACACAGTAGCTTGGCCAGATGTAGTCTGGAAAGAGGAGAGGTATCGCTTTAATCGACCCAGGAAGTGTGGCATTCAGAAATTAGGTTCAGGGTTTAAAGTTTTGATTGGTTGAGGTGAGAGGCGTGGCTCCAGCCTTAGACTATGATTGGCCGGAACGTAGTGGGGTTCCCGGATTGGTGTCTGAGCGTTTGAGGTGGACGGAAGCGTGGTCTGCTGAAGTCCTTGGTTACAGAAGCTGGGAGTGTGGCTGTCGTATACACGTTCGGCACACAGGACTTAGCATCTAGAACTGTTGTCTCCAGCAGATTGGACAACCGTGTCTGGCATGAGTGGAATTGTAGTCTCAAGCCCAGATTCTTAGATTTCATACAGAATAGTGGGTGTCCGGCAGCAGGCCACGGAGTTCTAATACTGGCCAGGGTCCCTCCCCGCCCCCCGCCCCCCGCCCCGCGCACGTCGGTGTTGCTGAGGACGCCTAGGTCTCTTCTTCAGGTCTATGGCGGACTCGAAGCTGCTGGTGCCGGAGCTAAGCGAGGCAGAGAAAATGGGCGCTGAGACCGCGCGTTTCGAGGAGCTGCTGCTGCAGGTGAGGACTGACCGACTCCAGGGTCCCTGGGTATTCGGGGGATTTGTGTGTGTGTGTGTGTGTGTGTGTACACACCCGCTCACGCACACGTGTATATGCACACCCGAGGGTGCTCAGGGATGGGACTACATTCCCAGAACGCACTATATGGAATTATAGTTGCTTAACTCCCAAGTTTTCTAGGCTCTGGAAGAAATGCAAGTGGGGTTGGGGTTGTTCTTTGCGGTCCTCAAAGGAGGAGCGGGACATAGTATGTCCTATTCTGTGTACATCTCATATGCATAAAATTTCTCGACAAACCTTTGAAGAACAAAGGAGGGTCTGATGGCCCAGACGCCAGCATGAAGGTGGTTGTTTTCCTTCACACAGGCCTCCAAGGAGCTCCAGCAGGCCCAGACAAGCAGACCAGAATCTACACAGATCCAACCACAACCTGGTGAGAAAGGCAGAAACCCAGAGAGAGGGGGATAGAGTTGCAAAGAGAGTGGACAGAGGCTAGGGGCAGGGGACACAGAGATAGGAGGCGGGAGAGAGGCACAATAATGGGAGTACACAGGCCTTGGAGGGGGTTGTGACAGAGATCCAGAGAGAGCAGGGAAGGAACTAAGATCTAAAGAGAGGAGGAGGACAGGCGTGACTAGGGGGAGAGAGACTCAAAGATAGAGAGTTACAGAGGGGGCGCCTGGGTGGCTCAGTTGTTGGGCATCTGGCTTCGGCTAGGGTCATGGTTCCGGGGTCCTGTGATCGGGCCCCGCATCGGGCTCCCTGCTCAGTGGGAAGCCTGCTTCTCCCTCTCCCACTCCCCCTGCTTGTGTTCCCTCAAATAATAAATAAAGATAGAGAGTTACAGAGCCCAGGGGTGGGGCGGGGAGCAGATTCAGAAAGCAGAGGACTGATCAAGAGAAGGGGACAAAGAGGGGACAGATCAAGAGAACAGAGACTGAGGAG
Source organism: Enhydra lutris kenyoni (assembly GCF_002288905.1). Classification (NCBI taxonomy): domain Eukaryota; kingdom Metazoa; phylum Chordata; class Mammalia; order Carnivora; family Mustelidae; genus Enhydra; species Enhydra lutris. The sequence continues at coordinate 2,711,060 of NW_019154161.1, forward strand.
GGAATGAATGGAAACCCAGATGTATGCAGAGGCACACACCTCAGGACAAACCTATTTCCACCAGGTTTCTGCATAAAGACCAACTCCTCCGAAGGGAAGGTGTTCATCAACATCTGTCACTCCCCTTCCATCCCTCCTCCGGCCGACATGACGGAGGACGAGCTGCTTCAAATGCTGGAGGAAGACCAAGCTGGGTTTCGCATCCCCATGAGTCTGGGAGAGCCTCATGCCGAGCTCGATGCAAGTCAGTGCTCTTGGAGGACCCAGGGATCTCGCTCCCTAGGTCCTTTCTTCCCAAGGATCCAAGGGACCCTCCTCCCTTAGGACCCAGAAATCTGGCTTTCCTGACCTTATCCTTTTCTCTGTGATATATGCCTAGCCTCCTGGGCCTCCACTACCTGCTACATGGGGTGGTCCTGGTCCTGCCTGCCTGGCTAGGCTGGCCCTTCTCCCTGCCCTACCCCATGGTGAGGGGGAGCTGGGCAGGTGTCCTCATTAGCTGGCCGGACCAGCTCTCACTCTTGTTCCTGTTTCCTTCCTCACCCTTCTCCCTGTGTCTCTGTCTCTCAGCCTTGTCTCACCTGTCTCTGTTGAGTTTCTTTCTCTATATGCTTGTCTTTCAAATCACATATGATCCCCTGAAGCCTCCTGGACCACCCTTTGGGCAGTGCCCTGGGGAGGAGGGACTGATCAAACCCAGAACTTGCCCTTGAGACACTCCTAGTCTTAGGCGAGGGTGGTGGGGACAGATGCGATTGCAATATGGTATGATTTGTGCTGCTCTGGCAGGGGTGGGGGGAAGCCTTCCTGGAGGAGGAGGTGTCAGATCTAAGATGTGAAGGAACTGGAGGAGTTCATCGGGCCAAGACAGAGAAGAGGGTTGTAGGCAGAGGGGAAAGAGGAGTCCAGAAGCTGGAGAGTGATTGAATTGGATTGATTGGATCGGTCAGTCATCGGGAGAGACTGGAAGAAATTTAAACGGACCAGGTCCCCAACAGAGAAGTGAGCTTCTCTCCAGGTGGGAGGAGCAGACCATACAGGGTCTCCAGTGCCACGCGGAAGGACACGTACCTTCATCTTGGGGGCTGGGAAGCTTTGCAAGGGCTGTGTGCAGGGAAGGGGCAAGGTCAGCGCTGGGATGTGGTGGGAAAAGACGCGAGGGGAAGAGACGAGGCTAAGAGACGAGGCTGGTGCAAGTCTTGAGCCATTACTTTCTTTCTTTCTTTTTTTTTTTTTTTAAAGATTTTATTTATTTTACAGACAGAGATCACAAGTAGGCAGAGAGGCAGCAGAGAGAGAGAGAGAGGAAAGCAAGCTCCCTGCTGAGCAGAGAGCCCGATGCGGGGCTCGATCCCAGGACCCTGGGATCATGACCTGAGCCGAAGGCAGAGGCTTTAACCCACTGAGCCACCCAGGCGCCCCGAGCCATTACTTTCTAATTGTCTCCGGGTCTCTCTGGTTCTTGCGGCTGCTGGCCTTTATTGGTTTTGCCTTGTCCCCACAGAAGGCCAGGGTTGTACCGCCTACGACGTAGCCGTCAACAGCGACTTCTACCGGAGGATGCAGGTTGGGGGCAGGGCTGCGGGTGAGGCCTGGGCCGGGGCCTCTCCCTACACCCGGAGCCCTTCCGCAGTCCCCCTCTTACTCCTAGAACAGCGATTTCTTGCGAGAGCTCGTGATCACCATCGCCAGGGAGGGCCTTGAGGACAAATACAGTCTGCAGCTGAATCCAGGTGAGGGGCGGGGCCTGGGCCAGCGGGGACTAGAGGGGCGGCAGCATCTTGGGGACAGCCCTTGGGAATGGTGGAGCTAGTGTGGTGGGCAGGGATTTCCTTGGTCCCTAGGCTGTTGACTGCAAGGAGAAGGCGGGGCTTCCCAAGGTTGGGGGCGGGGCTGGGGCGGGTAGTATCAAGAAACCAGATGAGGGGCGGAGTCTGGATAGCCAGGGGGCGGAGCCAGTTGCATCTCTATGGGACAGATTGCAAAACAGGGTGGGTAGGGTCGAGCTAAAGTGGGCCTATTTCCTAAAGCCAAGCTTGGGGGTGTGGCTGGATCCCCGGCATCCTCCGAGGGGCGGAGCCTCCCCCCCCCCCAGGCTCTTGCTGTCATGACTCCTATGGAAGCAACGGGAACCCCGACCCTACCACCTTTGACCCCGAGCTTCCTACCCGCAGAGTGGCGCATGCTGAAGAATCGGCCTTTCCTGGGCTCCATCTCCCAGCAAAATATCCGCTCCCGGCAGCGTCCTCGGATCCAGGAGCTGGGAAACCTGTACACCCCTGACTCCCTGAGACCTGAGGAAGGGTGGGCCTTCAATGGGTTCTCTCTGTCATGTCTCTTCCTCCCCATAGGAAGCAGTGTCCTGGGGGCTCTGGGAACCCAGAGAGGGGAGAAGCAACACTCCCATCCAAAAGGCTCTCCGAGGCAGTAGGGCTCAGAGGCGGGAGAAAGGGAAGGATGAGCCCTGGCGAGGACCTGGTGGGTGCTCCTCAGTTTGGGGTTTTGCTCCTCCCCAGCCCCGAGAAGCCACACCTGAACCTTTGGCTGGAAGCCCCTGACCTCCTCTTGGCTGAAATTGACCTCCCCCGACTGGTGAGTGCACGCTTGACCAGAGCCAGAGAAAGGTCTGGAAGGGTTAGGATCTCTCAGGGGGAGGGAGCGGGGCTCGTTGCCAGACCTGTGGGAGCCTGGTTAGCACTGCCCCCTGAGTATAGCTGCCTGCTGTGGCCCACTTTGGGAGCCGTCCTGAGGGTGCTCTGGTCATTGTAAGTGCTCAGTCACAAGGACTTGTAATTACGGTCTCTCATCTTTTTCCTGGAAGACAAGACCCTTTACATATGGTATCCCAACACAGGAGCCTTTTCTCCCTGGTCCCCGTGATTATCGCCCTGTTGCTGGGAAGGGAAGGGTGAGCTTATTTCTCTCTATTCCCAGGACGGAGCTCTGGGGCTGTCACTGGAGATCGGGGAGAACCGCCTGGTGATGGGGGGCCCCCAGCAGCTGTACCATCTGGATGCCTATATCCCCCTGCGGATCAACTCTGAGGAGAGCAAGGCAGCCTTCCATCGGAAGAGAAAGGTACCTGGGGAGATGGGGGAAGTGTGCAGGGAGTTGGGGCACTCTGGGGGGCTGGGACTCCTTGTCCCGAATCCTTATTCTGTTTTTTCCTGTCTCTCCTCAGCAACTGATGGTGGCGATGCCCCTTCTGTCAGTGGCTTCTTGATTGGATTTCTTTCTGTGCTTCCAAGTGGAGGAAGAGGCTGGTGGGGGGCTTCTCTGAAATTGAAATAAAAGATTTTTGCCTTTGTTCTGTGGCTGGCTAGGAGTACATGAGGAATGGGAGGGAAGAGGGACATTGGACTGGGTCCTAGAGTCACAGAGAAGTCACTGCCCCAGCTGTGGCCTCAGCCTCTCCCTCTCCAGATCCTCTCCCCTGGCTTCTGGTCTCCAGTCTCTCCCCTCCTATCCCACAAGGTCCCAGAGCTGACCCTCCCTTCTCTTCTTCAGGTCCCCTCCTTGGCTCCCTAGTGCCCCAGGAGAAGGTCCCAGATCCTCAGCCTAGCACCCCAGGCATGTTGGTGTGGCCCCCTTGACGCTTCTTTTTTCTTTTTTTATTAGAGCACAAGCAGAGAGAGGACTAGAGGGACTCCCTGCTGAGCAGGGAACCCAATGTAGGGCTCTGTCCCAAGAACCTACGATCATTACCTGAGCCAAAGTCAGATGCCCCTGTGCCTCATTTTATTCCCGTCCTTCCTCTCACTCAGTCTGTTTTCTCCAGTAAAACCCAGGAAGTGTCTTAATTGTCTTGCCCTCCCAGGGGACGTTTCCTGAGTCCACTGGTCATCTGATGCGTGCCATCATCTCTAGCCTCTCCTACCTCTCATCCTGACAAGCTTCCTGTTTCTGGAATGGTGCTTCAATTCACAATCCCACCAAACTGTGTGCCATTTCCTGACTCTGCAAGTACTGTTTCCTCTCCTGTGGGCCCTCCCTCCGCCCCCTCCCAAGTCATCCCTTCATTGAGCTTTCTCTGGGAAGCTTTTCAAACTTCAAGCTTTCTCTGATCTACCCTGGCTGAGTTAGAATCTGGCCGTGTCTGGCATCCAGTGTTACCTCGTTGAATGTATGCCCCTGTGGTGTGATAATGCTTTAGAATTAGAAGGAACTCAATGAATGTTGAGTTAATGCATGATTGACACCTCTCCTTCCATGAGTCCTAGGAGGATAGGTAAGCGGAGGAACCTCAGTGGTAAATGTTGGAAGAACAGCGAGATTAGTGTGGTTAGAAAGGACTGAACTGGGTAGGGAAACAGGAACAGATAGATGGTGAAGAGGTGGAAAGGTAGGGGGATAACCTCCGATGCGGGGTCTTTGGACCTATGAAGGACCGAACGTGGCGCTTAGTCCACCAGAGGGCGTCTCGCAGCCTCGGCCTGGTGTCTTACAAAACTACAACTCCCAGCGGCCCTCGGAGAGCGCGGCTCTTCCGAAGCAAACGGTGAGCTCCAGTGGCCACTGGAACTTGTAGTTCGCAGGGGGACCCTCCGTGGGAGGCCGAGGAACTCATTCCCAGGTCCCAGAAAAGTGTGGAGCTGGGTCCTTTCAGCCTTCTTTGGTCTCCATGGTGATGATTCCGGCGAAGGCCCGAGATTTGGCAGCGGCCGGCGCCCCCCTCCTACTCCCTCCTCTTCACCATCTGCTCCACCTTCACACCTGGCCGGGAGCCGCGGCCGCCGCCTCCGCACCCGCGTCGGGAATTCTGCTGCCACAGGGTGGTGCTAGTGGACGGCTCCGCGGGCTACTCTTCCTCAGACCCAGGAGTCCGGGTCTCCAGCCGCTCCTCCCTCAGACCCTGTAGTCCCAGCCCCCAACCTCCCACTCCCCGGGAGTCCGGGGGTTTCTCAAACATAGGCAAAACTGAGACCCAGAGACCCAGCGGGACAAGGCGAGAAACGGGAGGCCGTGGCGGGCAGTGGCTGCTGGGCCACCGGGTCCGTGCGCCCGCCCGCTCCCTACCCCCTTGAGAGCTTGTGCCACATCATAAAAATTTAATCCCAAATGCATTTGCGGCCCGATTCAGGGAGGCTGTGAGGAAAGGAGCACCCTCCCGGGGCTTGGATCTGGAGGTGGACTCAGCGTCGGGGAGAAGGGCTGGTCCGGCGAAAGGAGCAGGGGCAGGACCTGGGCGGGAGAAACAGTCCGGGTTCAACCCCAAAGGGGCAGGGCTGGCAGAGATGGAGTAAGAAGGCGGGGACGGGACACCTGGGTGGCTCAGTTGGTTAAGCAGCTGCCTTCGGCTCAGGTCATGATCCCGGCGTCCTGGGATCGAGTCCCGCATCGGGCTCCTTGCTCGTCAGGGAGCCTGTTTCTCCCTCTGCCTCTGCCTGCCATTCTGTCTGCCTGTGCTCGCTCTCTCTCCCTCTCTCTCTCCGACAAATAAATAAATAAAATCTTAAAAAAAAAAAAAAAAAGAAGGCGGGGACAGACCCCAGCAGGAGGGGACACAACTCAGGGGGCGGGAAAAGAAGTCAGTGGGTGGGGACAGAACTCCGACAGAGCGATTCCGGGGGGATGGGGCAAAAATTAGGGCAGGGACAGATCTCAGGGGAGGGGACCGAACTCAAGGGGCGGGAAGAGAACTCGGGGGGGAGTAGGCACGGAACTCAAAGGGTGGGATAGATTCCAGGCTGGTTGGGAATTATGGGGGTCGCTAATGGGGACGGGCGTGTAACTGAGAGATGGAATTGAGAGGGGAAGGAAATAGAGGATGAAAGAATCAGGAGGGGCATGCGCCCCGAGAGGAAATAGAATTGGAAGGGGATAGAATTTAAAAAAGGAAAGATGGAAACAGCGGATGGAAACCAAGAGGGAAGAAATCGGTTGGGGGAAGAACTGGAGGGGACAATGGGTGGATCGAAATAGGGGTCGGAATTCAGGGGGGAAAGAATTCCCTGAATGGGAAAAGCACCCTCTGAATGAGGAAGTTAGAACTGAGGATGACAAGGGATGGGGATGGAAATCGGGGGGCGGGATGTAGAACTGGAGGGCACAGAAACTCGCAGGGATGGGCTGGGAGGATGAAAACGCAGAAGATGAAACCGTAGGGGACGAAAAGCAAGGACGAAATTAGGGCGAACTAAAAAGGAGAGGGAAACCTCAGGTGAGCAAAGAGAACTCAGGAAGAGAGAAAAGGAGCTGGGGGGATGGAACGGGGAAGTAACTCTGGGAAGCGATAGAACTGGGGCGATGAAACTCAAAGGAACGGGTTCAGAGCCCAGAGGCGTGGTCTTGGAATGAGAGTGCAGGGGCAGAACGGAGCTGGAGGGCTACGAAAGGGGGCGGGACTAGAACTCAAGAGGCGTGGTCTATCGGGGATGGGCGGGGCATCGCCACCGCCCGCCCCGCCCCCGACGCTGAGTCCAGCTACAGCCCCTAGGCAGCCAGCACACGCAGCCTCCTTCCCCCCGAGCGGAGCTGCGGGGCCGGCCGGGCCGGGGCGGACCCCGGGAACCCGGACGCGGCCGCCCGGGCCCGCGGGCGGGGGGGATCGGCGGGGGGACCGGCGGCAGGGGCAGCCACCATGGAGTTCCGTCAGGAGGAGTTTCGGAAGCTAGCGGGTCGTGCCCTCGGGAGGCTGCACCGGTGAGCGTGGTGAGGGTCCTGGGCGGGAAAGAGCCCGAGGGCCCGCGGAGGACGCACATTCCCACCCGGGCCTGGACGGACAGATGGACGGGCGATGCCCGTGGGTGGGGGTTCCACCCATCTGTCCGGTTTTCTCCCTCCTTTTTCCGTGGTCCCCTCTCCTTGGTCCAGTCTCATCCATCACCTCGTTCATTTTTCCGTGCCCCCCCCCCCCCCCCCCCCGACCTTATCCTTTTTTCCTCTCTTGGGTCTCTGACCCTCTTCCCCACTTTTGGTCTCCGTTCACTTATCTTCACTCTGCCTCCTTTCTTCGGATCTCTGCCCCCTTTTGGGTCTCTGTCCCCCACCCCCCAAGTCTCTGCTGCCCTCTCTCTAGGTCTCCAACTCTTTCCTTTTGGGTGTCTGTTCCTCTCACTCTGGGTTTTTAATCCCCCATCCTGGGTGTCTCCATCTCCCTGTGTCTTCTCAGTTTCCATCTCTCAGAGAGTTTAATCTGAAGCTAAAGCGGATTGGGGCCCATTGGTCCTTGTCCTTGAGGAGAGCTAAGCTGGGAGGAGAAGCCAGGATTTCCTGGGTCTCTGGGGGAGAAAGAAGTTGCAGGCCAAAAATGAGGCTCCTGGGTCGTAGATCATAGACTTCCCAAAGGATATAGCCTAGAGCTAGGAAGGAATTCCTTTCATCCAGGGACATGACCCCAGTGACCTGAGTGTCTCCAGGGCAGTCTGGACACCTTCCCCCAGCCTCTCACCCCCAACCCCAGCCCTGGCTTCAAGTCAGAGAAATTACTCAGCTGCGGAGAAGCCTAAAAATATCTGGCCATAGTGCGGGGAGGAGACGGCCCCATCAGCACCATGCCCCTGCTGCCGTTCCCTCCAACCCTGTCCCCTTAGCCCTGACCCTATCTTTAGTGGACCCTCAGTCCATCTCCTTAGGCTGTGCAAGTCCTTCTCTAAGAGGAACACTAGTCCTGCTCGCCGCAGGTCACCTCCTAGCCCCAAATGTCCCCCACCCTCTAGGAACTGGAGAGATGGGAATAAGGCTGGACAGAAGGGAGGGGGCAGGAAGATGGTGCAGTGGGGGGAGGGGGAGTTGAGATAACCTCACCCCTTCTTTTCCCAATCTTCCAGCCCCTCCCCACCCTTTTTCTCGCCTCCTTTCACGAGTTTCTCAAAATACATCAGTGCGAAGTCAGGAGAGGGAGAGAGACGTGCTGATGGAGGGGGCTGGAAGGGGGTGGTGGTGGCAGGAGGGATGTGCTCCGCAGGCCCCCTCCCTCAGTCCCTGCTTCTCAGCTTATCATCTGTGTCTGGGTTTCTCTCAGTCTGTCTGTGCCTAACTTTCACCTTTCTGAGCTGCCTCCTGCCACCCCCCCCCCAGCCGCAGACCCCAGAGCTCAGAGCTCCCACCAGGACACACAACCCTGGGGTTGCCCCATATCGGGCATTAACCCCCTGATTCCATTCAATCCTTTAGACAAAACTGGGGAAACTGAGGCTCAGTTCGAGAAAGGGGAGAAATCCACAGATAAGTACAAGTGTCATCATTTGAACCCAGGGCAGCCCCTCCCAAGCTGGGGATGGAGGCTACAGGTTCCTCGAGATGAGATGAGTGATCCTAGAGTGGGTGGGGAACTCCCTCAGCCCAGGAAACAGGCGGTAACCCAGAGTGACTTGGGGCAAGGACACAGGAGGAAGGGGAATGCAGGAGAGACAGGCACCAAGGTGCCTCCTTCCTGAGAGCCAGGCCTTGGTTGGGGCAATCCCGGGGGCCAGGAGATGATCAGGACCCATCACTACTCTGGTGTGTGACCTTGGACATGCGATTTCTGCTTTCTGAACCTCCGTTTTTCCTTAGCTGTGCAATGGGAAGACAGTACCAAGGGATATAAGGGGATAGAGGCTTGGGGCAGCAGGGGAGCAGACAGAGAACCCCAGAGAAGCAAAAACAGAGACACAGAGAGGGAGACTGCGACACCGTCTTCATTTTGGTGAACTGCTTCCTAAAGGCGGCTTCTTCCTCCTTCTCAAGTCCTCAGACCTGAGTTCCAGGCTCCCAGAAAAGGGAGGAGGATCTCCCTCCAGGCTCTCCCCGTGGGGAGGGGAAGCACTTGGGTCACGTCAACTCTGTACCCCTGGTTCTCCTATCCTGAGATGATCAGTATCACCTGGAGGTTCCCTCTCCGTAACCTCACATTGTACCCCTGCTCCCATTTTCTAGATGTGGGAGCCCCCACCACACCCCATTTAGAAAGCCTTGGTCATGGGGCGCGTGGGTGGCTCAGTCAGTTGAGCGTCTGTCTTCGGCTCCGTTGTGATCTCAGTGTCCTGGGATTGAGTTCTGCATTGGACTCCTTGCTCGGCGGGGAGCCTGCTTCTCTGCCAGACGCTATCCCTGCTTGGGTTCCCTCTCTCTCTCTGACAAATAAATAGATAAAATTAAAAAAAAAAAAATAGAAAGCCTCGGTCACAGATCCAGACACATTGGAGTATTAGACTGAGTATCAAATTTCAGGGGCTACGAGCACTTCCTGAGTGTCAGGGTCAAATAGCAACCACAGGGTTCTGGGTCAAAGTCTAATCGCACTGGCAGGCACCTTCTGAGTTCTGACTCGGGGTGGTGGGCGGTCCCCACCACCCTGCACTGTCATTCTGGGGCATTTATTCCCCCTCTCTCTGGCTCTCATTCCTCTACCCTCCAGGGTTCTGTCCACTCCCCCAGGCTCTTTCCCCCCCCCCCGTTTGTTAGCGCCCCCCCCACCTCCTTAAGTTCTAGGATGGGGAGGGTGGCTGTGTTCTCTCATCTCTTCCACCCGCCTCCCCCCAGACCGTCTGGCTGTTCTTTCCTCCCCCGTCCCAGTCTCCCTCGCCTCCATCTGTTCTAGCCCCTTCCTGGGATCCAGCCCGATCCCCTGGCTGCGTACCCGCCTCAGAGAGGGGCCGTATCTCACAAATCACGTCTCTCCTCGTTCTCCTGGTCTCTCCATCTTTCTCTCCACGTTCTGGTCTCTGCATCTGTAGCCTCTCTTTTGGGTTTCTGTCCCCACCTATGTTTGGGTCTCTCTGTTCCCCCTCCATCTCTGAGTTTCTGTCCCCTTCCCTCCCAGGGTCCCTGTTCTGTTCCCTCTTTTCTCTCTGGGTCTCTGTCCCACCGTCTGTATCTCTGATCCTTTTGTTTCTGCCTCTGTCCCCCTCCCATCTCTGTCGCCCTCCTTTTGGGTCTTTGCACACCTGTCTCAGGGCACCTCTCTTTCCCGGCAACCGCTCTCTGGGTGTGAGGTGGCTCTTCAAATACGCTATCCATCATCACAGACTCAATCCCCATTCCAGAACGGGCGGGGGCGAGAGCCACACTGGGGACTGAGCCAATCCCCCTACCAGGGCCATCTGTCCCTTGCCAGGACACCACCCGCCATCCCCCCTCCCTATCCCCTAGCTGACAGCCTGAACTCAAGTTTCCCCAGGGATGACTGGCTGGGCTGCTGGATTCCAGGGACCCTGACTTCTCCCCCGCCCCAGGGAATGGGCTTCTGGTGTCTGAAGGGCATCAGCTGGAAGTCAGCCCCACACCTGGGGCCTGGAAGCAGGGAAGGGCACGCCACTGGGGGCAGGGGAGGAGGGCGGGCGGTATATATAGCAGACGTGGCTGGGAGGCATCTGTTCTTTTGACACCTTTGCTGAAGCATCTCCTTAGCGCCTTTTGCTTCCTCAAATAGACTCATATCTGGGAGAGGGGGCTGGAAAGAGTCTCTGGGCCTCGGGGTGGGGGCTGGGGGCACAGGCTCTTGGATCACCAAGTGTAGTTTGGGGTCTAAAACTCCCGAGTCGAGAGATAATGGGGCTGGGGGAAAGGGGGACTGAGGACCTCCACACCTGAGTCTGCAAGAGAAGGGGGCTGGCAGCGTGAATTTCTGGTCTGAAAGGGACGGAGAGAGCGGGTCCAGCTTCCTGGATCCCAGGGGTGGGGGGGAAGGAAGCTAGAGAAGTTCCTGGACTCCTGGGGAAGGAGGGAGTGCGGGCTTAGTAGGATCCTTAGGGTCTTGAAGAGCAGCAGATTTTGCCCTGGACTCCTGTGTCGAGGGGAGGAGGTGGCCGGCGGCCTGGACTTACGAGAGTGCTGGACTCTTGCTACCCCGCAGGCTTCTGGAGAAACGACAGGAAGGTGCAGAGACGCTAGAGCTGAGTGCGGACGGGCGCCCAGTGACGACGCAGACCCGGGACCCGCCGGTAGTGGACTGCACCTGTTTCGGTCTCCCTCGTCGCTACATCATCGCCATCATGAGCGGTCTGGGCTTCTGCATCAGCTTCGGTATCCGCTGCAACCTGGGCGTGGCCATCGTCTCCATGGTCAACAACAGCACGACCCACCGCGGGGGCCACGTGGTGGTGCAGGTAGTTAAGGGGCGTGGCCTGGCACGCGGGCCCACCTAGCCCTGCCCGCTCCCTCTGATGACGTCACGCTCCCCCGGGCGAAGCCCTGGCCAAGCCCCTTCTAACCCCGGCCTGAGCAGCCCCGCCCATCCGCGCGTCCGCCTACCGCTGGCTCCCTTCTGCCTCAGGGCTCTCCCCTTCCTAAGCCTTGCCCCCGACCTAAATGAAGCCCCGCCCCTATTTAGTTCCGGCCCATGATTTACAAATGCAGACTCAGCGCCGGTATTGGGGTTCCTGCATGTTGCCCCTGCTCCCTTGTAAGGCTCCTAGCAACTTTGCTCCACCTGCCACCCACGCCTGTCCCAGTGTCACAACCTAATCCCAGTTCCATCGCGGGCTCCACGCTGAAGTCTGATCCTGGCTTTTCTGAAGTTCGGTCTCCGCTACATCCCGCTTCATCTGCTCTGGCCTTTACCTGAAGGCCGCCTCATCTCAGACTTTCTCCCTATTTTTTTTTTTTAATATTTTTAATGTAACCTTTACACTCAACCGGGGGCTCGAACATAGAACCCCAAGATCAAGAGTTGCATGCCCTACCGACCGAGCCAGCCAGGCGCCCCACTTTCTCCCTATTTTAACTCCGGTGTAGGCCGTGCCCCTACCTCAGGAAAAATTACCTCGCACCTTCGCACCTTTGCACCTTCTCCTCCTGACTACACCCCCCGCCCCCCAGTCACTCCGCAAACAGTTCGTAGGTTGGTTAAGAGAAGTAAGTGGAGACACAGTCCCCACCCCACTGACGGGCCCCTAGACATTCAGAGAAGGGGCCCTGGTGCCTGGAAGCAGGCAGAGCGAGGGTTCCAGGCAGGGACAGGCCCGGCTGCTAACCGTAGTGCGGCCCAGCAGCCTGGGCAAGCTGAACCTGGAGGACTGCGTGAGCTCTGATTGGCAGGTGTTTTGTCGTGAGAGGGGTCCTTGTTGCTGATTGGCTGAGAGAGTAAATCTATCTGTGCTGATTGGTGGAGGGTCAGAGCCTGGGCCACTGGTTTGACATGCCTTTTGGCCCGCAGAAAGCTCAATTTAACTGGGATCCAGAGACTGTTGGCCTCATACACGGCTCCTTTTTCTGGGGCTACATTGTCACCCAGATTCCCGGAGGATTTATCTGCCAAAAATTCGCAGCCAACAGGTACATGGATGGGGTCTCAAGGTGGGCGGGAACTACTTAGAAGGTGTGGCCTGGCATTTCCCGGCTGGAGGGGGGATAGGAGGGGCCTGGGTTGGCGGCGGGGTCTTAGAGAAAGGCGGGGTTTGTGGTTGTGGGAGGTGAGAGTTGCAGAGAAGGTGGGGGCGGAGGTTCTGGGGGACCACAAGGCCTGGCCCTCCGTGGTTAGAAAGAACAGAATCCTAGCTTTGGTGGGATCGCTGGACCCCATTCTTGTACTATGGACTCTTCCCACCAGGGTTTTCGGCTTTGCCATTGTGGCTACATCCACTCTAAACATGCTGATCCCCTCAGCTGCCCGAGTCCATTACGGCTGTGTCATCTTCGTGAGGATCCTGCAGGGGTTGGTAGAGGTAAAGCCCCGCTCCATACGACCCTGTGCCTGTTCTCACTCCGCCTCTTCTCGTTGACTTTGGTTTTCTCCTTCCTAGGGGGTCACGTACCCTGCCTGCCACGGCATTTGGAGCAAATGGGCCCCGCCCTTAGAGCGGAGTCGCTTGGCAACAACAGCCTTTTGCGGTGAGAAGAAGGGGCTGGGATCCAGACATGCGGGTCTGAGGGAGGAGGGACTGTGGCCTGTACTTCTGTGTCCCCGGAAGGCAGGGCCTGGGAGGCCCCATTCCCGGATCTGAGGATAGATGAGCCTGGTCTACACATTGCGTCCTCCCCCTTAGGTTCCTATGCTGGGGCGGTGGTCGCGATGCCTCTCGCTGGGGTTCTGGTGCAGTACTCAGGATGGAGCTCTGTGTTCTACGTCTACGGTGAGGGGCCCGAACGCCTTGGTCTGGGTGGCGCAGGGGCGGAGCGAGGCTGGTCGTCACCTCGCTTGCATCCCTCCCCTGACCCTCCCCAGGCAGCTTCGGGATCTTTTGGTACCTGTTCTGGCTGCTCGTCTCCTATGAGTCCCCGGCTCTGCACCCCAGCATTTCGGAAGAGGAGCGCAAGTACATCGAGGACGCCATCGGCGAGAGCGCCAAACTCATGAACCCGGTCACGGTCAGGGCCCAAGCCTGCGGGGGCGGAGGCGCCATGGGGCAAGGAGAGATTTCAGGCAGGGAGGCAGGAGAAGAGGGGGCTTCGAACCTCCACG